>NC_139643.1:39542340-39557340 GCF_964638095.1 Poromitra crassiceps | reverse complement strand
CACGTTATGAGGAACACTTGAAGCATAAACCCCAGGATTGCGTGGCGCTAGGCTAGCTCACGTGGCTACTGGTTAAATTTACCCTGCTAAATCTCCCCTGACTCCACTCCTTTCCTTGTTTTAGCAAAACACATCTGTCCCTCCTTCTGTCTCCTCGCACCCCTTTCCCCACCACCCCACCCCCCCAGCTCCTATTCACCTATTTCCCTCTTTCGATAAGTAGCGGCTAGTGGTGGCTAATGCTAGTGCCAGTCAGGAGTGGCCTATTTAGGGCAGCTAATTCATCATGGCCTGAGAGCTTACATACGGTAGGTATAATTACCCCCCAACGCAAACAAGACCCTCTCAGTAATCGTGATTTATGGCCGTGTCAGGGGAGAGGAGACGTGGAAACAAGGAGATGGGCAGGAGGGGAGGAGGACAGGCGGGGGAGGAGGTGAACATAGCACCTTAGGTGGAAATGAAAGACAGGATTTGCTTGGAGGAATGGGCGAGGGGGCCACACTGGAGCACAGGGGAAACAAACGAAACAGCCACATAGTCGGGTGGATCAAGAAATCCTCAACTTACAATATTAATAGCGAGTAGTGCTGCAATGTCAAAGTCAAGGATTTCTCCTATATACTCACTGCCTTGTCTCATTTGTTTCGCTCCGTACACCGCCTCACCTATTTAGAGAGAAACCCCACCGCTGCTCTCCTCAAAGCTCTCCGCCATTCATTTCAGATGAACCCTCAGATCTACTCTGTCTCCCGAGACTCTGGGCTTGTACTGTTTGCCGGTGCATGGATCGATGTAGCCGTAGCCCCATTGTTTTTCCAGATCCCCCCACCACCTCCTCTCCTGAGGTGCCCATTTAACGACTATACGGTGGTTGTATTATGCGTCTGAAGGCCGACGAGATGGCTATACGAGTGAGAATTGGAGGTGGGGGAGAGAGAGAGAGTGAGAGAGATGGAGAACACAGCAGTGTAACAATGAAAGATTTATGACAGGCATTGAGAGCAGACGGCGGTTTTACCAGCCTATTATCAACCAAATCGCCCCAACTGAGAGGCCGCATCTACTATGTTCTGTAGCCTGCACCATCTCTCTCTCTCTCTCTCTCAAGATGAATGGCCGTCAACACCATATACACAACCCGTCTTTCTCCAACCTTGCCTGTTGTTGCCATCGCTCCTCTGTCTCTCCTTTAGCCTTCCCTCACTCCTCAGCACTCCGCCCGCCTCCATCTCTTTGACTTTGCATCCCTTGTTCAGCCGACCTCCATGCCTCACTCGCTCTTGCTTAGAGTCTTGTCTCTCCGCTTTATTGCTCTCATTCCCTCCTCTCTCTCTCTATCTCCCTCTCCCTCCCTCCATAGTCTCTCTCCCTCCCTCCGTAGAGTCTTTTCTGTCTACCCTGCTTACGCCGTCTGTTTCCCCCCAGAGCCTGCCTGTATCGCCTGCTCTCCGCAGCCCACGAGGGGCTCTTAATCAATGGCAGTTCACCCTACCTCCCTCCCTTAACTCCCTCGCTCCTCTGCCACCTCCTCCTCCTCCGCTCCAGGCACCCCGCCCTCCCCTCCCCTCCCCTCCCCTCCCCTCCCCTCCCCTCCCCTCCCCTCCCCTCCCCTCCCCTCTCTCTCTCTCTCTCTCTCTCCCTGTGAGAAAAGCATGGCACCTAGGGGTGAACAGGTTAATGTTCTGGCAGTTTGAGATACGCGTGTGACATTTCAATCCGGCATCTGTTTTTTATCGCGGCTGATTTAAGAAGTGCGCGGGGGCCGGGTGGGGGCGGTGAGGTGGGGGTGACGGAGGGACGCAGGGAGGGGTGGAGAGATGGTGGGTGGGAGGGAGGGAGGGAGGGAGGGGGGAGCCCACGGGACGGTGCAGCTACCCAGAGACTGTGTGTGTGTGAGTGGGAGAGCTGCAGCAGCAGGGGCTACAGACCTGCAGTTGCAGATCAGTTAATGAATGGTTGCATATGGTCATGTCGCCCCCAAGTGGCGGGCAGCGGAACTCATGGAGCAGCAGGGAGAAAACTGCGGCAGTGCCACAGAGAAAATAACAGCAAAGGGGCACTTCTGTGGTTTAATACGCGCCCCTCAAAGTGTGCTAGACACTGCATGGAGTTGATCAAAATTGCTTTCACTCTGCAAACACATTTGGAATGGCATTCAATTTGAAGCGATATGTGGGCGGCGCAAGATGATCTGAGAGTTGACCTTTGGAGGAATGATAGAAAAGCCACTGCACAATAGAAAGTTGGGTGAAGAGAGCCACTTATGGAAGAGAATGAAGTCGATATAGAATATCAAGACGAGGTGAGGGTGAGGACAGTGGTAGGCTATATGGCTGAGACAGAGAGAGAGAAAGAGAGGAGGGAATTCACAGTACAGACATTTGAAATAATACACAGTTTTGAGAGAGCGAAGGAGACAGAGAGAACACTTAAATCCCGATAAAGAAATTGAAACTGATCTCCAGAGGATTTGACCAAGTCACAGTGAAAGGTAGCCAGGGGCGGTTTTAGACCCTTTTTGGGTGGGCTGAAGCCCACCCTGAGATAGTGTCAGCCCACCCTGGAAGATAGAGACCCCCCCCCCCCCACACACAAAAATAAGAATAGCTGGCCCTCCTCTATTAATCTCTCATTCATGCTTTAAAGCCATAAAATAATAATAATAATAATAATAATAATAATAATAATAATAATAATAATAATAATAATAATAATAATAATAATAATAATAATAATAATAATAATAATGGTATTGGTGATCAGAAATGCATGCAATATACAACCTTTATTTTGGAAATATGGTTAGATTGCTCAATTTTTACTTTAAAATGTACAAAATTTTCTCCCGGGGGGCATGCCCCCGGACCCCCCTAGGGGGCCTGCGGTCCACCAGATAGATTGTTTGGGGGCTGAGCCCACCCAAACGTGTCATCCTAAAACCGCCCCTAAAGGTAGCTAATAGACCATGGAAGGAAAAAAACAGAGGAAAGGAGGGAGAGAGAGAGAGGGAGAGAGAGAGAGCATGATGGTGCGATAAAGCCAGAGATGCAGACTTCCAATGAGCATAAGACAGAAGCATAATGACAGAATAAGTAAGTGAATTAAGAGACATTGGGCGACTCCTAGATGAGGCAGTAAGGGGTTGGCGGAGGGGAGGCGGACAAGCGATGGACGACGTGGGATTGCTACGCCACGCTGCCAGCCGGCACTCTGGGTGTTTTTTTTCTCTCTGACTTTTATTTGATATGAATTCAATAAGCGCCCGCCCGATCTCCGTGCCCCGGGTGTAATTACCGGCAGAACAGCGGGGGCATTGTGAGCTTCGCGCCGCCGCCTAAACGCTCCCCCTGCTCGCTTCCAGGTCAGCACTGATCTTGTCTGAGAATGTCAATTATCATCTTAAACGCCGTCTGAGGACCAAGAAGAGAGAGGGAGAGAGAGAGAGAGAGAGAGATAGAGAGAGGGAGAGAGAGAGAGAGGGAGAGAGAGAGAGAGAGAGAGAGAGAGAGAGAGAGAGAGAGAGATAGAGACTGAGAGGGGGTGACAACTATGAAAAATGGTGAGTCAGGGGAGGAAAAATTAGCCGAGACGGTGCAAAAAAGGAAGAGGAAGCGATTGAAGGAAGGGGCTGTATGCTGGAATACTAATGGTCTCCTCTTTATTGTTTAATGGCTGTGAGATAGAAGGCATATTAGGACAAGGTATACCCTTTGCCACTTCACTTCACAGTGGTGTTAACTGTCTTCGGCCTACTGGAAGGAGCGCAGCAGAGTTCAGTCGAGGCCACAGAGCGGCGGTTGGTTTGCATGGTAATTTGGCTACTACAGCATCAAACGCACGGCAGGAATTATACTCAGGCCAAGAGGCCAGTGTCGTGGACACCCCCGACAGTAACCGTAATGCCCCTTCTAAAAATGAACTCTCCAGAAGGCCAGTTTGGCATGCCCTGTTTTGAATTGGCCGTTGTGCCCTTAAAGTTGTGGACTTCCTCATTTAGAACGACATGATGCGACGCAGCAAATACAATGTGTAGGGTTATAGCTTTCATTATGATTCTTCATGCTTTTCAACCTGGATTTTCAAAGAGATCCCACAGTGTCTTCGACCGTGAATGCACTGAGGGTTCGTACAGCATCTGCACTTGTTCATGTCCGTCCATCCATCTGCACCTGGTGTCCATCCAGCTCCAGTCATAGATTATGCAGTTAGACACTGACCTTGTTTTGTGAGTCTCCAATGATTTCTCTGTAATGAATTCCTGGATCCATCCATCCATCCATCCATCCACTCTTTCGCACCCCCACTCAATGATTTTCTTGTCTAGTCAGTGATTTTCTTGTCCAGTCATACATATTTCATAATTTGGTCATTCATTTTTGATCAATTCATCTTCTATTCGTCCAGGTTTACTACCCCCTGTCCTTCATTAAAAGTTAACAGCAGTAACATGCCAAGCTTGATTTTCCAACTTTTTACGACTAATTGAAGTTCATTGATTTCCAAAGACATAATCATTCACTTCAAATCGTTGCCGATAGATTGCGTTGTAATATTATTAATTAAAAGAAAATCTCTTTTGGCTAGCTTATGATGAAAAAGTGTTGTCAGTCAATGGAAGATGTCCTGGCATCTGGGTAGTGGTAAAGGTACTCACCTACCACCAGGGGGTGAGATGGGCAGCGATACTTCTTTCTTCGTCGGATGTTCCGACAGACACAATCGGCCATGTCTGCAAGTGGGAAGCCGGTGGTGTATGAGTCCTGGTTGCTGCACTAGCGCCTCCTCTGGTTGGTTGGGGCACCTGCTCGGGGGGCTGGGGGGTAATAGCGTGATCCTCCCACGCGCTACATCCTGCCGGTGAAACTCCTCGCTGTCAGGGGAAAAGATAAGAAGCAGCTGGTGACTGCACATGTATCGGAGGAAGCATGTGCTAGTCTACAACTCTCCCCAGATTGGCAGATGGGGGGGAGCAATGACTGGGACAGCAAGGGGAATTGGCCAAGTACAATTTGGGAGAACATGAGAGAAAAATCAGGAAAAACAGCGTAAAAAGAAAATAAGAAAAAAAACAGCAAGACCTTCTGAAATCAGAGCTGCAATGCTATTATTTTACTGTAATGCTATAATAACCATGTCTAACGTCTTTATTTCATTATTTTTGACTGACAAGATCCTTGAATAGCACATAGTTGGCAGCAATACAAATGCATTATGGATTAGGTTGATCCTGGTGTAACGTATCTCCATCCATCTGTCCATATCTGTCCATAAATCAGTGCACCCATCCATCTAGCCATGTATCAAGCCATTCATTCACCCATCCTCCACTTCCCCCCCTCCGAGCCCGCCCGCCCTCCCCTCGGTGGCTGCCGGAGGGAGTGCACCCTTGATCTGAACAAACAGCCTGGTAAACATCATGAAACATTTAGAGGAGGCAGAGCATGCTGCAGCGCTCTCACACACTGGCAATCCGGAGATGCACAAAAACAGCTGCTCCCAAAGCACGCCCCTACAGAGGTGGTTTAGTGAGCGTCTGCATACATGCGTGTCTGCCTTCTTTGCACGTTCGCGTCCGTGCGTTTTTACATGTGCACGATGTGAGTGGGCGACCGTGCGTGTGCATTTGTCTCAGTGGGTGAGAAAGAGAGAGGAAGCACCTTACCCTTCTTCCTGGAGGAGAAGTAATACGTCTAGTACGTTGCCATGGGCTTTTGCTCTGTGGCACTCTCCCAGCATATTAGAATAAGTTGGTGTTGTATCTGGGTAGATTAACACTGTTTTTTTGGCAAGTGCCTCGTATAGCGAGGGAGGGAGGACAAATGAACGGATTAGAGTTGCAACTGGCTCAGCTGGAGGTCTGAGTCAGAGCAGAACATCACTCTTCCCTGCGTCTCTACCCTGAGATTGCCTGGCTTGTGCTTTACATGGTTATTTGTAAAGCTGGATTGCCTCAGCGCTTGGGTAGATGGAACAAAGACACCTTGAGAGCTCACCTGGATGGAAACATGGCAACTCAAATTTGGGCTCTCCCCTCAGGACACGGGCCTTCATGTCCCGTCAAAGTTCCATGTCACAAGGGTCCGAGAAACCCATTTAAAGCCTGCAGTTGTATCATTTCAAACATGTGTGGCTGCCAGACGTCCAAAAATAACTTTCTGTTGTTCTCGCCTCAAATCGATAAGCTGATTACCTGGTAATAGCCTACAAGTCTTCTGACAGCAAGTTTGAATCGTAGCCAACGGAGAGTTTCTCTGCTCTTACCTCATCCTTTCACTGTGAAATATCCATTGAAATCAATGAAGGAATGAAGGCGTTCAGCCTCTACTCCGTTTCATCAAATGTAGCAAGCGGAATAGATTATTCAATGTCACGCATAATTAGCTGTGCAGCCTATACAACACCTTCATGCAGTCATCTTCCCAGGCCTGGCCTGCAATCTGTCTCTTGTCCCGACTCTCCCACCTCACTCATCTCTCTCTCTCTCTTCCTGTCTTCTCTCCTGTTTAGGTTGTTTGGATTTCATGACATCATAAACCAAGAAAAGCCCTTCAAGTGCCTGGCACCATACATATAGGCTACTGTACATCCTCACACACCACACTTAGATGGAGACTAGTCTCAGTCTGGGGCCGTTAGTGAGGCTTCGGGACCTGGGGGCGTAACCAATGCACAATGGCAGGAACCGGATACGTGTGCCCCAGACAAATCTCCCGTGTATAGAGCCTGATAACACGAGGTGAGTAAAACGTTACATTAAGATGACCAGATGTCCCCGATTTTCGGGGACAGTCCCCGTTTTTGGTGACCTGTCCCCGGCTGGAGCTGTCCCCCTTTATTATTTCATAGGTAATAACATTGGATATTTTAATGATATATTGATTGCCGGACTGGAAATGTCCCCGATTTTCATTTGAGAAATCTGGTCATCTTACGTTACATAGTACATCAAACAAAACGTTGATGCAATATGGCATCGCCGACACACACCGGCACGGTTAGCCTACACAACTCGAATCTGCGTTTCAACGGGGGAACGATAAAAGTGTGGCACATATCCGGTTTACATATTCCAATTCCGTGGTCTAGGGGGGCGGAAAAACGCAGAGAGGTTTACTTCACAAATGATTGGACCAGGCTCTTCCCGAGGAGAAGAGCCTGGTGGTGACGCGAGGTTAGATGGAGACAACAAACAACTGTGAGTGGGTGTGTGCGTGCAATGATAATAACAGACCCCCGCATGTGGCTCAGACTGTGGGAGATCTTTGTCAAAGCATACATGTGTGGGCGTGCATTGGCCGCATCAAGGCTGCTAAAATCTATTTTCAAATAATTGGAAAATAGTGACAACTCCTCATCGGAATAAAGTATTAAGTATTACGCAGACTCACATTTCGTATCGGTAGACCACCGCGGCACTGCTGTGTGGGCTCGCGTGTAAGCCACAAGGGCAACTGCTTACACTGCGATCAATGCTACTGGGCCCTGCAGGGGGGGAATCGATCAGCTTAGGATTTGATGTGGAACAAAGTCTCTCTCTCTCTCTCTGGTTGTCTTTCTCTCTCCATTTCCTCTCTCTCTCCGCTCTCCATCTCGCACTGGCATTGATCTGGGCGTTGTGCTAGCGAGCAGATCTTCTCCGTGGGGAGGAAGAGGTTAATGCTATAAGCCCCCCCTGAGATTCTTAATAATAATCAGTGATATGAGAGAAGAAGGGTGGCAGCGAATAGGTCTTTAAGTTAGACACGTACGCGCATACACAATTAGACGAGTCTCTTTGTTGAGGAAAAAAAGCTTCTGTTTGCCAGCGATGCTGCGAATTGAAGGCTGAAAGTTGAAAATATTGCTTATTATACCATCCTGAGGCTGCTTCCCTGCAGCAGAGCCTAACTAATCTCAACTAATTGCAAGGAGCACTCATGCAAGAGAGAGAGAGAGAGAGAGAGAGAGAGAGGATGCAGTTCAGACAGGGGCTAAATGAAAAGCAA
This sequence comes from Poromitra crassiceps, assembly GCF_964638095.1. Lineage (NCBI taxonomy): Eukaryota > Metazoa > Chordata > Actinopteri > Beryciformes > Melamphaidae > Poromitra > Poromitra crassiceps. The sequence goes on along the minus strand of NC_139643.1, from coordinate 39,549,352 downwards.
CATCTCCTGCTCTTGGTGCCACCACTTAACTATGCTTGAAGACAGAGAAGAATTTCAGGCACGTTCTGCGATGCTCAGCACATCTCAACCACTTGGGACTTGACCCACACATTCTGATTAGAGGGAAAACATACAAGAACCTACAGTAGCATAACATGGAAAGGGGCGTTTGGCCTGGAGAAATGAGGTGAAACTGACAGAGCAGCAGAAGCTGAAGTCCTCACGTCACAGCCATCGGCTGCTTTGCATGATGATATGCTAATACGCTCCCAAACAAACCTATTCTAATGATCTATCAGAATGTTAGAAGTTTGAGAGTGCGCCGACGCCAATTAGGCGTCGCTGTGGTGGATTGCTATTGAGATAACGAGTCTGGAAGGGACAGCGCGGGGCCACCGTCTGAGCCCTATGTTAATGAGCCAACTCTCTCATTAAACCTGCCACCGTCGCCTGTCACAATTCTCCTGAACTCCTGGCGTGCTCCACTTACCTGGCCCACACTTCCATTAGCCTAAAAGCTCCAACGCGGAATGATTTACTTTTCTGCTTCCTGCTTTTTGGGATAGAGACCATAGGAATAACGCACTGAGAATAGATAGCCTACTATATATAGACCAGGAATAAAGCACTCATAGATATAGATACTATAGACCAGGAATAAAGCACTCAGAATAGATATATAGACCAGGAATAAAGCACTCATAGATATAGATACTATAGACCAGGAATAAAGCACTCCGAGATATAGATACTATAGAACAGGAATAAAGCACTCCGAGATATAGATACTATAGAACAGGAATAAAGCACTCCGAGATATAGATACTATAGAACAGGAATAAGGCGCGCTTATGTGCCTGTAAGAGATGTTGTGCATGGGATCCCACGCAAGGGGTCCATGAGAAATCAGCTGGGCGAGTTACTTTTAACCTCGTCAAAGTAGGCCAGAAACGGGTCCCAGATAGTTGAGAATCTTTTAAGTGAGTTGGTCCTCAGGAACCTGAGTCTCTCCATCCGTATAACTGAGACCATGTCCGTCAACCACAGCTGAAAAGAAGGTGGAGAGGGGGACTTCCATTCTGCCAGAATGAGTCTCTTGGCGACAGTTGTCACCTGTGTCAGAGACTGTTGCACAGCTGTAGGGAGGAGAAGACAGGATTCCGAGCAGCCGAAGATGACGAGTTCCGCCTCCGGCTGAAGGTGTGCACTTTGTGAACGAAGCGTTAGCTTCACACGTACTGAGCCATCTGTGGCTGTATGACAACCAGTGATTTATGACCTCATCACTGTCTGTGACATCAGTGATTTATGACATCATCAGTGATATATCACATCCCCCTAGTGGTGACCTGGCTACCAGGCCAAGCCGTCTAGACCTGTATGACATAATCGGCGACCTGGCCACTTTCTTTCTTTCTTTCTTTCTTTCTTTCTTTCTTTCTTTCTTTCTTTCTTTCTTTCTTTCTTTCTTTCTTTCTTTCTTTGGGACAGACATACATACAGACCTCTTATAGATGCATGGGCCCCTAGTGGCCACGCTGTAAAAGGTGGCTAAAGGCTTCTGCATTGGGAAATACAAATGGTTGCAGGTCATTCGGGAAGGCGTTTGAGTCCCTATTGAGTTTTAGTAGAGCAAATATAAAAGACTGACATATGGCACACACAATACTGAGGTTACAGCTGAAACACACAACACTGATATTGCTCATTGATTTGGTTATAAATGTGTGTGTGTGTGTGTGTGTGTGTGTGTGTGTGTGTGTGTGTGTGTGTGTGTGTGTGTGTGTGTGTGTGTGTGTGTATTGATTCAGTGAGACACTTGCTGCGGTGTGTGTTTTATGTGCTTTATGACCTACAGTAATTGGCCACAGAGCCACTGGGGGACATGCAGACGCCTTTATTTCCTCATTTTATCATCTTATAAAGTTCATTTAACACTAATCCGGTTTTGCTCGTGCGGGTGGGAGTGCGTTTTTGCTCGCCTAGGAGTTTAACGGCATTCCTCTGCACATGTGTGTGTGTGTGTGTGTGTGTGTGTGTGTGTGTGTGTGTGTGTGTGTGTGTGTGAGTGAGTGTGTGTTTATTTGCGACACGCACGCACACGTACAAATTCCTCAGACTTAACTATCTGGACTGATAAACAAAGGGTAAATACTTGGGCGACGCTAAATGGCAGGATGTATTCCAGGTGCGTCTCTGTCTAATCTCTTAAAGTGCAGTTTTGCATTTGGAAGCAGATTGTACGTACACCCATGCAGCCCTTGGGCAATTTAGGAGGTAAGCGTCGAAGCCGACCTTGGCCAAGTCTTAATGTGCCCCGCCTCCAGCCGTTGAACTAACGACATCACTTCCTGAGTCCTCAGAGAGAGCAGAGTTAAGAGGAACTTCCTGTCCCCCCCCCACCCCTCCCCCTCCCTTGGCTCCCACACACCACCTCGCCAATAATACATTGATACACTTTAAGTTTTGATGGGAAGAGTGACGCTAGGACGTTTGTATGCCTCTGTGGCAAGGGCACCTGCAGACTGAGGTATTCAACATACTGATGTAGAAAGTCACTCCTACTCTGATTGTATAAAGCACTGCTTTCCTCCATAATGAGTGTAACAAAGATTCAATTTCACTCATAATTACAAATGTACAGTTACATCTACTAATTAACAAGCCATTACCTCCGCCAACGGATTTGGCCAGGGGGTTATGTTTTCACCCCTGTTTGTTTGTCTGTTTGTCTGTGGGCAGCATATCTCAAAAAGTTATGAATGTATTTGCATGAGACTTGGTAGAAAAGCAGCCCATGGGGCAACTTAGAACTGATTAACTTTCCACGCCCACTGGCCAAAAGGGGGTATGGCAAATGCCTGTCGCTGATCACGAAAAGGTGCTTACATGGATTCACGTAACACCACAAAACTCCTAGACAAATAGGTCATGGGCCAAGTTAGAAATCATTAACTTTCAACACACCCACTGGCCAAATGGGCGTGGTAATGGGCATGGTCAATCACAAACAGGTGCCATGGCCTATCACAAAAAGGCACTTACCTTAATGGCTTCACATAACACCACGGAACTTTGTAGAAAGGTTGGTGAAGGTATGCACTTTACCGAGTGCCCTCTAGTTTGTTTTGTGATATCAGCCCCGTCTACATAACAGATTAAATCTGAATTATCCAAAAACTGATTATCTCCGGCATCCTCCTATTTCATTTCCTCAGAATTAGTTATCCTCCTATCAGACTAAACTAAGCTAGCTTAGATGAGAAATTGGAGAAAAGTTTACTTTCTCGATGGAAGTACTCTCAGTTATTTCCTTTTATAGAGCAAAAGGATGTAGATTGTCCATCAACACTATTTTGGTTACACTCATTATTCACAGAGATAATTGAGATAATTGAGTGAATTATCTCACCCTGCGTGCACGTCTGTGTGAATAATAAGTAACTCGATTTGAGTTATCCAGAGCCCAACACTGCATCTGACCACTTTCTGCATTGGGATATTAAGACACATGACACGAATGAGCCAATGGACACCCAGCCGATTCAGTGGGTATGAGTAGTGTGCATTGGACAGCGCATAATGTTGACACAACATTGTTTGTGCTCAGGTAGAGGCTTGTAGACTTGGACCAGGCACAGCAAGCACAGGTGTGAACAGGTAAACCTTTGGACACGGCATCGACACATCAGGAATGAGACAGATGTGCGGTGGATCTGCACACGCAAACACACACACACACACACACACACACGCACACACACACACACACACGCGCGCACCTATGAAAGAGGGAAAGTGAGGAGGTGGGGAAGGAGGGCAGAAGTCTGGAGCTAGAGTAGAGAGGCAGAGAGACAGTGGGAGTAACGTGAACAAGAAAGTTGTCTGTGCTGTACACTTTGTGTGGAAAAGGCATTTGGCACTTTTCGACCGCAAGGTTCATGTTTGAGCATTCATATGCCGCATGTTTGGAAAATCTGATGGAAAGAAAACGAAAAACCCTCCTGGATCCAAAATGGCTGGAAGCAGTGAGTTGCCATGAGGTACTGAAGAACCGAACGTGGCCTGCCTGGCCACCATGTGATCATTGAACACGTCCCGGGTCCAAGTGCGATGATGACGAGTGCACCAAAGACTCCAATGGAAAACTACTGCTGCAGCTTCTGTATCATCCACCTCTCTCCACCACTCTCTTGGCCTCTCTCTCTTTCTCTCTCTCTCTCTTTCTCTCTCTCTTGTCTTCCTGTGTGTCTCTTTCTCATTAGCCTGTGTCAGCATATTCCATTGGCCACCCCCCTTCCCACCCCCACCTCTGCCTCCCCCTTCTCTGCTTCTCGGTCCTGTCTCCTGCATGGAAAGTATGAGTGGAGGCGAAGGAGGAGCCACTGTTGGAATATGTGTCAGTTGGCCAAATAGTCTCCACATGCTTTTAGTCATGGCAGGGAACTAAACATCTTCATCCACCCCCCCCCCCCCCCCCCCCCCCCCCCCTCTTCCCCACATCTCGCTCTAGCTGCTTCCTGTCTGCTGTCCTGCTTTTCTTTACGGGTCCCATATTCCTTCTCTTTATTGTGCTCTATTTCCTGCTTCCCTTCCATGTCACGACGGGCAGATTAGACGTCGGTAATGTATATCGCCGCTCGCATCGCCGTGTGTGGCGGAGACGTAAGTTAACGCTGAGTCGCTATAGTCACAACGCAGCAGTGGGGAATGTATCAGCGCAGACACTTTGACTTCATCCCATAGCTTATTGCAGCAATAACACAGACCAGCAAACTGAAGACTAGAGTGATACACAGTACACACACACACACACACTGTTCTATTCATGCTAGGCAGTCTGGTTACAGTGTCGGTCAACCAGCATAGCGAACGAGTATTAAACCAATTTACCGGTGTTAGTTACACCAGTATATCTACTGTAGGCTCATTGTCACACTGGAGTCCCTCAGTCTAATTCGGTTTTGTGTGATAGTATGTGTTTTGTGCGACTGCCCATCTGCAAGTGTGTGGCTAGCTCCTTACTGTGTGTGTGTGTGTGTGTGTGTGTGTGTGTGTGTGTGTGTGGCTAGCTCCTTCCTTACTGATTAACTTGATTTATATCGGCGCTCATCCTTGAAATAGCATCCACTCCTGCGCCTGCATGGGAGATGCAGGCGCACCGACTGTGTCCACTCCACTCCTCAACTCTGTGTGTGTGTGTGTGTGTGTGTGTGTGTGTGTGTGTGTGTGTGTGTGTGTGTGTGTGCGTGTGTGCGTGTGTGTGTGTGTTTTCTATTGCGTACAGGTTCACTGACTGCGACTCCCGAGGTGAACAACACACATGAGGCGATGCGTAAAAGAAGCAAAAAGCATCATCTACTACTCCTCTCCTTCACAGCTCCCTCACTCCCCATGCACGCCCACCACCACCACCACCCTATCCCCCACACCACACCACACCACACCACACCACCCTCCCAGTCCCTCATCCCTCATCCTCTTAGGGGAGCACGGGAGCATGCAGTGGAAATAACTGAGCCAATAAAGACACTGCCAGGATCCATCCACTCCCTGCGCCTCACACAGCTACTGAGGGAGAGAGGGTTCGGGTGGAGGGATAGGGGGATGGGAAGGAGGGGTGGAAAAAGGCAGAAAAAGTCCACCTCTCTCTCCTAGCCTGGTTAAAACCATCCAGACCTGTGAACTCACATTCCGTTTGGTTGCATGGATACGTATGGACTCCGAGCCGTGCACAGTCATTTCAGTGGGTGGAAGTAGCCAGTCCTTCAGCCAATCAGCGTAGGAAGAAAACTGCAGAGAAACTCTGCTGTTGCACCTGTTCTTGTTTAATTGTTGTTATTGAGTCTATTTCTGCCGGAGAGCCATGGAGGCAGCCATTAGTGTTTTGCAAGCGGCGTTCCTGATTGGCCGGTTACGATGTCAACTATGAGGCAGGTCCCTGATTGGCCACGTTGTGGATTCTGAAATTGCCCGTCCCGGGCCGGAGGACTCGAATGGGAGTTCACGTGACCGGGGATGTTTACCAGGCTACCTCTCTCCTAGCCTGGGTCCAGACCGGCGTGGTCTTATCGTCATATGGAAATACCTTTTCACCGGTTTTATAAGTCTCTAAAGGTAAAGGTAAAGTCCCACTGATTGTCACACAATGTGTGAAATTTGTTCTCCGCATTTGACCCATCCCCTGGGGGAGCGGTGAGCAGCGGCGTGTGCCGCGCTCAGGAATCATATGGTGATCTAACCCCCCAATTCCAACCCTTTGATGCTGAGTGCCGAGCAGGGAGGCAAATGGGTCCCATTTTTATAGTCTTTGGTATGACTCGGCCGGGGATCGAACTCACGACCTCCCAGTCTCAGGGCGGACACTCAGACCACAAGGCCACTGAGCTCTGAGACAATAAGCGCTGAGTGGGACAAACGGGCGGGACCAGTCGTTGTCAAGTGCGGTTGTCAAGACTGTGCAGAGGAGGAAACAATGGCTGTGGCCGTTGCCAGCTGTCGAGGCTGTTTTAAATTGATTATAAGTACCAATTACTTTGAAATCCGAACGGCACACTGCTTGGAGGGCATTTATTCAAAGGGGATTTTTTTTAATGTTCGCCCAACTGGAGTAACTAACGTAAGATGCAGGCCGATACATTGGATTTGGTCTCTAGTGATTGGTTGGAATTCTCCTGCGGGGATCCCGTCATAGAAATAACTCAGAGTGCAACATCAGACTATAGAAGATGGAGATGAGTGTAGGAGTTGACAATTCAGTCTGAATATCAGGCTACCTCTCTCATGGATAGGTGATGCACGATGATATAGTGTCACATCATCTGTATCGGCCAATCAGCATCGGCAATCGGCCAAAAGGGTTGGAAATTATCGGCATAATTTGGATATCTGCAAAAAATCCAATATTGTGCATCTCTACTTCCAGATGAAAGACATGGTCATGGGGCGGACGGGAGGCAGCAGGCGTGGGCTGGGTGGAGGGGGTGAGACAGACGATGAATGAGGAAGGAGG
>NC_139643.1:39494840-39537340 GCF_964638095.1 Poromitra crassiceps | reverse complement strand
ACCTGCGGAGCGGGCCGTCAATCAGGGAAGGGAAGTATGAGCAAGTTCATTAATTTTAATGGCCTAAAAGTCTTCTCGGTGCACCGCCATAGGAATCTGCCTATCTTCTTTTCCCTAATGCAGGGACTTTAACCTAGACAACACGATGGATGGAAGTCTTCTTTTTCCCTCCAGTAAGCCATGAATCACACAGTGAGAGGTGAGAGAGATAGAGAGAGAGAGAGAGAGAGAGTGAGAGAGAAAGAGAGACAGAGAGAGAGAGAGAGAGACAGAGAGAGAGAGAGAGAGAGAGAGAGACAGAGAGAGACAGAGAGAGAGAGAGAGACAGAGAGAGAGAGAGAGAGAGAGAGAGAGATAAAGAGAGACAGAGAGAGACAGAGAGAGAGAGAGAGAGAGAGAGAGAGGGGGGGGGGGTGGGTGGGAAGAAAAAAGAGGGGAAGTAGGAGAAGGTAGAGAGGCCAGGGAGAAGTAGGGGGGGAGACTGGATTGATGCCCCAGGCTCATTTTCCAGCACTATGGACCAGGTGATGTCACAGTTTCACTGGAGGATTTCCCAGAGAGAGAGAGAGAGAGAGAGAGAGAGAGAGAGAGAGAGAGAGAGAGAGAGAGAGAGGAGAGAGAGAGAGAGAGGGGGGGGGGGGGAGGGAGCCAGGGAGGAGAGAGAGGGGAGGGAGGGAGGGAGAGAGGGAGCCAGGGAGGAGAGAGAGGGGAGGGGGAAAGTTGGACACGGATCTCGCAGTAACTTTTTCTTCTCCGTGGAAGAAGCCTGAAGACAACGCAGTCAAGGGGAGAAGCCACCGTGGATTACATTTGAGCAGCATTCTGCGCCAGGTCGGTGCGCACCAAACTGTCTCTATTCTGACCCTGCAGCCTGGGATTATCTACACACGCTCACGTGGGATTAATGTGGTCGTAATTTTGTGGATTTATCAATAGCTGAAGGTAACGTTATGGCTTTTTATGGACTGCTAACTGCGTGCAGGTGGGTGTGAAAAACAACAACGTTTTGACGCTCGGAACGCGATATTAACCCGGGATAGCTCAGTTTTAAAAGTTTGTTTCTGCAAAACTTTATTGCTTTTTCGGCTATAAAGTGCGATATATGGGCATGACAGACTGCAGTTTGTAGAAATCGATAAAGTGATTTTAGAACTTTATGGGGAGACGTTTGCAACAGGCTGGTGGGGCTATAAATGCTTTAGCCTCCCCCCCCAACAAACAAACAAACAAACAAACACACACACACACACACACACACACACACACACACACACACACACACACACACACACACACACACACACACACACACACACACACGCACACACACACACACACACACTTAGGATGCCAGATGAGATATATAGGCTATAAGAAATAACATAAACCTAAACTCACTGTTGAGAACCACAGACACACTTAATCCCCAATAGGATAGGGATATTACATTAATATGACAGGCTAATGATAGCCTATAGGATATAAAAAAAAAGCCTACTTTAAAGTGTGTTAAACTCACTTTCCCCCATTGGAATCATTCAAGTTTCATCTGTAGAGAAGCCACATTGGGATACTAAGTATTATACTGATTTTGTATTTTTTGTTAAGGTTTTAAAGAGGGTTATAGTAGTCTATAACTGTAGTTGGGATAACTGCTGGAAAGTAATGGTGATGATGACCCCCTCCCCCACACACACACATCCAAGCCAGGCCTCAAATGCAACAGCTTGTCAGTTGTTACAGGGAAGTCTTTTCTCCAAAACTTTAGATCCAACTTTTGCAGCAGCCATGCCAAAGTCACTGTTCCTGGATCTGCTATCCTATGTGTCCAGTGTCAATCATTCTGACAAGGCAATGTCTGGGGTAAAGCACTCCACACTGACTGACCCAAGATCAGCACCGGCTTACCAAGTGTACACTCACCATTGCCCTACACCTGAGGGAGGCCCACCCGGAGGCAGTGTGCTGAAGCAAGCAGAGTGAATGGCCCAACTCTCCCATCTGCTTTTGGCATTAGTCAGTCAGCCCATGTCTGCTGGCTCCTGCACTCTGCCTGCTGGAATGTGGCCAGCAAAAAGGACCCCGTCCGGATGAGGGATGTTGTGCTTTTGGAGGAGGAGGCTTTGATGTGCTTCAGGGTTCCCATGCTGGGGTTCGAGGACCCCCCCGGCCCCAGGGATCCATGAGTGTTTTCACTGTTCTTTCATCCCTTTGGCAAGTCTGACTTTTCGGATCAGAGGTTTCACTCTCTCCACGGTTGCCGATCCCCACCTACAGCGCAAGCAGACAACAGCACTCTCCTCCAATGGGACAAAGCCTTTATCAAATGGGGCGGGGGGTCAGTTGCCCAAAGGGTATTGATCTGGGCGTCTTTGACATGAAAATGTTTGTGGAACCCGTGTGATAGCCTCCCAATGCCACCGGGCGGGGACAGTGACAGACAGTTTTTCCACTCCCTCCTTAAAGTGATAGGGGAATTATAAAACATCACTTTACTAATTGATAATCCTAGACCTGTTTAGAGAGGCTCTCTCGTCTCAACACGCCACAGGGCTTAATGCAGTGTTTAGCTGTGGGCTTGTGTGGTCTGTTTTGCATATATACCGCTTCCAATTTCTAAGTCTGCGCTGTGGGTCTGATGCAAAATTTATCACCCATTTTGCCCCTTTTTTCTGCTCATCCAAGCCGACAGAGAAGAGAACATTAGCTGCCTATCAGCAATGTAAAGTCAAGCTGAAGTAAACGGCTCGTCTGCTTGCTGAAGGCTGACTCGACGATATACACGTGTAGCGCGCGCGGGCGGGCCGGGCGCCAAACCGGTTCACGTCATCAGTGTTTTAGGCCTCAGTTCACATCACTGCTTCATGCAAGTGAGCCAAAACTAAGTGTCCATGCAGTTGGAACTTCCAGGCAACCCTGAACAAACAGATGTGGTCCATATAGTGGCTAGATATATATATTTTTACATCCCTTACTTTTTTTTGCATAGCACTCCAGTTGCGCAGCTCTTCTCTCATTCACAAATCTCCACGTGAAGGCCTTGAACGCTGCCCCAGACTGCAAGACTAGTGAAACTGCCTCAGCAGCCTATTTTGAGTGGCATAGCGTTTTGGATATTCTCTCTGTTGGTTTGCAAAGTGTCTATATTGTGCTGGGTCAGTGGATATCTGCAGTGTCTGTCGCCGCCTCTGGGCATCTTTAGTTGACTTTTATGGCTTTGATGTTGCTTGTTGTAACAGGCCTGCAATGCACTCTGAGTTTTGGCGTCGGCTACATGACGGCTGTTGCTGCTGCATTCGTGTCATATCAGATTTACTGTAAATACGAGCTTCCGACTGAGAACAAACGCTCAACAAAAACATGATATCTTCCAGCTGGCATCAAGACAAGCGGCAAACATGGCAACACATCCGCTGATGTCTGCAGTCCTCCTGAGTGATACACATCTAAATAATCACAGTTATATTCTCAAATTCTCACTAATAGAATCAGATCTACTCAGGAAACGAGGCAATATCTGCTGCGGTTCGTTTACCGGGAGTCTCTGCCCAGACTCATATATTGCCCGCCTGCCCCCGCTGCTGTTTTGTGGGCGAAACAATTGAATGACAGGTCGTAGCACCAATGAGAGAGAGTGGTTCATTTTCAAAAGCCAAGAGTCAGGTTGGGGTGTGCGGCGCGCCTGATCACTAAAGTCGTTACTGATTGGTGACCCCAGTTTTTGGGGACAACCAATCACTGGCCAGGACTCCATCTGCAGTTTGGAGCGAGCAGTGTCCCAGACGCAGAGAAAGATAATTTAAATCGACCACTAGTTAATGAGTTGACCCTATATGATCTCTTACATCTCGATCATGAATGTCGGCATTTCCAAGCTGTAACAACAAGATTTCATCCGGTTCGTCTGTGTCTCCCGATATGACATGAACACAGCAGTGTGTGTGTGTGCGCGTGCGTGTGTGTGTGTGTGTGTGTGTGTGTGTGTGTGTGTGTGTACGTGTGCATGCACGCATATTATGTGCATAAATACCTGTCAGTCTACCTGACAGCATAGCCTGTTAGCTTCCCTGCCCACCCCTCTTTATGCCAGTCAGTCTCCCCCTCTTGCTTCCTGTGGCACGAGTGCATGTGAATGAATGTGTGTGTGTTTCTGTGTGTGTGTGTGTGTGTGTGTGTGTGTGTCTATGCGTATGCGTATGTAATGTATGTGTGTCATGTATGTAATGCATGTCTATCCCACTGTCTATTACCCTCCCCTGCACACGTCTAGCCACTGCGATCCATCAGTGTCCATGTGGTTGCAATGCATGTCAGCTTTCACTGCACTTCCCCTTCCTGTACATCCTCATTCCTCACCATTTCCCTCGAGGAGCCATTACGGGTCACAACCCCACACAGGCAGAGGCACTGCAGGAGGTTGTTTTCATAGCCCTGCACCAACTCCACTCCCACGCATATGTGTGTGTGTATGTGTGTGTGTGTGTGTGTGTGTGTGTGTGTGTGTGCGTGTGAGTGTGTGAGAGAGAGACAGAGAGAGACATAGGGAGGTGGAGCAGCAAATATTCTAAAACTGAGCTGTCTGTCAATCTCCGAGAGAGACAGCTGGAAAAGCAGCAAACGGTCAAATATGACATGATTGACACATTGACACTGCGTTCTCCTATTTGAGCGAGCGTGCTAAACAGTGGGGCTACTGGTCTGCTGTCATCTAATCATCCATGTCTGGCTGGGTAATAAGCACTTCTCCCATCTGGCCACAGAGAGGTGACATGTTCCAGTGAGCAGTGTCGTAGCCTGGTCCCTCCCACAGGCGTGTGCTGTGTGTGTTGTGTTGTGTTGGGGCTGCCTGCCATTCCATCTGGAAGGGGGTGACAAGGATGATGAAATGTTTCACAAAAAATGGCAAAGCTCTGAGCACAAATTGCCTGCACACACACGGCTGTATAGGACAATCTCTGTGCATGTGTATCTGGATGCTGTGGTCAATAGGAGATGTTCTCAACCTATAACAAGCACCTTCTGGAAGGGAAGCAATACCTGTGAATAGGCTACTGCAGGCAGGGATGATGTGTTTTTGTAGGCTTACCCAGAAATCGTCACCATGCTGCTGGTTTTAGTATCTTAGTGTTTTGGTATGGGGATTTATTTGTGTTCAGCAACGTTTGTGTTCAGCAGCAAGATAATCTTCACAAACGAGGAGCACTTTTATGACTTTTGAAGCGTTTTCTGAAAATCGTGTAAAAAAAAAATGCATTTACGTTTCAAAAGTCATAGAAGTGATCCTCGTTTGTGAAGTTTATCTTGCTGAACACAAACGTCGCTGTTTCATAAACCTTTGTTAACCACGCACAGACCTTATTCCATGCATTTAACCAAAATCCCCATACAAAAATCTCATTCACTTTTCCCCTTATGAACCAGCAGCAAATACGTCATCCCTGCATTACTGCATAGGAAGAAGTAGGCCATACGTCTCTGGCCCCGGCACCCGAGCGACTCCCAGCACCACCTCTCTGTCTTCAGGGGAAGCAGAATGAAGAATGAGGGCTGCGCTGATGATGTTGGATGTTGGTCACCTCTTGTGCGCCAGTGTTTGTCTATAGGCTTTTAGTGCTGGAAGACCTTCAAATGTGTCATTGTTTTGCTTCCTGTATTGGCTCGACTCGGCGGCGCAGTGACCCGATGGCTCCGCAGGCCCGCGCGCCGGGCTGCTGGCCAGCGCCGCGGCCTAGCCCCACGCCACCGCTATCTGCTGCTGCCAGCTGGGTGGCCGGGGACACTGGGGACAAAGTGTAAAGAGAGAGAGAGAGAGACCGAGACCGCCACACATAATAGGAAGCCTATTAAATGCTTTTGGATTGTTGCCAGATCATAATAACAATAGGCTGTAACTTTTCATTTAGCCTGTGTTCTGTGGAGTGTGATGCATTATGGGCCACGCCGTTTGAACTTTCTTATTATTGTGATCATGTGGCTTGTGCTTGGACCACAGTCCTCGAAGGCTTTGATTAACCTCTCACCCGTTCTAACTTCAAGGGAAAACTCGACTTGAACTCCTCCTCATCAGCCCGCGGCTACTTTTCCAAGAGAACACAGAATAAATGGACACATTGTCAACAGTTGCACGCGCACGACGCAGCTACATCGTGGCAAAGCGCGATTATGCAGAATCATTCTCATTGTTGTTTGGGTCACATCGCTAACCTCTTCTCACCGTGACCTGGCCTTTTCACCTCATCAAGAATGAGAGGAAGGAAGGGCAGGCCAAGCACACCTGGCTAAAGGGTCAACTCGGCGATGGCTTCAATTATTCATTGGTCAGCTGTACGTGATGCAACAGGCTAGAGAGAGACTAAAGTTGAATGCATCATTCATAGTGTGCCGCCATCATGTCCAGGCTGTCCTTGTTTTCCAGTATCATTTGAAACATTCTCCCCTCACCTCACTGTCTGCTGGCCGCCCCGCAGGCAGGAGGCTCGGGCTAGCTCCATGCTACTCACACCGTGTCCTTGGCCCGGGCAGGAGCGCCACATTGTGCGCCCCCCAGGGGAGCGTGGGGGTCATTCCTCTTGCCAGACGGGACAGGTGTGTGTACAGAGACACAGTCTGCCTGCCTGTCTGTCTGTCTGCCTCTCTGTCTGCCTACCTGTTTGTTTGCCTGCCTGCCTGTCTGTCTGTTTGCCTGTCTGTCTGTCTGTCTGCCTGCCTGCCTGCCTGCCTGCCTGCCTGTTTGTCTGCCTGCCTGTCTGTCTGTCTGTCTGCCTCTCTGCCTGTCTGCCTGCCTGCCTGTCTGTTTGTCTGCCTGCCTGTCTATCTTCTGTCTGTCTGTCTGTCCGTCTTCCGCCTGCCTGTCTGTCTGGCTTCCTGTCTGCCTGCCTGCCTGCCTGGAGGGCCCCGCTGTATGTGTAAACACCACAGTTTGGGTTATGGGGTCCACACGCATGCTGAGACAAGTCGAGGTCAGCTGGGACGTGACGTTTATGGGAGCAAGAGTGGACCATATGCATCCGTTTCCCACCTCCCCAATTTTGTTTCTTTCCATTTAAATTTTAATTTCAGATATGATTTTTTAAATTAGTATTATTATTTTTTATGACATGGCACTCTCAGACAGCCTCTTCGATATGTTTCTCAATTTGAAAACCAAGTTGTGAGGTGACGTAAGGGTCCCACGCAAGACCGACCCCCCCTCAAAACACCTTATTTCTCTAGGGCTAATTTACAATGATGAAATAAATTTTTCGGTGACTACCATAATTAGGTGTACTTTTGATTTTGACAATTAGGCCGACTTTTTTCAGACAAATTATGGAAAATTCTGCAATATTCCATGTTTCACAGTCGAGTCCACTTTTATTACCAAATTCCATGATTCCGTCCATTTTTCCTGCATTGCAGAAATCATATGGCCCTATAGACGGTGGCATGTATTTTTTCTTTATTTGTGCATGTGTGTGCGTGCGTACAGTACACTGTGTGTGTGTATGTGTGCATGTGTGCGTACATATACACTGTGTGTGTGTGTGTGTGTGTGTGTGCTTGCTGTTGTTGGTCCACGTGGAAGCATCTGGTGCAGCAGAGCCATGGCTCCAGGAGAATAGTCTCCAGATGTGTTTGTGTGTTTTGGCATTTCTGTCTGTTTCACTTTGTACCAAGCAGCCTGCATGTAAATCATCCTACTTTTATGTGTCTTTGTTTATGAGCAACGGTATATATACATTCCCTTTTTGTCTTCATTAACCCCTTTGTTTGCTTGCTTGTTTGTGTGTGTGCGCGTGTGCGTACGTGCGTGCGTACGTGCATACCGTACGGGGTGTGTACGTCAACGTCACAGCTGCCCATGTCAAGAGGCCACCCAGATGGACAGGTTAAGGATTATGATCAGACTTTATAGAGTTATTCACTCCTTAATGAGGGTTGTCCCTGTTAATTCATATGCCACTAACAAAGCCTCGTCATACCTCATAATTACCACATCGACTACGACTGACTCATAAATATACATCATCGTCTAATCTGTAGTCAAGCAGAATGTGCAGCTGTCTGCAGGGTGCGCGGCGGGTGGTGCCTTACAGAGGAAATATTTGACTTTTCTTTTTGACTTTTTGACTTTTCCCCTTGTCTGTGTCTGTCTGTCTGTCTGTCTGTCTGTCTGTCTGTCTGTCTGTCAGCTGGTGGTGGAGGTGAGGTGTGTTTGGTGAAGGAGAGAAACCATGTGGCTGCTCTGCTCCTGTCTGACTCTGCTGGCCCTCAGCCTCGGATCATGTGACCTTCTGGCATCAGAGCAAGGTGAGAGCGTCCACTACCCTTTGTTACAGTCAGATTGAAAGTGTTCACTACACTTATCATTCATTCAGTTCATTTGGCATGGTCATTGTCTCTTTTAACACAACACCTCTTTCACGCCAACTGTAATCTCCGAAATGTGCATGAGTTTGGGACTGGGAATAGCATCCAGCAGGGCCGTATGGTTTCCGCAAAATGGGAAAAAAACGGGCGGAATCATGGAATTTGGTAATAAGAATGGAATCAACTGTAAAACATGGAATATTGCAGAATTTTCCTTAATTGCTTTGCGGTCCTTGTCGGTGCAGTTGCCGGTACCAGGTAGTGTCGGGTATTAAATTCCTGACACGGCCTAACTGTAACCGGGCAGCTCCACTCCTGAGCTCCTGCCCCCTCTTCTCAAAACAAAACATGAAAACCCTAATATGGTTTATCTGTATGAAATGCAATGTTCTTCAAATGAGAAGTCAGTCCAGTATCGTTTCTTCAAAGTGAGGTTTATTCTCAAAAAGTAGCATGATACAGATGATAGATTCTGTGAGAGCAGAAGGATGCTCTCACAGAAGGCGACGCATGTGTGTAAAAGCCCCCAACAGTGTCTTAGTGAAGCCCTGTTTTATACACTCTTGGTCACTCAAAGCACATTTTCCTGGCAAGAATGTCACTTAGCTCATCGTGTCATCGTGACCTGGCTCTACTGCTTCAGGACAAAACCATTCAACAGAATATTGCTCAATGCTCAGAGACACAGTCTCTGAGATGATCGGAGTCTCCGGAGATGATCCTCCAAACATAATTTTCGGCCTTCAGTGTTATTTCCCAATCTTATGGAACATCAATTTGATGTACTACCATATTTCCCCAAAAACATGTTGACGACAAACTGTGGTTGAGCAATCTGGTTATACAACATCATGCTCAACATGGTTTTTTCACAAACCGGACCACGAAACAGGGTGCAAACCAACTCTACACCCACAGTAGTGAAGCAGACTGTCAGGCTGTCAATGCTGCTTCGGTACGTCCTGAGGACTCAGGCCACTTTTCACTTGTTTTAAGGAAATTATTATTTTAAGTCAATATTGGATTATAGACATGGGTCGATTTCCGGTCCGGTCCGGTGTACGAGCTTAAACCGGTTTGATTTCATGCCAACCGGCAGAACTGACATGTATCTTTATGCCACGTTTTGGTAAATTAAAACGCAGCCTCAGCAACCTAGGCTAAATCCAACTTCTATTGCATTTAGTAATAAGCAACGTGACAACGTGATTAATCTAATGTTTATTAGTTATAGTTTGTTAATAAACTGACTAATGGAGGCGAAGCAGCAACATGAACGGAGATCAAAATTCACTAGAGGGGGAGATGCGTACAGCGTCTGAGTTTTGGGCTGGAGATATAAACGGGACAGTGCGTGCACTGAACTGACTGTAGCAGTCACCACTCACCTGGCTAAAGATATGGTGTCCATCAAAACAGTGGAAAAGGAGTCTTTTATTAAATCCATGCTTCTGACACTCCACGTCAATATGCTCCACCAGGTGAAAGTATTTCTCTAAGTTGTTACACCGTTCAGTCGTTCTGCTTCTCTTTTTTTTCTTTTCTCTTTTTATTTCCTTTGTTGGTGGTTTGCAAACCAGCTTAGAGGTGCATTATCGCCACCAAGTGGACTGGAGTCGCACTAGAGTCATTTATGGGCTTCACTCAGGAGCGCTA
Source organism: Poromitra crassiceps (assembly GCF_964638095.1). Lineage (NCBI taxonomy): Eukaryota > Metazoa > Chordata > Actinopteri > Beryciformes > Melamphaidae > Poromitra > Poromitra crassiceps. The sequence goes on along the minus strand of NC_139643.1, from coordinate 39,527,335 downwards.
GTCAAATGAGACACCTAGTGGTAAAATTCGGTATACCGGTTAGATGCGGTTTAATGTATAATATCGGACCGGTTTACATTTTTTACACTGATGCATGTCCTATTGGATTAAATTATCTGTCGGGATGAACATCTCTTACAATGTCTGTGGGGCTGAGTAAGCAGGCACACAGAGTGCACAAAAATAAGGCTCTTATTTCCCTCCCGAAAGACATTTTACAGACCAAGAAGAAAGTGCAGCAACAACAAGAGTTGCTCTGGGCCCAAAGCAAAAGGTCACCTAAACAGAACAGAACTCGGAAATAGCTGCAGCTGAGCCGAGCAAACTGCTCCCCAAACAAATGACACACATTTATACTGGCTGGCCATACAAAGACAGACACATGGGGAGGAGATGCAGGCACATCTCACTTCATCTCACATTTGATAGATCACTTTACATTTTAATTATTTCCATTTGAATTATTCCCCAACATAATGAATCTACATTTGAGAGATTACTAAAATGAGCAATTCCACACAGAGCACTCCACTTCCAGTATTTCAGTCTTGCCGCTATACAGCAGCAGTGACTTAGAAATAAACAAAATTAGAACAATTTCAACCCAAGCTACACATAGTCATTATCTGATCCATGTTATGTATACACACTGTGACTGCAAACGTGCCAGAAAGTAAAACAAGAGGGCAAAGAGGAGGTGTTTGTGTCGCCGTAAGTCATCGACATGGGAGTCGTTATTAACGGGCGCGGCCATCACAGCGAGTTTAATGAGCTGCTGTTGTCACAGAGATTATACAGGGCTGCACATTAAAGACACGCTGAACGAGCTTCCTGCTCCAAATGGCCCCTCTATTAGTCAGATTTGATGTCCGGAATGAACACTTCATCCTGCTTTCATTACGTTAGACTGCTAATCACTGTGGAGCCCTGTTATACTCCACTACATCTCAAGCCTGCATCTATACAGACACTGCAGCTGATACCTCCACAAAAGCTGCAAATTAAAATGACAGCTTGTGTGTGTGTGTGTGTGTGTGTGTGTGTGTGTGTGTGTGTGTGTGTGTGTGTGTGTGTGTGTGTGTGTGTGTGTGTGTGTGTGTGTGTGTGTGTGTGTGTGTGTGTGTGTGACTGTGTGTGTGTGTGTGTGTGTGTGTGTGTGTGTGTGTGTGTGTGGTGAGCCCAAGGCTACTATGGGAATGGGGTATAATTGCAGCCTATATAGCTAGTTTGATGCTGTTGGTAACAGTGTGGTTGGGCTGTGGCAGAGAGGCGTGTGTGTTTACCAAGTGTGGTTGTGTTCCTCTTTGTACCCCATCAATCAATCTGAGCTTCTGCCTGTATGCTTGGATATGGGAGGTGTGTGTGTCACTGTGTGTGTGTGTGTGTGTGTGTGTGTGTGTGTGTGTGTGTGTGTGTGTGTGTGTGTGTGTGTGTGTGTGTGTGTGTGTGTGTGTGTGTGTGTGTGTGTGTGTGTGTGTGTGTGTGAGAGAGAGAGAGAATGAAGGGAAGTATATTGGAAGATGTGTGTGTGTGTGTACATGTTTGTGAGTGTGTAGATACCTGTGTGTGTTTGTGTCTCTGCCTCAGTGTGTGTTTATGTGTGCGAGATACAGTAATGTGTGCGAGTGTGAGAGAGTGACAGTTGCTGTGCATGTGCGTATCAGAGAGAGAGAGAGATTGAGAGAGAGACTCTGCGTGTGTGCCTGCGTTTCTATTTGTATCTAGGTGTTTGCGTGTGACAGAGACAGAAACAGACAGCTCAGAAAAATCAAGAGACAGAGAGGTGAGGCGAGGAGAAATCTCTTTTATATTTTTTATTTTTTTATTTTTTTACTTCCTGAACTGTCATACTCCCTCACCGTGCTGTCACTATGCTCTCAGGGACAGACACTCTTTATTTTCACTTGGGGGGCCGACCAACACCATATCTTGTGGAGCTTTCAGGGTGTGTGTTCCCCCTAGGGGACCCCAGTCAGAGCACTTCAGATCAGACTGAGTCAGCTTGCAGCTCCCTGGAGACTGCTCCCCCAGTGGTTGGTAGAAAAAGTGCTTTCTCATGTGGAGCTAAAAGACTGTCACAGGCAAGGAGGCAATCTCAGTTGGTCGTATTGAGGGATGGGCGGAAATGCAAGCAAACTACAGTTCTTCGAATGGCCACTTGAGGCTGGCTCCAAAAGGGAGTCAATCCCCATTCACTGGCATAAATGCCCAAGTTAACAGCGAAAATACACACGTTTACAGCCTGGTTCAAAAAACGGTTTTGGACTCGTTTGGACTAATTTCACCTTTCATGACAACTGTATGGAGAGTGACTTTTTATATAACGCACCCGTTTAGAGTCAAATAGACAGTAAAAAAGGGTGCAGGTTGCCGATCATGGACCAATAGCAGGCGGAGCTGCGGCTCTGTGGGAAACCCCTGGTCTCGCACCGCCTCAGGCGTGCTGCACAAGAACCAAGATGGCAGTGGCCGAAACTACAGGCTTCAAAACAGGAGTCCACAGACCACTGTGTGACATTGCAAGCGTGCCCCCCCCCCCCCACACACACACACACACAAATACACACAGACAGACAGACCTTGAGGTCTTATAATCGTACACATTCAGTCTGAAATAATGCATTTACAGCATGTTTTTATTTATTTTCCATCTGTGTCTAAGCTAATAGCCATATTATGTTTTTGGCGCTAGTCAGCTGAGATAATAATAAACTTGTATGCACAGAAACAAGGTTACAGAGGAATAGGTAGGTAGACAGCAGCTAAACCAGACATTGCCATAAGGGTCGACATATGTATTTATTTTTGATGCAGCCACTTTTATCTCCGTACTAAAGACGCAATTAATTTACTCCCACAATGCATGCCAATACCAGGTGTAGTGCAGCGCACCGTCAATGTACGCCCACTAAAACGGCTCAGATAGTTATTATACAGTTGTTTAACTGTGTGTAACCAAGTCTCGCTCAGTCTTGAGGAGAAGAGGAGAAAAGTGGAGTCGTTGCAGGAAGAGAACGGCAGAAATGTGAGAGCTGGAGAGAGCTTAGAATAATAACAATCTGATCGTCTCAGTTGCAAAAACAAACATGTTTAGTAGACGTACATTGACGGTGCACTGTGTGTGCCCCATGTGTTTACATTACGGCCATTGCAGCTACCGACTGACGCGCTCTCCCTGCAATACTGGACCAATTAAAAGAAAAAAGGTTCAGATGAGTTACTTAGACATAGAAAGTTAGACAAATAGAGTCCATGTTGAAAAATACCAAACTTATCGTTTAAGTCATTGGAGAGATGATATCTGTAAAAGAAAAGAAAGTCCCTCCCTCTTTTTTCCTGATAGCCTCATAAGGCCTCTATTACAGTAAGTGCAGAAAACGTGTGCTGCACACACACACACACACACACACACACACACACACACACACACACACACACACACTCACACACACACACACACACACACGCACGCACGCACGCACACACACACACACACACACACACGCGCGCACACACAGACAAATATACACATACCAGACGTCAACTCAGTTCTGCAAGTTCTACGTTTATTTCTACAAGGAAGTAGGACATTTGTTTGTATCATGAGTCTAGTGTTTTTTGGAAGTGTGTGTGTCTGCGTGTGTGTGCGTGTCTGTCTCTCTGTCTGTCTGTGTCTGTCTGTCTCTCTGTCTGTCTGTGTCTGTCTGTGTGTCTGTCTGTATGTCTGTGCGTGTGTTAAAAGTGGTCCTACAGGGGGAAACTGAGTGAACTCATCCCTCTAAAGTTGAGCTTTTCAAGTCTTTCCACTCGTCTGTACTGCAATTTTATCTCTGGAACACAACCAGGAATGTTCTCTCTCATCGGTCTCACTCGCCCTCTCTCTCCCTCATTCCATTCTCTCTCTCTCTCTCTCTCTCTCTCTCTGCCTCCCTCCCTCTGTCTCAATCCCTCCCTCTCGCTTTCTCTCCCTGTCCATTTGTCCTTTTCCTATCATTTCATCCTCACATATGGTACATCTGATTGTATCCCCCTTTGTTTGCATCATCAACTACATTGCCCAGCATGCCCTTCTCCTCCCACTGTGTTTGCATGTGTCTATTTAATGCCTCCAGCAGAGCTACTGGAAGTGCCTGGTTCCTACTTATCCTTGGGAGTCCAACAGCGTGTGTGTGTGTGTGTGTGTGTGTGTGTGTGTGTGTGTGTGTGTGTGTGTGTGTGTGTGTGTGTGTGTGTGTGTGTGTGTGTGTGTGTGTGTGTGTGTGTGTGTGTGTGTGTGTGTGTGTGTGTGTGTGTGTGTGTGTGTGTGTGTGTGTGTGTGTGTGTGTGTGTGTGTGTGTGTGTGTGTGTGTGTGTGTGTGTGTGTGTGTGTGTGAGAGAGAGAGAGAGAGACCGAGACCCTTTCTGCTGATCAGCAGCCCATAGTCCAATTATCTAGGAATGCCTGATGTTGTTAAAGCACATTCAATAACTACCATACCCTCTCTCATTACACACACACACACACATGCACACGCACACGCACACGCACGCACGCACACACACACACGCACACGCACACGCACGCACGCACACACACACACACACGCACACGCACACACACAGACTAATACATTAGTGACCTCTTCTACCTAATGAAAGCATTCTGCAGAGTGTTTGGCGCTCCAAAGAGAGAATGAGCTGCGAGAAGCTCGAGGTGTCAGGAGGGCCCAGTCACACAAGGCTGTGCTAGATAAGGTGTCAGTAGGGCCCAGTCACACGAGGCTGTGCTAGATAAGGCCATTGATTCCTACGGCTTCTGAGGTTTGTTAAATATCACTCTCACAGGAAAGCTCACTCATGGGATTTATAATCTCACAGTGGGTAGGCCACAGTCGAGCAGATGTTGTTTATGGATGAGCCTTTGAATGCTAAGAGCTATGGATCTCGCTATCTGGTCAAAACTCATGTCAGATATATTTCATGTCTTTTTGTCAATATTGTGTGCTGCATAACTTAAAGTTACACAGCAAGACTCTCAACCCTGTGGATGAGTATGGACATTTATATTTGAATGTAGACTAAGACCAAGTCAAAGGAATAAACGATTGACTGGATGATACACAGATTGTGATATTGTTTGTATTATAATATAGATGGGCTACTTATAGGCTCTGCCATGTCCTGTAGTTTTGACCTGTACACTCTCAAAGTTGAGTATATCACCAACAAAGTAGCATTTCTCTTCCTCAGAAAGCGAAACTGTGGCAGACCTCCCTCTTGAGGGAATGCTCCCAGCAGTCTGCTGTGCGATTGTCAGCATGTGTCATTACTTGGCAAGACTTGATACACAACGCCGACAAAGAGGAAGTGAGCCCCGCCAAGAGCATCCAGTCTCGTTGCGGCTACATGCAGCTACTAGCAGGATCCTGAAGCGCCACTCCTGCTTTGTGCTAATTACCTTGTCAAACAACAAGCAAATGCTTTCCTTTTATCACAGCTTGGGGCAGAAACGGACTACAGATTCCACAGTGCGTCCTCTGCCAGACTGCCAAAGCATTGCAATATGCAGACCACCAAAATATCCGCCCAATCCTCTGAGAGGGAGGTGGTTCGTTTCTGCCTCGAAGGAAGCAAAGGTCCCACGCTAAAACCTTTCATCGCTTGATTCACTCTTTCAAACCAGACGTTTAGTCGGGGTGGGCGGTGTTTTGTCTGTCAGTCACGATTTGTGCCAATCACTCAAAATAGTGACTATGATTAACAGCCAAACCAAACAATGACCGCTCCTGAATTAACGTGACCGCACACTTAAGAATTTAAGACTGACATTTAAACTGACCAATGAGAACTCCTAAAGCTGCAAACATGCTACAACGTCTGCCTCGACTTAGAGCGTTGCCGATGATGGTCTAAGTTACGTTACGGAGCATTCACTCATTCGTCTCTTCCGGGGCTGGAAACGTCACGGAAAGTCACGTGACTGTTGAGCTGTAATTGCGCAAGGCGATTTGTTCGACCCTCTGACTTGCATGTAGCCATGGTAAAGCCACGGAGTCTCAGTCAAGACTCACAGTGAATGCCACCCTCTAGAGGCCATGTGATGAAGCACATCACATTTGGTTTCCGTTCCACCTGACTCACTCATTGCCGTGTGTAGCTCATCTGCAAACTTCATGTGAAAGTGTAGACAGGTCTTTCGGAGTGATAGGTCTTTTCATAACATCATATCTTTATCTCAGGTCACAGGCCACACAGCGTCAGTCGGTCAGAGAGTTGCTTTTCCTCAAGCGACACCTCTCCCTCCTCTCACCTCCTCCTGTTTACTCCACCTCTGTCATCCCTGCAGACATTCCACTCCTCCCTCTCCCTTCTCCTCCCCCTCTCTGTCTCCCTTCTGCTGTTTCACTTTGTATTGTTCTGCCCGATTGCCTGCAGCAGGAATCAGGATAGCTTTCCTCTTGATCTTCATCTTAATTCTGCCGGATGCTGATGCAAAGTCCAACTCTCTGTCTCCTGACTTCATAAAAGGCCTGTGTAGAGAGGTGTGTGTGTGTGTGTGTGTGTGTGTGTGTGTGTGTGTGTGTGTGTGTGTGTGTGTGTGTGTGTGTGTGTGTGTGTGTGTGTGTGTGTGTGTGTGTGTGTGTGTGTGTGTGTGTGTGTGTGTGTGTGTGTGTCTTTTTTGAAAGGCAGCATCTGTGTTTGTGAGGAAGAGAGAGAGAGAGCACAGGTCACAGTTCACCTCTTTAAACTTCAAATTTATTTTGGGTTCTTTCTGTATACTCTACTGTATCTCTTGTCTGGTATGCTTTGTTCCAAAATCACGTTCAATTCACGCAGTTTGCTCAACTTTTCATCTGTCACGTTCGTTTCTGACAGCTCCCCAAAACTCCCTCTTGTCTTTTTAATACCTTGCTCATGCAGGCGGCAAGCTCTGTAGTTCCTCGAATGGCCACTTGAGGCTAGCTCCAAAAGAGTCGTTCCACATTCACCCCCATGTTAAAATGCCCATCTTTACAACAGGATTAAGCATTACAGCCTGGTTCAAAACACGGTTTGGCCTAACGATACTTTCATAACAACTGTACGGGGATGATTTTTTACCATGGCACCGGAGTCATAAGATGGAAAACTCAGGACAGTCAGTCAGTCAGTCAGTCACTTAGTCAATCAGTCACTCAGTTGGTCATGGTAGTCATAGTGAGGTTAGTGGTTAAAGGGCCGTAGGTAGGGATAGGAAGTAGAGAGTCCAGATTCGGGGGGAGCGGGGTAGGATTAGTGGTTAGGGGGATTTGGGTAGGTTTGGGGGGCGAGGAGGAAATGGTCTAAAACGTTTGCGCTTATTATGTTTTGGGGCGTGATTGACAGCTCACCTAGCCAGTGATCGCCCAGCTTGCCGATCACGGACCAATAGCAGATGCCGACTGCCACACTAGGCTTCAAAACGGGAGTCCAAAAACCAATGGGTGACGTCACGCTGACTCTGTCCATATTTTATAGACGGTCTCTATTGTCTTGATTCACACCTGTAGACGAGAAGTGACAGAATAACACGACTGACAGACAGGCAGGCAGGCAGACTGAAATGTGCTCTGCTGCTTTGGAGCTTTGTCATTGCAACCTCGTCACCTTGAATCTAAGAGAAGCTGAACAACCAAGCTGCAGGGTGTCAAAGTAGAACGTGATAATAGGTGCTGAAACACAAAATGTGATTTAATTTCTTCTTTAGCCGGCCTCCGTGAAATTAAATTTCTAACTCTTAATTAAAATCAGTTGGATGCTATTATTCCAGTAATTATATTATGGTTGTATCACTCGGTTTTGATGTGACTTCCAGCCTGGATAGAGGTAACACTTAGCTGGATACGTCCACAGTGTGATGCTGGGTGACGCTTCAAGGGGACACTGCACTCACTGTTCTATCAACAACAAAAATATAAAGAAATATGCACATCCCTAAATAAAATAAAAAAATACGATTACTTATATGAGTTTATTCAAACATTACAGTTTGAATAAACTGCACGCATGCACACACACGCGTGCGCGCACACACACACACACACACACACACACACACACACACACACCGTTATGGGGCATCTGGGTTGTAGTGTAGAAGTAAAAGCACTTGCCTACCACTGTGCAGAGACCCGGGTTCAATTCCCGGCAGCGGCACCTCCGGCTTGGCCAGACGTTCCTACAGACACAATTAGCCATGTCTGCGGGTGGGAAGCCAGTGGGTTATGAGTCCTGGCTGCTGTACTAGTGCCTCCTCTGGTCAGTCGGGGGCACCTGTTCAGGGGGAGGGGAACTGGGGGGAATAGCGTGATCCTCCCTGACGCTACATCCTGCTGGTGAAACTCCTCGCTGTCAGGTGACTACACATGTATCGGAGGAAGCATGTGCTAGTCTACAGCTCGCCCCAGATCGGCAGAAGGGATGGATCAGCGACCGGGACAGCAGGGGACGCTGACAATTGGGGAGAAAATGGGAGAAAAATCTGAAAAACCTTGAAAACACTGTTATGAGAAGCCTTGACGTGTCTCATTGTGCATTACTCCTGTATTTCTTGTGAACATGTGTTTTGTGTGGGTTTATGGGTTGCCATGGAAATGGATAATACATTCTTACTAAACCTCGTTAACAGCCTTTCATCTGTTTTTTTGGCACATCATGTTCTACCAGTGAGATCTGTGACCATGTTGCAGTGGTACTCAACCTTGCCCTACTCACAAGCCACACTGACAAAAACAAACGCTTTGCAAGAGCCACAATGCAAAAAATAGGCCCTCTCCTCCCATTATTTTATTAGATTTGTATTTATTTATTTATTTTAAGTAGTACTTAAAAGAACCACAACTACCCATAAAGGAGCCGCATGTGGCTCTAGAGCCTCGGGTTGAGTATCACTGATGTAGAGGGTGAAAAAATGAATAAAAAGCACAGGGTGTTGTCTGACTCCATGAGTCAGAGAAGGCTCATTTGGGGTTGACAAAGGTGAATTACACATTCATCTCAACTGCGTGAAACATTTCCCCATGTGGATAAAACTACTAGACAGCTGCCATTGGTGGAGCGGAAGCGTGCGTTCGTGAGGCGCCTCCATCGGCACACGTCAAACGTCACTTCAATGTGGCGCGCGCGAGAACGTTCCCAGCGACGGGACATGGGTCGCTCACTTCCTCTCCTCCACGCATCTTCCCCTAGTTTCCCCCGTGACCTTTTCACAGAGGAGGAGAGGAGGAGAGGCGAGATAAGGAGACATCGTTATGTAATGTTGGAACGCACCCTGGCTGAGAGCTGGGCCACTATATGGTCCATGATCGCGGTTTTGACAGTGAGGGAGGCCCAGGGAGGCACTTCACTGCAGCGTCCATTGGCCATACATTCAGAATGGGTTAGGGCTACTGTCTCTTCTCTGCCACTGTTTTATTGTATTAGGTACTACTGTAATATTACGTACAGTATTCAGTCATTACTGCACTATAGAATGCACAATACAATTGCAAGTGGAGTTGTGGACCATAGTACTGTTTACATCAAGTATGGTATGATGTTAAGGAGCTGGATATTCCTACTGTATGTTGTCAATAGGAATGTATGTTTACTACACAGTATCTGTTTATGGTGCCGTATTTGAAGCTCTGCACACCCCAAATTTCCTAACTAGGCGGACGCAGCTGGGCGGACAAAGTGGAGTTTTCAAAAATAACGGTCACTTCCGCGAGTAGAACAGGGTATATAACACCTCGAAACGTTTTCTCGTCAGGATTCCGTGTCTCTCATTTCCGTGCGACCGCCGGCCATTATGTTTAGCATAATTCAAGCTTAAGAAGGCACTGTTTGGTCTTCTGATCTGAAAAAGCATAGTGCTGGAAAAAAGCTTCAGATCAACTCCTGAAGTAGCAGCTAATCCTGTTTATTGGTGTGGCTCTGTATAGCACACAATGCACTCTTATTGACGTTAAAGAGCTTAAGCAGTGCAGCGACTTTGATTTGAGCTTAGGAGCTCCTTGGTTCACTTCCCACAAGGCTCCTTGTGGCTTTTTAAATACATTCAGGATGATTCATTTAGGTCCACTTATGGAACAATATAGTCAAAATGGAACGATAGAGAACTAGTCAGCCTATTTTCCCCTCTTATTAAAATGACTCAGACCCCACACTCACTGCACTTATTTATTCACACAAACACACGCGCACACACACACACACACACACACACACACACACACACACACATACACACACACAGCACACACAGCACATGCACACGTGGACGTCCTTCAGCCTCAGAGTTGGTAGCTGCTAGATTCATTGTGTTAATTGGATCCATTCATTATGCACAATTAATCCTCCAACTTCTAATTAGTTTTAAACTAACAAACTAGCCGTGCCTCCGGTCAAAGGCTTTGTTCATGCGTGTGAATCACTGGTGTGAATGTGTGGCCTTGGTGGCAGCCATACAACAGGTCATTCTCCTTCAGTGTGCCGCCCATTGACTGTACCACAAATGGCTGAAAGCAGGAAGCACGTCAACCAATTCAACATCTAAGAGATGCAACGTCTTCTTAAAAGCCTACGTTGCTTGACCTTCAATATTGCAAGAGTTTAAATGAAATTACTGTATCACGCCTTTCGGCTGTGTTGCTGGACCCATAATGGTGATTTCAACCCTTCCTGACAGTGGCACAACTCAAAGAGAATGATTTTACAGCAGCTGCTTCCAAACTGTCTGCAGTCACTGTAAAAAAAAGAAGAAGAAGAAGAAGAAAAAAACTTTCAGAACCGAGCCCTGCACAACGGTTTGCTCGGGGCCCGGGCCCTTGGCCCCAAAGAGATCAATTAACAGTGGATCACAGAGATTGAGAGGGGCCTGCACTAGCCCGGCTCTCCCGATGTCCCTCCCCCTCCCCCCGTGCTGACAGGAAACACTTTTCTCCTGTAACCTTCCCTGACAGGAAGAGGACGTATCCGTCAGACGGAGGCTACCGTGACACGCAGACACACAGACTAGCTGCTGTCAGACCGGCCCTGTTCCTCTCTGCATCTCATATTATCAAGCTCTCTCTCTGTTTTACACCAACCCCACCCCTCCCCCCCCACCCCTCTCTACCTCACGTCGATATTTCTGTTCCTCTCGAATGTACGAAATGTTTGAAGTCTCCCTCGCGCAGGCACACACACACACACACACACACACACACACACACACACACACACACACACACACTCTCCGTTTCACACAGCAGAAAGGACGTTCCATTTCAGATTGATTTACTCAACCTGACATCTCACGAATGCTTGATTAATATCGGAAGGGGGTTTTGCAGTCCACTCTCTGTCCTTGTATAACCCCCCCTCTCTCTCTCTCTCTCCCCCCCCCCCCTCTCTCTCTCTCTCTCCCTCTCCATCTCTCTTTCTCAACCCCCAGGTGTGCAATGCCCCTCCCTGCAGGTGGATAACTGGAAGTTTCCTCAGACGGCCCGGCACAACATCACTGGTGAAAACACGCACGCACGCACGCACACACGCGCACACACACACACACACACACACACACACACACACACACACACACACACACACACACACACACACACACACACACACACACACACACACTTGATTGGGGTGGGTGCTGACGAATGCTATTTGTTGTCAGGTTTCAATCTGGTGCGGCGCTTCTCCCTGCTCAAGAGTTCAGATGTCAAGAAGATCCGCAACCCTCGCGGACCCGTCATCCTCCGGCTGGGCAAAACCGCCCTCCTACGCCCTACCGAGTGAGTCGACCGTACATCTCTGTCACTCTGCCCTACTGAGTGAGTCGACCGCACATCTCTCTCACTCTGCCCTACCGAGTGAGTCGACCGCACATCTCTCTCACTCTGCCCTACCGAGTGAGTCGACCGCACATCTCTCTCACTAGGCCCTACCGAGAGAGTCGACCGTACATCTCTCTCACTCTGCCCTACCGAGTGAGTCGACCGTACATCTCTCTCACTAGGCCCTACTGAGTGAGTCGACCGTACATCTCTCTCACTAGGCCCTACTGAGTGAGTCGACCGTACATCTCTCTCACTAGGCCCTACTGAGTGAGTCGACCGTACATCTCTCTCACTCGGCCCTACCGAGTGAGTCGACCGTACATCTCTCTCACTAGGCCCTACCGAGTGAGTCGACCGTACATCTCTCTCACTAGGCCCTACTGAGTGAGTCGACCGTACATCTCTCTCACTCTGCCCTACCGAGTGAGTCGACCGTACATCTCTCTCACTAGGCCCTACTGAGTGAGTCGACCGTACATCTCTTTCACTCTGCCCTACCGAGTGAGTCGACCGTACATCTCTCTCACTCTGCCCTACCGAGTGAGTCGACCGTACATCTCTCTCACTAGGCCCTACCGAGTGAGTCGACCGTACAACTCTCTCACTCGGCCTTGCTCTCTCTCTCACTATCTCTCTCTCTCTCAACCCCATGCAGGCAAACGCAGTGTGTACTGTGTACAGTTATAGCCGGTATACCCGGTAGAGAATGTCTTAAAAGAAGTGACACAAAGTGAAGTTTCTGCTCGTTACTCTTGTACTCCTACCGCGAACACATCCTCGCTATTCCGAGCTTTCTGTAGGTCTGGCTCAGCGGGCTCTCTCTCTCTTTGCGTGCCGCGTTTGAAGAAGAAGAAGAAGAAGAAAAAAGGAAAAATCTGAACACCCTCCTGCTAATCTGCCTCTGACCCGCATTCACAATGTGTCCAGTAGCTACTAACTGTTATGTAAAAAGCAGACAGTTGGCAAGGCACACACACCGCTGTTCAATCGCTAATTGGATTTCCAGAAATAGTAGTGCTTAGTTTACCCTCACCACTCACTGACTAATGGCTTGTAAAAGCTAACTGTCATGTCCTTTTGGTTTTCCGCCTCTGACCGCCTCTATGCTTCATGCTTATTGTCACAGTTTTTCTAATGAGAAGTCCGGCTTTGAACACATTCTCTCACTTAAATGACAGGATTGACGCCTTCATTAACAGGCATATTATGAAGCAGTTGCCAGTAAAAATGTTTCACGAGGCTCTAAAATTAATAGGCTAAAGCTGTGAAAGCCAACAGAACATGGCTTCTGTGGATGACATGGTTTCTGCAGCTTGACACGGTGTCATTATGCTATCGCCGAGTTTCACTTAGTTGCTGCAAAATAGATCAGTGTTGCGTGTGTTTGGAGATGAGTGCTTATTATGGGCTGGCTGTGTTTTCTTTCTTTCTTTCTTTCTTTCTTTCTTTCTTTCTTTCTTTCTTTCTTTCTTTCTTTCTTTCTTTCTTTCTTTCTTTCTTTGTTGTTGAGTTCTCTAGTTGGTTTTCAGTCCAGCCCGGTCTCTCTCCCTCGCTGATAACACAGCTTTTCAGAACTTGCCAATTGGGTCAATCTGCAGTATTTTATCACTCTGTCCAGCACTGTGGGCTCCACTCGCTTGAAGCCCCAATAAATCTGTGTACAAAACGCTCTGTCTTTCTTCTCTCTTTCCACAGGAGACATGTTGTACTAAAAGTGTCACATAGTGTTTGTCACAGGCTTTGAGAGGGGTCGTCATACTCGTGAAAAGCAAGAGGGGGGTCTTCAGAAAGCAGGGAGGAAAATCCTCAAGATGTGTTTTGCTGACGTGCTTCCCACCATGGAGAGAGAGTGAGCGAGAGAACACGGTGGCTCAGCGGTTAGAACTGTCGCCTCACAGCAAGAAGGTCATGGGTTCGAATCTCAACCGCGGTCCTTTCTGTGTGGAGTTTGCATGTTCTACCCGTGTAAAGATATGCTGTGTTTGTGTAGTAACGCAATGTAATATAGGAAAACGTAGTATGTAGACGCAGTATGTAGTAGTGTAGTAACCTGTGTTGTGTGTAGATATATTACGTAGTATACTGTGGTGATGCTATGTAAAGCCCTTTGAGACATGGGATAAGGGACTATAAATTAACTGAACTGTCCTGGTCGCTGCACTAGCGCCTCCTCTGGTCGGTTGGGGCGCCTGGTCAGGGAGAAGGGAACTGGTGGGAATGGCGTAATCCTCCCATGTGCTACATCCTGGTGAAGCTCCCTGCTGTCAGGTGAAAAGAAGCAACTGCGCATGTGTCGGAGGAAGCATGGCGCTAGTCTCGGCTCTCCCCAGATCGGCAGAGGGGGTGGAGCAGCGACCAGGGCAGCAGGGGGAAATTGGCCAAGTACAATTGGGGAGAAATTTCTGAAAAAATAACTGAATTGAACACCATTGTCTATCTCTCTTCTCTGTTGTTCATTTGGAGGTTTCGTTATGCTACAGCGTTTATTGAAATGTGAGGCCATTGAGAGCTTGGCTGCCATTTTTATCACGGTAGAATGCAACCTGCGTGACTCCTTTCAACTCAGATAGAGAAGAATCAATGTTAACATAACTAGCTTGCCTGTTGCCCGCCTTTTATTCTGTCTCTTTCTAACTCACACTTTATAGAAGTCAGTGTCTTTCCTCCATTTCTCCTCCATTACGGAGACAATGCTTTTTTACTATTTCCTTCTCGCTCCCTTTGTGCGTCTCCCATCACGCCTTGCATGCCTGCGTGTGAAGGTTCGCTAACTAAGACCACGCCACAATCAAATATATTAAATGATTTATTGATGGATAGGGGGTCGAGGGTAGAGGGATGAAAGGCTTGAGGGAGGAGGAATTAATTAATAATAATATTAATAATAATAACTTGAATTGATATAGCGCCTTTCAAAAAACCCAAGGTTGCTTTAGAGGAGAATTTAATCAATCAAACCTTTATTGACAGACACTAGGTCCATAGATGATACATACACAATTACAAAGAACAAAAAGCACGTAAGAGCACAATAAAAGAACAAAAAAACAATATAAAAGAGAATCATACACATAGAGCATGCTCAGACAAATGAAAAACAGGAAATGCAACATCCCTGTCCTCTTTCGTTCTACAGATCATAACAACACTCTTCTTAGCATTGTATTTCACATCAAATGAATGAATGAATGAATGAATAATGTTAGGGATCGAGGGTAATGGGATGTAAGGATGATCGAGGGGAGGGATGGATAGTGCTTAGAGACTGGGGATGATCACGGGGGGTCGAATGAGTCTGGGTCGATGGTTGTCTTGAGGAACCAGGGAATGGAGACTCACGGTGGGGGTACTGTCTCGCTGATGATAGGCTCGCTTCTTGGCTCCATCGTCGCTGATGGGAACTCTTCTTGACTCCATCATAACCACCCTGGTTCCTGTACTGAAGGAGAAGAGCAAGGGGTTGGGAGGTTGGGATGAGAGCACTGAGACATGCGAGAGAGAGAGAGAGGTCGTGGTTAGGTGTGTATAAGACAAGTAGGCCGGAAGTTGAACGTCAGCTTCAGGCGTGGTCTTGTTCCTCGACCTTAAGTTATAATGAATCATAACTACGTCTTTCTGTATGTGTTGCGTTCTTCCGTCGGATTTCCTCCACAACACGTCTCTCCCTCTGTCTCTCTGAGACTTTGACTGAAGTGTGAGACGGGTGGGTGTTACAGTAATTGCAAAGCGGTGTTTTTCTTTGTATCCGAGGCTAATCCATGTAATTAATCCAAGCTGACAAAGATGAGTGACAGCCACATGAAGCTCCGTGTCTATCACCTTCTTCAGCGGCGGACAGAGAGAGAGGGGAAAACAGCTTGTCGCATATTCAAATGCAGCGAAGACGCTGCCGCTTATCTGCGCAAGATGCAGCGGCGGTGAAGCGGGCACCAGTCATGGTTCAGATAAATTTTAATTGCAAGAAAATAGGTTTTGATTGCTTTGGAGTTATTTCCTTTAGGCAATAATAGTGTGTAGGAGACGGAGAGCGTGTACTGTGAGATTCTGGCATGTAGCCGAGTGCACATCACAACTATCCAAGGCAGAGCTGAAATGTGAGGACTTTTTTTTAATTGCTATTATCTGGCAGCACTGCCGCGGAAAGTGGTGAAATGCAATTCCCGTTATGTTTGCATTTGAGCCATTTAGCTGCCAATTTCTAAGACAGTTAGCCGTTTGTTAGCCATTTACTTTATTAGGGTGCATGCATTAAAACCTTTCGAATTCTCAAATGGGATGTGTTATGGTTTATTTTATCTCACAGAACAAAACGTTAAAACATTTTTGTACTTGTCTTATAGGCTATAACCGCAGACTTTATTGTCGGGCTTTTTAACCGAAACCCCATTCAAATCGTAATCACTTTTAGGACTCAAAATGCTTGATTCATTCAGGGATAGACAGTCGCAGTGCAGTGAACGCACACCAGTATGAGCTCTCCTTCCTGCCCCCAGGTGTTATTCCCATCTGAAAGCAGACGTTCTGCTTTTTTACATTTCCTCTCCCAATATTCCTCCTGTGCCTCCACCCCCCCCGCCAACCTCTCAATCCTATGCTGAGGAGTTGTGTGTGTGTGTGTGTGTGTGTGTGTGTGTGTGTGTGTGTGTGTGTGTGTGTGTGTGTGTCTCCGTCTCTCCCTATCTCTCCCTATCTGATCAGCAATCGGTCACATTCAGTATGAACTCTGAAGGATACAGTAGAAAACAAACAAACATCAGAAGTAAATATGTCTACAACTGTAATACAATACTATCATCATATTTCATCATTGGAGGACATATAAAGTCACTTACACCATGGCTCCTGCATTACTGCATTATCACGGCGTGTTGGTGGAAGCTAAGCAGGGCTGACTGTGCTTAGTCCTTGGATGGGAGACCATGGTGCTGGAAGGTGGTGTTGGAGAACCAGTAGGAGGTGCTCTTCCCTCAGGTCTCATGAATAAACAATGTTCAGAAGCCTGTATGCCCCAGGGCGGAGACTCTGTCCTGTGAGTGAGAACCATCCTTCAGATGAGACGTTAACCCGAGGTCCTGACTCGCTGTGGTCATTAAAGATCCAATCTGCACTCTTCGCAAGAGTAGGGGTGTAACTCCAGTGCCCTGGGGGGTGTAACCCCAGTGCCCTGGGGGGGTGTAACCCCGGTGCCCTGGGGGGTGTAATCCCAAGTGCCCTGGGGGGTGTAACCACGGTGCCCTGGCTAAATTCCCACACAGGCCTTTCTTCAATCATGGCCACCTAATCATCCCTCGTTACTTAATTGGCACATTCAGTCGTCAACTCTCCACGGTCACAGCTGATGTGTGGTGAGCGTTCCACGGTCACAGCTGATGTGTGGTGAGCGTTCCACGGTCACAGCTGATGTGTGGTGAGCGTTCCACGGTCACAGCTGATGTGTGGTGAGCGTTCTGGACTGGCTGCCGAGGATCATCACCCAGGTGGTGGATGAGTCATCCCCCCACATGTGAAGTGCTTTGAGAATGTATCAAAGCGCTATATAAATACAATCAATTATTATTATTATTACAAGCATGTTGTGTGGAAAAGTAAACCATTGTAGCCTACAGTGTGATATATTTGTCAATTCAAAGCATTTCTCTATCCAGCTGGCACGCAGACTTTAGCAACAAGCCCAGCAGAGTCCTCCTCCTCTCCAAATGTGCCGTGTGCTTTTTCTTCTCCAGAGAAAAGCAGAGACATCTTGTATCAAAACCTGCACTCCATGTTTCCATTTGTTTTCTGTCTCTTATAAATCACACTATTCGCACACAGCATCTCCAGATCCTGATCAGACAGGCTGAGTCTGGTCAGAGGTCTGCCTTTCCTTCAAACTCTTTATTCTAAGGTAACCTTCTGACTTTAGCTGCGAGAAGCACTTCAGCCCGTTTTGATTTTCTCTTTCATATCTCCAATTTTCACCTTTTTCAATATGGTGTCAAGCTGGTTTATTTGAGCAGGTGTTTTTATTGATTGATTGATTGATTGATTGATTGATTTATTTTATGTGGATGGGGATAGAGGCTCCTGAACAAGTTGACCGGTAGACTTTGTCTTCCTTGATGTGATTTTATATTTATGGGTTTTTTGTCTAGTCTAGTTCAGTTGATGCCATTATTTCCTGGCTCTCTGTCGGAGCTGGCTTGTTCATAAGAATGAAAGTGAGCATTGCTATGTACTGTATTATATGTAGGAGATTATTTTGCTCAACAAGAAAACACTTTTGAAAGGAATGAATGTTCATTGGGGAAGAGTCCTATAGCTCTGCATGTGTTGCTGGTTGTGTTTCAGTGGAGTCCCTCTCTCTGTCTCTCTCTCTGCACCTTTATAATCTTTGTCTCTGCCTTGGTTTTAGTTAAATCAATTATTCTCTCTTATGCACTCACATAGCTATAACTTCTTGCTGCCTCAGTATCTCCCTTTTCCCCTCCCTCTCTCTCTCTCTCTGTGTGTCTCTCTCTCTCTCTCTCTCTCTCTCTCTCTCTCTCTCTCTCTCCAGGTTTCCAGGAACAACATCTCCATAATGTCTCTCTCTCACCTCTTTGCTCCTAGCCTCTCTTTGTTTTGACGTCCTGTAGTTGGCTGTTTTTCCCTTGGATCATCCCTCCATCATAAATCACTGTCACCCCACTTCTAGGACGGGGAAACCAGCTGCCAGCATCAACAATACTGTGTGTGTGTGTGTGTGTGTGTGTGTGTGTGTGTGTGTGTGTGTGTGTGTGTGTGTGTGTGTGTGTGTGTGTGTGTGTGTGTGTGTGAGAGTGTGTGTGAGAGAGAGAGAGAGAGTGTGTGTGTGAGAGAGAGAGAGAGAGAGAGAGAGAGAGAGAGAGAAAGTGTGAGTATGTGTGTGTGGGGGTGTGGGTGTGGAGAGAGAATATTTAAAAGTGTCCACCATCTCAGTGAGCATACATTTTACTGGGCTTGTTTGTGAACCTCTCATCTCTTGATACATCTACACACCACCATGCTGTGTGTGTGTGTGTGTGTGTGTGTGTGTGTGTGTGTGTGTGTGTGTGTGTGTGTGTGTGTGTGTGTGTGTGTGTGTGTGTGTGTGTGTGTGTGTGTGTGTGTGTGTGTGTGTGCGTGTGCGCGTGCGCGTGCGCGTGCGTGTGCGTGCGTGCGCGCGCGCGTGTGTTTAGATGCCCTTGACCGAGACAGAGGGATGAGGCTTGCCGGACTGTATCTGCTATGAAAATTAATGCCAGAGGGTTACGCACTGCAGGCATTTCATTGTGCTACTGGCTGCAGTCACACAACATGGAAAAATGGGGGGTGGGGAAGGAGGGGAGCAGCTATACAAAATGCACACACACACACACACACACACACACACACACACACACACACACACACACAACCTTGTGTTATTATACTCGCGAGGACATTTTGTTGGCGATGAACAGTATGGAATAATCTGCCTTTTCTTTCTTAACCAGTTTGGATCCAGAATTTGTTAAAACAGTGCAAGTTTTGCACAGTGGCAAGTGGCAAATGGCAATGGCGTATTCATAGTATTCTGATGATGTCACAAGCCTTTTTCCTACCAATATGGCGCTACAATACACGCAGCCCATTGGCTGTAAGTGTCACTTGATTGTTATCACCTGTTCATTGATCACAATCCCCTGTTGTTTTCTTACCAAAATGGCCATGTGGTGATGTAACAGAATACTATCAATAGATCAATGAATTATCAGTTTATTTGAATGTGATCTCAGCTGTCTTGACTCCCTTGTTTATTATCACGGCAACATATTTGCTTATTTAGATGTTATAACCAACAGATTCCAGTAGATTTGTCAAAAGAAATGAAGGGAGTATTTTAGCTGTGGCAGTTTGCTAGCTTGTAGCAGGTGTGGAGCGGTGACGTGTCCCTGGCTGTGTGTGTTCCAGGCAGGTGTTCCCTCATGGCTTACCTGAGGAGTTCACCTTAGTCTTCACTCTGGTGTTGAAGAAAGCTGCCCTGAGGGACACCATCTACCTCCTCCAGATCTCTGACCAGCAAGGATACCCGCAGGTAACAGCTCACTCTTTTGCCCCATCTTTCCTGTCTTCTTTCCTTGTCAGCTTCCCTCCTTCCTTAGCTCTTTCTTTCTTTCTTTCTTTCTTTCTTTCTTTCTTTCTTTCTTTCTTTCTTTCTTTCTTTCTTTCTTTCTTTCTTTCTTTCTTTCTTTCTTTCTTTCTTTCTTTCCTTCCTTCCTTCCCTCTATTCTAATGCTGCATTCCAGTGCACCTCAGAAATATCGTATTTTATTGAAATCGTCAATACGACATTGGACGACCATTCATGTGCTTGTAACTTGTAAATATATGGTAAAAACTATATTTTAGATGTTCACTAGAAAACAACATCAGCTCTCACTGGCTGTCTCTCCTCTCCTTCCATCCCCTAGTCTCTCTCCCTCCTTACGCCCTCTCATCCCGTAGTCTCTCTCCCTCCTTACGCCCTCTCATCCCGTAGTCTCTCTCCCTCCTTACGCCCTCTCATCCCGTAGTCTCTCTCCCTCCTTACGACCTCTCATCCCGTAGTCTCTCTCCCTCCTTACGCCCTCTCATCCCGTAGTCTCTCTCCCTCCTTACGCCCTCTCATCCCGTAGTCTCTCTCCCTCCTTACGACCTCTCATCCCGTAGTCTCTCTCCCTCCTTACGCCCTCTCATCCCGTAGTCTCTCTCCCTCCTTACGACCTCTCATCCCGTAGTCTCTCTCCCTCCTTACGCTCTCTCATCCCGTAGTCTCTCTCCCTCCTTACGCCCTCTCATCCCGTAGTCTCTCTCCCTCCTTACACCCTCTCATCCCGTAGTCTCTCTCCCTCCTTACGCCCTCTCATCCCGTAGTCTCTCCCCCTCCTTACGCCCTCTCATCCCGTCTCTCTCCCTCCTTACGCCCTCTCATCCCGTAGTCTCTCTCCCTCCTTACGCCCTCTCATCCCGTCTCTCTCCCTCCTTACTCCCTCTCATCCCGTAGTCTCTCTCCCTCCATACGCCCTCTCATCCCGTAGTCTCTCTCCCTCCTTACGCCCTCTCATCCCGTAGTCTCTCTCCCTCCTTACGCCCTCTCATCCCGTAGTCTCTCTCCCTCCTTACGCCCTCTCATCCCGTAGTCTCTCTCCCTCCTTACGCCCTCTCATCCCGTAGTCTCTCTCCCTCCTTACGCCCTCTCATCCCGTAGTCTCTCTCCCTCCTTACGCCCTCTCATCCCGTAGTCTCTCTCCCTCCTTACGCCCTCTCATCCCGTAGTCTCTCTCCCTCCTTACGCCCTCTCATCCCGTAGTCTCTCTCCCTCCTTACGCCCTCTCATCCCGTAGTCTCTCTCCCTCCTTACGCCCTCTCATCCCGTAGTCTCTCTCCCTCCTTACGCCCTCTCATCCCGTAGTCTCTCTCCCTCCTTGCGCCCTCTCATCCCGTAGTCTCTCTCCCTCCTTACGCCCCCTCATCCCGTAGTCTCTCTCCCTCCTTACGCCCCCTCATCCCGTAGTCTCTCTCCCTCCTTACGCCTCCTCATCCCGTAGTCTCTCTCCCTCCTTACGCCCTCTCATCCCGTAGTCTCTCTCCCTCCTTGCGCCCTCTCATCCCGTAGTCTCTCTCCCTCCTTACGCCCCCTCATCCCGTAGTCTCTCTCCCTCCTTGCGCCCTCTCATCCCGTAGTCTCTCTCCCTCACTCTTTCAGCCTCTGATTCATCACTCCCTTTGTCGAGCCATTCTTCTTACCTCTCATGTCTCCTTTGCATAGCCATCCACTTTCCTTTTCCATTTCTTTTCTCTCCTGACACCTTTTCAATCCCCCCTCCCCCTTTCATCCCGCTCTCCCGTTGTCCTCTCCTATTCTTCATCCTCTCTCCATCTCTCCGTCTCTCTATCCCTCCATCATTTTCGCCTCCCCTCTCTCGTTCACCTTCATTGTTATTCATGTGTGTTGCATGATGAAGCGCTGGAGTCCCTCAGAGTGCCCATAATCACTGGGCGTCTGAGGGCACATTTAAATACTCGCTGTGTATGATGGATGGAGGGCAAGGCGCCTCATTAGACGTGATTGATCGGCTGTAGCGTTCGCGCGTGTAATTAATATGTCTTCTCCCTTACCTCGTCTCTGCTCCAAGTGCCGACTTCTGCAGCTTCGGTGCTGGTCGATCGTGTGTACGTCTCGAAGCCACCGTCACTCACGCAACTGGAGATACAGTAGATGTTTCTTATCAACATGTTGAGTCAACTGGCGTAATGGACACAGACGTGTTGTTCGGGATGGTTCGCTCACTCACTAGTCCCCGCGTAGTGTTCATACAGTGTAGTGAACTTTGTGGCGAACGAATCGGTCAAAGGAGTTTCGGACACTACCCCACTCTTCTTCTCCTTTGGTACACACGACCGCATTGCATTGTGGTATATGGGAGGAATTAAATGTAGGGCACATTCACTGTTCACTAGAAATTGCAGTGCATTGTGGGTATTTTCTAGTGGACTACAATCAAATTAACAGTTGAGAATTCAGACGCTAGTAAAAGATGGCGAACACAGTGTAGTCCACTATTTCTGTAACAGGGAACGGTTTGGAGCAGTCTCATGTTAAATGAACACACATGCACAGAGCTGTTGTAATGTCCTTTAGTGTCAACGTGTGTGTTCGGAGGATTTGATGTGCTGAACTGATTGAAACACTCCGTCGCTCCCAGCAGCCGCCATTCCAGAGGGGCAGGGAACAGCGGGAAAGATGGATGTGTTTCTTTCTGAGGAATGAGAGGAACGTCTGCCTGGAAGAGTTGCTCGCTCTGCGCTGTCTTTGATCTCCTCTTTCTCTCCACCCGTTCCTGTTCTTCACTCCATACCTTTACTGCTTTGCCTGTTTTTATGGATAGTTTTTAGATGGTTTTTAAACGGTCTCTGACAGTTCTTTAAATTCAAGTTATTGTTTTATTATTAAAGACCCCCTAAAGCCAAACATATGTTTTTCCTCTTGTTCCTTCAGTTGGATGTTTGAGCTTCACTGTGTATGATGAATGATGTATGTTCAGTCTGACACTACTTACTGTAGAAGGCTGTTTTCACATTAGTCTGCTGAAAGTGGAACATTTCTCTGTACTGTAATCATAAACACATTTTTATGGGGTGGGCCTACAAGCATGATTTGTGACATCACAAGTAGTTTGGAAGCAATCCCTGTCCTATATTCAATTTACAAAAGTGTGATGTAGAAACGTGAAGCTCCCAGTGCCCATACACTGAGAATGGGCTTTACAGTGAAGGAGACATGCCTTCAGCAGGAAAACCTTTGATATGAAATATTTGCATATTCATAGACTCTTATTTATTATTATTCAATTGTTTTTATTGGCTTTTCAAACATTCACATATTCACACACATGTTATACCAACATCCCACATACCACCCACCCCACTCCCCTGGGAGACTGGCTAACAAACCAAGTGAAAAATAATAACAACTCGATAGTATCTAAAAGACATGGAAATAAATAAAAAACAATTGACTGGATTTTTTTTAATGAGGGAGAAGGAGTAGATGTCATTTTAAGGATTTTAACAAGATCATTTAAATTGCTCTTACTACACCTCGCTTCACTGTGTACAGTCAGTCTATGAATTAATACTTGGATGTATTATGTAGATTTATGCAGCTTAGATAAAAATAATGCATAACTTAAATTTGAACCGCTCACTCTTTCCCATCCCATCCTCTCCCATCCGTCTCCTCCCCTCTGCGTCCCGCTCGTTCTGACCCCCAGCTCTCCCTGGACCTCAACGGCCCAGACGGCACCCTGTCCCTGCGAGCCAGGGGCGCCGACCCAGCGGCCGACCCGGCGGGCTGCGTCTTCAGCGGCGAGGGAGTGGAGTCCCTCATGGACCTGAGCTGGCACAAGGTGGCCCTCAGCGTGCAGCGCGGGGCCGCCGCCCTGCACGTGGACTGCAGCTCCATAGAGACCCACCCGCTGGAGCTCCGCGGAGAGCTGCCCACCGACGGACACACTCTGCTGGGCATCCGGGCGTCCGACGCCGGGCCTGCACAGGTACGGAAGCATGGAGAAATGGGAAAGAAAATAGTGGAGGGGACTGGTTAGAACCTTGTGTGTGAGCTTTCGAGGAATCACAGTAACAAACACCCGCCTCTCACTGGATGTTCTTGGTTTTTGGCACCATTCTGTGTAAACTCTCAAATCAGAATCCGCTTTATTGGCCAAGTATGCCCACATACTGTACAAGGAATTTGACTCCGGTTTGCGTTGCTCTCAGAGTATTCACACACAGAAAAAGGCATGCACAAGTTAAAACAAACAAGGCTGTTGTACGTGTCCCAGGAAATCAGCAGTTTCAGAAATAGTCAAAGCAGCCTGGCTGGCACCAACAACCATGCCACAGTCAAAAGACACCGAGATCACACACTCCCCCCCCCTTCCATTCCCCCCACCAAAAGACATATGTTTGGGTTAATACTCCTGTCAGTGCCCCTGACCTGTCAGTGCCCCTGACCTGTCAGTGCCCCTGACCAAGGCACTGGTGATCGAACTGGAGTTGGTCCCCGGGTGCTGCGCTGCGGTTGCCCACTGCTCCCAGTTCTAGGAAGGTTCCTTGTAGTAGTGACCCATCCTCTACTGGGTCAAAGGCAGAGGATGAACTTCCCCATGGGGATAAATAAAGGATAACTTAATTCTGATGTTTGATGTGAGCGTTAGCTGAAGCTGCTGACCTGTATCTGCATGATGTTATGCACTACTGCCACACAACTGTCTGAATGGATAGTTGCAGGTGTACAGGCGTTCCTCACAAAGTGAGTGTCGGTGAGTGGACGTTACTAGACTAATCCATGGCCATGTCTGTGTGTGTTGGAGCGTGGGCTGTGCCCTTGGAGCGTGGGCTGTGCCCTTGGAGCGTGGGCTGTGCCCTTGGAGCGTGGGCTGTGCCCCTGAGGTGTTGCTCCCTTTGAGGCGGTCTCATTCAGGCCTGATTCAAGGAGAGCGGGGCTACCTGGGAGAATGAGCCTGCTGTGGTGATCCGGGGCCCATTACCACTGAATAGATCCAGTAATCCAGGCGCTTAGCATGACGATCAATTAACTGGCCTCGTTAGAAAGCGGCAACGCTCTTTTGTTAGTTAGAGGCATAGCGCAGGGAGGTGCTATTCAGACATGCTTTCAGTAGCCTGTGTACAGTACAGGTAGATGAGTCATCAAATAGCCTCCAACCTTGTTTACTGCCTCGCTTAAAAAACATATTACGCTATTGAACAGGTGAAACAAAGGGAAACTTGTGGAGACCTGCAAGTGAACTCTCTCTCTCTCTCTCTCCCTCTCCTCTCTCTCTCTCTCTCTCTCTCTCTCTCTCTCTCTCTCTCCCTCTCTCTCTCTCTCTCTCTCTCTCTCAGATGGACATTCAGCAGGTGATGCTGTACTGCGACCCCTACCTCGCCATTCAGGAGGCCTGCTGTGAGATACCTGGAGCTCGGGTGAGGACAACAACCCCCTCTTAACTCATACCCTTTTTCATAACAAGGGTCACAACCAGGGTTATTCCCAGGTTGGTTCTGTGTCAACCCGGGTTGCCTGACTTGGCTTGGCGACCCACCTCGAGAGGTGGGCTGGACCAGGGTCGGACAAGGGTTGATTTCAGAGTGACTGGCACCATTATGCTAATATGCTAGGGCCTAGCAGCTAGGCTAGTAATGCATGTCTCCCGGGTTGTCTGAACTGTCATGACCAGGGATCAACCCGTGTTGACTAGTCTCTTAAAACAGACTGTATCATCTACATCCGGCGAATGCAGCTATATACAGTCTGTACGTTACACCCCCAGAACATGCACAAGGAAGTTGGGAAAAAAACCTTCAGACTGGAAGGAAGTTCTACGTAAATCCGACCAATCACAACACGCGAATGCGGCATATTGGATTCTGATTGGACTAATGAGCGGAAGACCCGCCTTTCTGCCGGCATATTGGATTCTGATTGGACTAATGAGCGGAAGACCCGCCTTTCTGCTTCCCATTCCGGTTGGTGCACGATTCTCCCCCACGAAGTACAGACGGTATGGCGGAAGCATTTGAAAATTGCGGAAGCCAACTCGTCTGTTCTAAGAGACTACGTGTTGACTGACTTGGTGTGAATGGGCCTGGTCCGACCCTGGTAATTGGTGTGAAAGTGGTTTAACTAATTAACTCACTGATAAACATCCTCACACATACTGTACTGCACCTGTTGTGAGCATAGACTTGTCACAACCCCTCCTCTACACTGCATTGTCTCTCATGAGGAGAGGTGGAGCTGGTGACTTGCACAAGCCGCCCCAGATCATCGGCCCTCTGTACCGCGCCATCTTGCTAGAAGAAGAAGAGGAGATAAAAAAGCCTTATTAAGTAGGCTAACAGCTGTAGTCTTCAGAGGCTCGGTTAAACATAGAGCTTTATGTCAACAAATCGACTGGAGCTTAATTCCATCGTGTGCAATTATGTCACATCAACTGCGGTTTACCAATATCGTTTGTTAGTGTGACTAATGTCTAAATGAAAGGCTCCCACAGATATTCAAAAATGCCATTTTCTACACTTGTTTTCTTCTTCAACATAATCATCATCTCTCCTTCTCTCCTTGTGCGCATTATTTTTGCTTGCACTATTTTGTCTGTATGCATCAGACAAAAGGCTGATCAAATGAAACGCAGATTTACTGAGGTAGAATGCAACACAGTGTGTTTCTGCTAGTCTGACAAAAAACCAGCCAGCGAGTGTTCAGTTATGGGAAGAATAGCGTACAGCCAGTACTCGGGTTTATTTTTAAGCTCCAGGTATTTTTGTGCTCAGCCAACTTTTTGTCAGAATTCTCCAGGGTGTCTGTGCTTGTGTGTGTGTGTAGTTGTGTGTGTGTGTGTGTGTGTGTGTGTGTGTGTGTGTCTGTGTGTGTGTGTGTGTGTGTGTGTGTATGTGTCTGTGTGTCTGTGTGTGTCTGTGCGTGTGTGTGTCTGTGTCTGTGCTTGCGTGTGTGTGTGTACGTGTCTGTGCGTGCGCGTGTCTTTTCCCAAAACTAAATGAAATTGTGAGAGGCGTACAAATGGAGCGAGAAGTTCCATCAGAAGTTTGGAAGTGTGGAGCCCCCTTGAGGAAGGATGGAACACTCGGAAATTGATTGAGAGGACTAGAGGACCCTTTGCTCTGGGCGTGGGTGCTGCGGGGCTCCCTGCAAGCTGCGTTTAGATGTGAAACAAACGCGCACACACACTCTCTCAAACACACACACACACACACACACACCCACACACACATACTCTCTCTCTCTCTCTCTCACACACACACACACACACACGCACGCACGCGCACACACACACACACACACACACACACACACACACACACACACACACACACACACACAACCTGATCTGAAAACAAGACTGCGGCTCCTTGAAATACAAAGGAAAAGAGATGGAACACAGCTAGTATCAGTTGATTTGTTGTTATGGTTTGGATGCCACAGTGCATAGCACATAGTAATGCTGTACGCTTCATTTGCATCTGCTGTACTCCAAGAGATAGCGCTTTGTTTTGTTTTGTTTTGTTTTCAAATTGATGGTGTCACATCTTTGGAGGAGATTGTCTGTTGTCTGTTTATTTGCTAATTGAGTGCTTTGTGTCTGTGGCACGGCTGCAGTGCCCCCCTGACGCCCCCAAGAGCCGGCGCGCTGCTGAGAATGACCTGGTGGACAACGCGTATAACCAGGTAAAACACACAAGCACACATGTATTCACACACACGCACATTAAGAACGATCGATACACACCCAAGCATACAGTACATATAGGGGCAAAAAAACAACATGTAGGCTATACACGGTGGCTCAGTGGTAGAGCTGTCGCCTCACAGTCAGAAGGTCCTGAGTTCGATTCTCGCCTGGGACACTGTGGGCGCTGTGGTTGTGTTCCCCCCCATATCTTCAGTGCCTACTGCCCAGGTGGGGTATCTCGTCGTAATGGCCTTTCTCTCTGTGTGGAGTTTGCATGTTCTCCCCGTGCTCCCCCAGGGGGTTCCTCCGTATATAACCCCCCCACTAAAAACATGCAGAAGATCAGATCGTCATCGTCATCCGACCAGTGACGACAACATCCGAAGTTGGTCCCCGGGCGCTGTACGAGAAAGCGACCACTGCTCCTGGCCTTCCCCCCGGAGGAAAGGACATGCCTGGATGGGTTAAATGCAGAGGACACTTTTCACCGGCCACCGTCAGCATGAGTGTGTTGTGGCCGCATGCATGTATTGTGGTGTTCGTGTGACAATAAAAGACGGGCTTGTCCTGTTACGAGAGAGAGACACTGGTACAGATGTTACCTGAACTTTCGAAATACCCTATTGCCGCAAAAGTATTACCGCGATGGTCGCGGTAATGGTTGGATTTCTTTCTGTTTCTTTGCATCAGTAAGAGTCCAACAAGATGTCGCATGAACGCTGAGAATCCACAGATTCTTCTCACTCTACGACCAAAACTCACTGAACTAGCAGCCGAAGAAAAACACTTAGCACAGGTGGCAGCAAAAGGGTGCTTTGAAACAGGTTAACATCTGTATAAGAAAACATGTGTAAAAGAACACCTAATCCTCCCCTTCAGTCATAACACACACTTTACCCTCTAGTCGCTTGTGTAATCGCTGGCAACTGCTTCCACCCAATACCGAACAGAGGGGGGGACGTTTCCCAGGGTCGTCCACGAACGACGTCACCGCCATGAATTTTCACGCCACATGGTTCTCATTATACACACACACACACGCATGCACGCACACACACACACACACACAGACACACACACTGCTGGCAGGAAACCACTGTGTTTTTGGGCATCTCACACAATTTGACTAGTAGCAAAGACTTGCTTGTTGGAGGGAGAAGAGGGAAGGGGGAGGGAGGGAGGGAGGGAGTGGGGGAGACATACACCAAATGGCGCGCTCCTCTCCCTTGATACTCCGCCTCGGAAAACCCGTTTCCTCGTCTGCCGCAGCTTTTTGTACTTCTGAGTTTCGTGTGACTTCACTCCAGCAGTCTTCTGCTCGCGATCGTTCAAAGTACCCGCCGGCGGTGTCGAGTCATGACAAATAGAGCCTTACGTAACACGCGGGAGACACTTTTTCCACACATTCCTCTTATGGCAGCCTCAACGCTGCCTCCTACATCAAGTTCTTTCATTACAACCTGAAGGCAATTTATTTTATTTTTTGTCTTCCACGCCCGCTCCTCATCGTTCATATTAATAGGATCTATATCCAATTATCTATTCATTAGGCCCTGGTGTTTGTCTTGTGGAGTAGTGTTGTTAACTTAGGGCTCTGGCAGATTTCAGGACAACGTAATCAATCCCAGAGATGATTCCAGCAAGATACAGATAGTCTCTCCCTCTCTCTCTCTCTCTTTCTCTCTCTCTCATCTGTCTCTCTCTCCCTCCCCCACCACCACCAGTTGCAGCAGGCAGGCTTTTTTAATATGGATATAATGATGATAGCCTTATATGGTGCGATCTGGTAGACCTGTTATTGTTACCAGCATCGTTCTTATTGCGACGCGGATGTATAACTGCCACGACTGCAGCGTTGTTTAATCTGTAATACAGACACACACTTGAACTGGAGTGTGCAGGCAGATTTGGCTATTTCTGTCTCTCTCTCATTCACAAACACACACATGCATCCAATGCATTGCCTTTGTGTGTATAGTATAATGTGAAGTGCATGACCTTAGTGTGCAGGCCAGATGTGACCGAGCCACAGCGTGCGGTTTATTCAACTAAGCCTCGCTGACTGACAGCTTGGTGAGCTCAGCATGAATGGAATGCCACGCGCTGTAAACAGGAAGTGGATTGTGTAGTTGTGCAGTATCCATCACTGGAATGCCACGCACTGTATACAGGAAGTGGATTGTGTAGTTGTGCAGTATCCATCACTAGAATGCCACGCGCTGTATACAGGAAGTGGATTGTGCAGTTGTGCAGTATCCATCACTGGAATGCCACGCACTGTATACAGGAAGTGGATTGTGTAGTTGTGCAGTATCCATCACTAGAATGCCACGCGCTGTAAACAGGAAGAGGATTGTGCAGTTGTGCAGTATCCATCACTGGAATGCCATGCGCTGTAAACAGGAAGTGGATTGTGCAGTTGTGCAGTATCCATCACTGGAATGCCACGCGCTGTAAACAGGAAGTGGATTGTGCAGTTGTGCAGTATCCATCACTGGAATGCCACGCGCTGTAAACAGGAAGTGGATTGTGTAGTTGTGCAGTATCCATCACTGGAATGCCACGCGCTGTAAACAGGAAGTGGATTGTGCAGTTGTGCAGTATCCATCACTGGAATGCCACATGCTGTATACAGGAAGTGGATTGTGCAGTTGTGCAGTATCCATCACTGGAATGCCACGCGCTGTATACAGGAAGTGGATTGTGTAGTTGTGCAGTATCCATCACTGGAATGCCACATGCTGTATACAGGAAGTGGATTGTGCAGTTGTGCAGTATCCATCACTGGAATGCCACATGCTGTATACAGGAAGTGGATTGTGTAGTTGTGCAGTATCCATCACTGGAATGCCATGCACTGTAAACAGGAAGTGGATTGTGTAGTTGTGCCGTATCCATCACTGGGACTGGAGTCAGATATGGGTCAAATGCATTACTGGGCTGCTAAATGATGGGGCTTTGTCAAGAAAGACAAAACGAATCAGAATGTGGAAATAACCACAGTTTCGAGAGTCAATGAAATGCACATTTCTGTGATTGATAACTTGCGTGAGGCAGTGAGTGAACCCCACCCTTCTGCTATCCAGCGCCATGTCAAACAAACACCGTGCAGTATAGCGGACCCAGGTGTGTTGCACATGTTTCTATAATCTTGTGAACGTATGTTTACTGCCTTGTTGGACAAAATAGCTTCAAACGGTTTCACCCCTCCTATACCTTCTTCCTCTTTCCTGCAACTCAGCTCGCAGCCGAAAGGTCATCCAGTCCTCAGGAATCCTGCGAGTGAGGCTGCGTACTTGCTCCTTGTTTTCCCAGTCCAGCCTTGTTCCTACTTGACTTTTTCACCAAGGATTTCCAGACCGGTCGTAAAAACCGCTCCGACAGCTCTCCTCCCCTCTTCCTCCTCTCTCCTTCTAACTTGCTCCCCTTGCACAGATTGCTTCCACTCACCTTTCCAGTCCTTCTCTCTCCTCGTTGCGCAGTGGTTACCACCTCATGCCAAGGCCAGAAGGTCCGAGGTACAAACCCCGGTCCGCCCCAGGACCTTTCTGTGTGGAGTTGGCATTTTCTCCCCGTGGACTGACCTGCAAGTGAAATGTATCACAGTGTGTGTGTGTCTCTCTCTCTCTCTTTCTCTCTCTCTCTCTCTCTCTCTCTCTCTCTCTCTCTCTCTCTCTCTCTCTCCATCCCTTCCTTTGCTCTGGGGCTCATGAGGTACAGTACTTCTCTCCCTCGTCCTCCTCTTTCATCCCCCCCCCTCTCTCTCCCCCTCTCTCTCTCTCTCTCTCTCTCTCTCTTTCCACTGAAAATAAAGAACTGTTGATGTTGACCTGTGGCCAAGATGGCCCTTATTTCTCCTCTTTGTTGTGACACTGATGCAATGAATCGCAATGGCAACAAGGTTCAATGGGCCACATGCAACTGGAAATCACAAGCTTGGCTAAGGATGCAATAACGGTGATATTGTGGAGACTCTTGGATGCAATTCCTGCTATTCATGGAGACTCTTTTCAAGGGTTTCAATTCGAACGTAACTTTGAACTATATTCGCCGCAAACCTGTCAGTGCCTGTGAATGTAAAGCGTGTGCCAAAGCTTTGAGAGCGATGCTGAAAATGTAGATTCGTTTAACCGGAGCAGGAAGTAGGGCTGGAGAAAGAATGAGGTTGCAGTGTCAGTAAAAGGCTATCTGACTAAAAAATATTTCTGCGATTGGCCTTCAAATGGATTGCATATCGAGGGTTTGAATAGGAACTGGGCCAGCCCTGGCCATGAAGCTGTCAGCAATTACATTCTAAACATAGACAGAAGTCTTGAGCAGAGTGCGAAGCCAAAGATGGCAGCGACATTGAGGCCACCTTCAGATGATGTGGAAGAGAAGGAGGCCTGACATCTTCTAACTTTCTTTCTTTCTTTCTTTCTTTCTTTCTTTCTTTCTTTCTTTCTTTCTTTCTTTCTTCCTTCCTTCCTTTGCCAACAGGACATTTTCGCTTCTAAGGATCTGGCAGAGAAGGTAAGTCTCACAGTTGCCATGCACCAATACACAGACACACACACACACACACGCACACGTGCCCGCGCATTCGATCTGGCATTAATGAAATGCTAAGGAGATTGTCGCCACATGTGTCAGCTGCTGGAATCCAAACAGGAAGAGCATCATTATGCGGGGCAAACGTGGGAGCCGCATTTGTTTTTGTTTTTCTACCCTTTTAGATCGATGGGGTGGCCAAATATCATGGCTGCCAAATTAATTAGAAGTGAGAGTGGGGTTTTAGGGTAGAGGGACATAAAGACTCACTCACGATCTCTATCTCTTCATCACACACACACACACACACACACACACACACTAGCTTGCTGACTGACTGAGGACTCATTTACACCTCATTATGCCCATGGTCTCAGTGGGGGGAAGTTGCTTCTGCCTATTAGTA
>NC_139643.1:39467340-39487340 GCF_964638095.1 Poromitra crassiceps | reverse complement strand
CTGCCTGCAGACCCGGGCAACACAGTGGCTCTGCAAGGGAAGCCTGGCCCTAAAGGAGAGCCTGGAGTACCAGCGCTAGCAGAGAGAGGGCAGCCTGTAAGTACAACAGCACCTGATTGGCCACCCATGATCTACTGGACAATCATTCCAAGGTGTATTGCGGTCTGAATTCTCACTACAACGTTTTTACGATCTAGCTAAATGTTTTATCGCGTAGTAGAGGACGTGGTCTGAATTGCAGCCTGCGAATGAACCTTGACCACTGGTTTGATAGTGTATTATTTTACTTTGCGTTATCGCTCCGAGGAAAGGCGTGGCGTTTATTTCCACCTTGGGGTTACGCTTCGCCTTGTAACTCTCAGAGCATCATGGCAGCATCAAGGAGGCAAGAGCATGAGACGCCATCTACAAGTGTTTATTCTCCAAGGCAAAGGTCGTTTTACTCAATTATCATCGAAATGCGCCTCCCTCTCTCCCTCTCTCTCTCTCTTCCGCATGGGAGAGCTCACAAAAAAACCGAAATGCATGCAACGTTTTTCTTTTCTTTTCTTTGTCTCTCATTTGCGTCTTTCCAGTTACCTTGGCGGGTGAGATGGGAAATGATTTGTGGCTAGGGGGAAAAAAAAGGAATATAAATCTAGAGCCTTATGAGATTCTCTCTGCAACGATTTCCAATAGCGCCAGCATCCATCTGTCATACCTGGTTAGGGCAGGAGGGGAAGAAGGGAGCGCGAAACAGAAGCAGAGTGAGATATGACCTCGCTCTAACGAAGTTGAATGAATAACACTCTCACGACCAGCTCATCCCCGCTTTCTTCTTCTCTCCTTTTCTCTGCACCCCCCCCTGCCCCTCCTCCACTCCCGCTCCTATCTATTCACCAGGGGCATCCAGGCACAGATGGCAAGGCGGGAGAGAAGGTATGGCGCTCCACCTGTTAATTTACAGCTTATGGTTCATTCATATTCCCCCGGAAGCATGACCCACATGTGCTCACCCGCACGCGCTCACCCGCACGCGCTCACCTGCACACACTCACCTGCACGCGCTCACCCGCACGCACTCACCTGCACACGCTCACCTGCACGCGCTCACCTGCACGCGCTCACCTGCACATGCTCACCTGCACACACTCACCTGCACACGCTCACCTGCACATGCTCACCTGCACATGCTCACCTGCACACGCTCACCTGCACACGCTCACCTGCACATGCTCACCTGCACATGCTCACCTGCACATGCTCACCTGCACATGCTCACCTGCACACACTCACCTGCACACGCTCACCTGCACACACTCACCTGCACATGCTCACCTGCACATGCTCACCTGCACATGCTCACCTGCACATGCTCACCTGCACATGCTCACCTGCACACACTCACCTGCACACGCTCACCTGCACACACTCACCTGCACACGCTCACCTGCACATGCTCACCTGCACATGCTCACCTGCACATGCTCACCTGCACATGCTCACCTGCACATGCTCACCTGCACATGCTCACCTGCACATGCTCACCTGCACACACTCACCTGCACACGCTCACCTGCACACACTCACCTGCACATGCTCACCTGCACATGCTCACCTGCACATGCTCACCTGCACACGCTCACCTGCACACGCTCACCTGCACACGCTCACCTGCACATGCTCACCTGCACATGCTCACCTGCACATGCTCACCTGCACATGCTCACCTGCACATGCTCACCTGCACATGCTCACCTGCACACGCTCACCTGCACACGCTCACCTGCACATGCTCACCTGCACACACTCACCTGCACACGCTCACCTGCACACACTCACCTGCACATGCTCACCTGCACATGCTCACCTGCACATGCTCACCTGCACACGCTCACCTGCACACGCTCACCTGCACACGCTCACCTGCACACACTCACCTGCACATGCTCACCTGCACATGCTCACCTGCACATGCTCACCTGCACATGCTCACCTGCACATGCTCACCTGCACATGCTCACCTGCACACGCTCACCTGCACACGCTCACCTGCACACACTCACCTGCACATGCTCACCTGCACATGCTCACCTGCACATGCTCACCTGCACATGCTCACCCGCACACGCTCACCTGCACACGCTCGCACATTCAACAATGGAAACATTAGTGTGGCAAAAGTTCACTCCTTCATGAGTCCATGAAAACTAGTTGAAGTGAGCTCCCCGAGACACAAGAGCCTACACACTTACACAAATCGCCACCTCGCCGGACCTCCATGCCAACCCCCTCCCACACACACATCCCACATGCCTGCCTGCCAGCCTGGACCATTACCCACACACACACACACACACACACACACACACACACATCGCTGGCTTACTCCCACGTCTGCCTAATCACAATGACCGATATGTTTGCCATGCCATGTTCGAGAAGCAAAACACCTGATAAGCCAACGCACTCATCAGGGTGTGCTGGGACTGATTTGCCTCCTTGGGCGTCTGTGTTTCTGTGTGTTTTGGCAGGGAGAAGCAGGATCAGATGGTGCCCGGGGCGAAAAGGTCAGCTTTTCAGATCATTGTTAGACCTGGCCGGGGCTCAACAGTCTCTCGTACAGTTTGCACTGTCTATCTGTCAACAAGATTCAAACACTAATGAATGTGTCTTGGCCAGTGTTGGGCAAGTTACTCATGGACATGGAATTAGTTACTTATTACGGATTACTCCTTTATGAATTTACTTTACTTATTACTTGGTATCAAAATTAGTTACGTTACTCGTTACTTTACTATATTAATTTATTTACACCCCCCCCCCTTCCTTCAAGTGACGTACAACCTGTTTAGCTAACTCCTTAACCTTACAGGATGAATCAGCCAAACTGAATATTTTCTATTTATTTACCCATTGGACAAAAAACTAATTGTGTTCTGGCAACGCAGAAGTCATAGCCAGACCTAGCCCTGTGCCAGCGTTGGAGAAAGTAATGCCATCTCTTGGATTAATAACTGTAATTTAAATTGTAATCCCTTACATTACTAGTTACTGGGGAAAGTAATATACTTACAGTAACTGAGTTACTGTAACTAAGTTGCCCAACACTGGCCTTGGCATGTGTGTATTTGTGCCTGTGCAAAATAATATTTACACATTTGTTTGACCTGTCTTGGAGCGCCAGAGAGCTCCCAACGATCGACTTATGTGACTGACTGGATGTGTCCCGATGTAGGGAGAGCCCTGCGCTGTGTGCCCCACCCTCGGAGAGTTGCCCCCTAACCCCCCGAAGACCCAGCACCTGAGGCAGAAAGGAGAGCAGGTGAGTCTGTGCCTTTTTTCTGCTACAAAGGCTAGCAGAGGATACTGCTCTCTGTGTGCTGAAAGTAACCACACTGATACCGACCGGCTGTGAGGAGAGAGAGTGACAATCAAATGGATATTTCAAGTGATATAGGCCTATTTATTCAACTTCAAATTAAAGTCTTGAACGTTGACACAGAACGTCTTAAGCTTTTTTCGGTGGCAATGTGATTGTGGTGGTAAATAAAAAGCTTCCAAGGTGAAAAGTAGCCTTATCTTGTTGCATTCTTCCGGACCTATCGCAAAGGAAAGAATGAGATATAACACAAGTGGTGGAAGAGGAGCCGATGTGGGGATGGTTTTGTTTGATGCTATGCCTACCACTGATTTTGTTTGTGTCCGTTGTGCGATGTTAAGCGCCGTCATTAAAATGATGGATCTTTCGCATTTTCTCCTCCAGGGGGAGCCAGGACCTGTAGGATTGGCCGGCCGCAGAGGAGAGAAGGTAAGCGCCGTGAGTCGAGGACCAACAGGAGCCTAAGTTAAGGCCTTGTATGGAGGGCAACTCAACAGGAGCCCTAAGTTAAGGCCTTGTATGGAGGGCAACTCAACAGGAGCCTAAGTTAAGGCCTTGTATGGAGGGCAACTCAACAGGAGCGTAAGTTAAGGCCTTGTATGGAGGGCAACTCAACAGGAGCCTAAGTTAAGGCCTTGTATGGAGGGCAACTCAACAGGAGCCTAAGTTAAGGCCTTGTATGGAGGGCAACTCAACAGGAGCCTAAGTTAAGGCCTTGTATGGAGGGCAACTCAACAGGAGCGTAAGTTAAGGCCTTGTATGGAGGGCAACTCAACAGGAGCCCTAAGTTAAGGCCTTGTATGGAGGGCAACTCAACAGGAGCCCTAAGTTAAGGCCTTGTATGGAGGGCAACTCAACAGGAGCCCTAAGTTAAGGCCTTGTATGGAGGGCAACTCAACAGGAGCCCTAAGTTAAGGCCTTGTATGGAGGGCAACTCAACAGGAGCCCTAAGTTAAGGCCTCATATGGAGGGGAACTGACTCAGCGGGATGCTGAATGGCATTCTTAATAGACTTCACTTGGGATATCATCACAGTGGTGCACTCATTTCAGGGCCCTGAAAGTGTCTGCTACAGGGATTTTACTCAGCAGGGAACTTATTAGCCCAAAGCTTAGCTCGTGAAGAAGCAAAACCATTTGAGACGGCCGCCTGTAGGGTTCACCTTACTATGGACTGTGAATTCCCAATTAAAATTACCCAACCATTTTTATCAATTTGGGAAATTCAGATGGTGATTTTTATGCTCGTTTCCCAGGGTGATGCAGGAGGCAAAGGAGCCGATGGTAGAATGGTAAGGTTGGCTTCATTTCTTGGACACAGATCGCCATATCTCTTGCCTGTGAGCGGTTGTGAAATAAAATGTGTGTGTGTGCGTGACAGGGAAAAACTGGAGCCAGGGGACCCAGTGGCAAGCATGGAGAGAGGGGCGAAAAGGTGAGACGATAAGAGAGTGTTATGACAGATTTTTGCTGTGAAGTGAGGAGCTGGATGCATTTGAAAAAGCCTTCTGGATCCTAGCCATGCTCATCGGGACTGTCTGTAGCTCATCTGAAAGAACAGCCTCACTCTATTACTCTATGCCTTCGCACTTCAAATGGATCGATAGCGGTTTTTCTTTTTGACAGGGCGATCAGGGGCTCCCTGGTGTCGGGGAACCTGGCGTTCAGGGGGAGAAGGTGAGTGCATGTATTCCTTTGTGTGTCTTTTAGCTTGTTTGTCACGCAGATCAACCCTCCTGACCCTCTGCCCTTCCCCAGGGCGAGTGTGGCGTGTGCCAGCCACCACCACAAGCGAGTACCAGTACCATCAGTACCAAAGTGCCTGAGGGAACAAGCGGCAAGCCGGGCGACCAGGGACCTGCGGGGCCGGCCGGACCTCCAGGGCTCGGGGCCGACGGCAAACAGGTGAGATTGCTCTTTCAGGTTTCATGGTAGGAAATCTAGTCGCCACAGGAATACCTTGCAACTCTACACAGTGAACAAATTTAACTCTTATCGAGCCGTTTTTGTTTTCCACTGCGCATAAATACCGGGCTGAGGCGTTACTTTAGTACAGTACCACCTCTGTCGTGGTTCCAAAGCTGGTTGAGTGGGGCCAAGCGGGTACCATAAGGTGACGTGAAAACATCCCACTGATTGATCAGAGAGAATTGTGTTGCGCACATATATGCTAATGTTAGCTACAGTTTAGCTTAGTTTACCCTCTTGTGTGTATTCCCCAAACACTCTATTATGTTGTTGTGTTTTCATCGTTTTTACATTTTTTTAAAATTGTGTTCTCACTGGAAAGCCACTCTGCCAATGAAACGATAAAGTTTGAATGAATGAATCTTGAACAGATAACCTACATCCAACCCCTTCTTCTAGAGCCAACTGTTTGATGGCATCCCTGAAAAACACAGAGCTATACGCCATGCGTTCAATGTGCCAGATTTACGTCAGTCGGCGATATTAAAAGAAAACCTATTCCACTAAGTATCTGGGGGAATTGCCACCCAGTATCTTCTCGCTGTCCTATTTGTTGACACAGATTCATCAGCATGAGACTGAAGTTTGGTGCGACGCTGTTGGATTTGACCCCCAAGAGCAAGTCAGCCCAGAGTGCTTATTAGGATTAGGTTATGCAGAAACACACCACAGAATTCTGTTACTCAAGCAATAAATCTCGGTGAAGCTCTGTCACCCCTCCCAATTACATGGTGTTTGCCTCTGTGGTTAGCATTGTGTCAACAGTAGCTTTTACCTGAATGGATGGAGGCTTGCATGCTACTTGCAGACGACTGTGCGCGTGCGTGCGTGCGTGTGTGTGTGTGTGTGTGTGTGTGTGTGTGTGTGTGTGTGTGTGTGTGTGTGTGTGTGCACGTGCGTGTGTGTGTGTGTGTGTGTGTGTGTGTGTGTGTTTGAAGTGCACGTGAATGCATGTGTCTGCATGCATTTGTTACATCTTCTGTTTACTTATGCAGGGCTTGCTGGGTCCTGCTGGTGCAAAAGGAGATAAAGTAAGTTTGTGTTTATACTCTAGGAACACAGTATGCAATAGCCCGCAACAAATCCAGACCGCCTTAAACGGTATCAGTGTCTGCTGAGAAATTACATCCAACTGATCAATGTCTCTGGGGCATCCTGTGGCCTTCCGGGCTCCCTAAATAATCTGACATCTACTGGGAGCGAGGACGTCTGCGGGAAAACGATTCCCCTTCAGATTAAATAATATTTCACGGGCTCCCAGACACGCCACCTTATTTCAGATCATCAAGCATGTCTTTTGAGAACAACAGAGCCCAAAATATCCACATCACTTAACCCAAAGTCTGTTGGGAAATAAATCTGTAACTCCTTAAAACAACACTATATCCTCAAAGGAGCCAGGTTGCCTTAAATTACCTTGAAGCTCTTACACAATTATTGTTGCTTGGGCTTAGAAGTGATGCTTTAGTCGGATACCCACAGCTTGTGCGGAACAGCTTGCAGATGGTGTGTGTGTGTGTGTGTGTGTGTGTGTGTGTGTAAATGTGAGCATTGCGTGAGTGAACCACATTGAGGTGAATGCCAGGGTCCATTATGATCATATTCACTGTTGCCAGGGAGACCAAGGTGAGCAAGGAGTCCAGGGATTAGGTGGAGCTGCTGGAGCCCCAGGACTGTCCGGAGAGGCTGGACGGGACGGATTTACGGGCTTGAAGGGAGAGAAGGTACAGAGTGCTGCTAGAACTCAACTTATCTTTGCCTTAAAGCCCCATTCTGTAGTTTTAGGAGTTGGGGAAACTGTGTCCTCACTAAATGCTACACTTCCCTGTTTGTACATTCAGATATCAACCTTATTTTACTGTTTCTGCTTTTACTCTCTACTTTGATAACCTTTCTGCGGTGTTTATAACTGGTTCGCTGGGAAAAATAGCTCCAGATATCCACAAATGTTGTTGTCTCCACTAACTTGTTTCAGCGAGAGAAGCAGCTAATCGCGCTAGCAAGCGAAACACATTTCACTTCCTCAACGCGCTTCACAATAAAAGCATACTTTGTCAGTGGAAAACTTTTAATTTGAAGGCGCTGTGCAGGAAATGGAGTTAAAAGTTCCAGGCGACTTGACACTGTCAAGCCGGGAAGTGGACAGCAACAATGCATACTGCAGGAACAGGCTTTGGGAGGGAGTTGTGGGAATCACAGAGCCGCCATGTCTCCTTATTATAAGTCACTGTTCCATCAAAATGATTAAACAGCTGTTATATTATAGGGCTTTAATGTGCATCTGCTTGCTCCTTTCTTGTTTATAGCATCACCTGTAAAATGTGTGTTGATGTTTGATCTCACCATGGAGATCTAACGGGGTCTATCGTTTTCCAGCGTTTCTACAGTGATTGGCCTGATGGGGAGGCTCAATTAACGGTCAACATTTCAAACTTTGAAAGGCCACCAGGAAAGGCCAACCGGCGGACTAATTAGGATGAAATTTGT
This sequence comes from Poromitra crassiceps, assembly GCF_964638095.1. Taxonomy (NCBI): domain Eukaryota; kingdom Metazoa; phylum Chordata; class Actinopteri; order Beryciformes; family Melamphaidae; genus Poromitra; species Poromitra crassiceps. The sequence continues at coordinate 39,479,525 of NC_139643.1, read as the reverse complement.
CTGTTTAATTGGTGATTCTGAGTACAACTATATACATGCCTCATCAACCATTCAGTTTCAACACTTTGTGAACTCTGGCAAAAGGTCAGCAAGCTGCTGCACACATGACTGGCCAAACTCTTGACTCTGACACTGTCTCTGGTCTAAGCTGTGTGCAGCGCTGAGCCTCCAGCAGCCTGCATGCACACAAACAGATGGACCTCCTGCTGATTATGGTGTGGATGTGCTGTGTTTTTGCCAGGGTGACGCCTGCACCAGCTGTCCGTCTGTGAGCCCCCCAGACGGTGATGGTGTAGCCGTGCCAGGACCCAAAGGAGAGAGAGGAGACCCCGGTTCCCCGGGACAGGGGAAGCCTGGCAGGAATGTGAGAGAATCATGCGTTGTTGTTGTTGTTGTTTTATGTCTGTCTTTTTCTGAATGATTCGCCGGTGATTCACCTCTCATGCTTTCTCTTTCAGGGAAAACCGGGGTTACCAGGTGTGCAGGGGCCTCAGGGTCCAAAAGGAAGCCAGGTATGCGTCATGTCCGCTGATGCTGGTGGATAATTATATTTGTAAATACAAGCTGAAAGGGTGTGTGTCTGTTGATCTATGAGAGACAGATTGTACTGTAATCTATTCTGCCCTGCGCCCCCTGTAGGGAGAACCTGGAGCTGCAGCAGTCGGCTTAGCAGGACCGCAGGTAAGGCTAATGGGACTTGGGGGGGAAAGTCTTTATTGGCGCAGATGGCCAATAAAGACTTTTTATGGCAACAGATACGAGTGTGTCATACAAAGCATTCAGCAGCGAGATAGATGTGGTCCTGCTGGGATCCTAGTAATGTCGAGTGCACCGTATCCGCCTGTGCTAACAAAGGGGTTTGAGTTCCCCTTCCCCTGCACATCTCAAAAGATCATGCCATAAGATGTGAATTTCCAGCCTCAAAATTAATCCTGGACCTCTTGACTCCTTGGACTCACTGTGGGCTTCTCACTGGACTCTTCTGTTGACGTTGCAGAGTCAGACAAATGATAGCCATGAATCAACCCATTCATCAACCCCTTTCACTGTAAAACATCTCCTCCACTGAGCTAGTGTTGACCTCTTCACCCCATCTACTCTTTGTTCCTCCCCTCTCTCTTTCTCTTTCCCTATTATATTGGAATAACTCTCAGTCTTTCTCATAATATGTCCTCCCTGCCTTTATTTGGTGTCTTTTCCACCCGTCTCACAGGGTGAAGAGGGACCAAGAGGGCTCCCAGGAGTTGCAGTGAGTTTCTCCGTCCTCATACTTACAAAGCTCGACAATTTCAACACTGTGTAGATTTGGTTGAATCTAATGTGCTTTCTCGCCAGGGGCCTGCAGGAGACAGAGGGTTACTTGGACCCGTCGGCCCCGCGGGGGAAAAGGTAACATAAAGTCAGGATTTGTTAAGCCCAACTTCTAGCTGCAATATGCAATCAAGTGACATCCATTCTGTACAAAGCATTTGTTTTTTACTGACTGTGTTTTCTGTTGACAGGGTCCCACAGGAGAAGCTGGGCCTCCAGGGCCACAGGGGCCGATGGGCTTTGGAGCGCTGGGGCCCCAAGTAAGGCGTTAATGTCTCTGTGTGTGTGTGTGTGTGTGTGTGTGTGTGTGTGTGTGTGTGTGTGTGTGTGTGTGTGTGTGCATGTGTGTGTGTGTGTGTGTATCGGGACCTACTTAATATAGATCTATACTGGATGTGGACTTCTAGTGCAAACTAATGTTTCCTCTTTCCTCGCTCATCTCCAGGGTAAAGACGGCGCCGACGGCGCTCAAGGATTGCGAGGCGCTGACGGTAGAGACGTGAGTGCGCTTGTTCACGGTCTCAAGTGTGTGGTTGTCTTTGTGTGTTTTTTGTGCGCGCGGGCGTCTGCAAATGGAGGAGATGTGCTGTTGCCTCTGCTGAGTCGGTTGAACATTTTTTAATTTGCTTTGAGCTTCTTTGGCAAATGTCCTTGATTTAGGCATCATTTATAGCCATGGATGTCTGCCTCGATCCATAACAGAGGCAACGTCTGCTCTCATCTCATCCTCTGTCCCCCTGATCCACACTCAACTCGCTGCCCTGCGAGCTTTCTTCTGCAACAACAAAGCCAAACTAACTCTGTGTGTGTGTGTGTGTGTGTGTGTGTGTGTGTGTGTGTGTGTGTGCATGCGCGTGCGTGCGTGGGTGTGTGTGTGCGTGCATGCTGTCTCCCTATCTTGCAGGGAGTTGATGGAGCCAAGGGGGACAAGGTAAGTCTACCGTTTTGTTTGGATGAAGGGGTCTGCAGGGGTTTGGAGATAAGGGGGTGGAACAGATGGTAATCGCAGGAGATGGTTCAACAGCCCCTCCCCCCCCCCCCCCCCCCCCCCCCACACACACACACACACACACACACACTTAACACACACACACACTTAACACACGGGCCTCAGGGCCCGATAGAGTAGCAGCGGAGGTGACAAGTGTACTGTTGCTGGCAGACAAGAGGAGTTTAGAGGCCTTAAGAGGGAGCGTCTGTGAGACTATTAATTACCGTATTCATCAGAGCCACCCATCCAGACTGTCACTGAGGGCGGGAAGGGGGGGCGGGGGTAGTGGCGGAGGAGGTGGTCGAGCGGTGGGAGGGGGCGTAGATGAAGAATGGGAATGTTCGGGAAGGTGGAAAGGAGGAATAGAGTGAAGAAACACAGAGGTAACATCTAGAAAGCTAGGAGAGAAAGCGAAGAATAGCCTCATTCCAGTGTGTACACAGTGCACACAGGACATGATGTAACTGTGCTATTTTGGGACTGCGCCTGTATAGTGGATGTTGGAGGAAACAAGGTGCAAGCAGGTGCGTCATCGGGGCTTTTAAGAGTGCTTCTTCTCCCATTACGACTGAATTAACCCCACGACACCTCCAGAAGAACACCATGAAGTTCTGCCATCCCAGAATAAACTATGATATATTCAGAGATGTAAGCTCTACAGTACCTACACTCAGGCCTATTCTTAGTTCACATTATGGAGCAACTATTGTGGGTGCAAAATGATGCTGTGTTAGTAGTACTTCATCTAGTGAACATTGTACTGTACCTTATTCTAAACACATAGGGAGAATTTCACAAAGTACAATACTGACAATACCCAAAAAAAGAAGAAATGGTGGAGCATTTTACCTCCTGCTGCCAGTGCCAATAGTGTCTTTGTGATGAATATGATTATTTCAGTCTCAAGAAAAGCCGACCAAAAGAGTCCTGAAAGCTCAAAGTGTCTCTGTGATGTCTGCTTTCTCACAGTGATTAGAGGAGGTTGGGGCGTCTCAGGTACTGTAGAGGTAAAAGAACTCGCCTACCACCGCGGAGACCCGGGTTCAATTCCCGGTAGCGGTACTTCCGGCTTGGTCAGACGTTCCAACAGACACAATTGGCCGTCTCTGCGGGTGGGAAGCCGGTGGGGTATGAGTCCTGGTCGCTGCACCAGCGCCTCCTCTGGTCACGCGGGGCACCTGTTCGGCGGGAGGAGATCTGCGGGGGGGATAGCGTGATCCACCGATGCGCTACATCCTGCTGATGAAACTCGCTGCAGGTGAAAAGATGCAGCTGGCAACTGCACATGTATCGGAGGAAGCGTGTGGCAGTCTACGGCTCTCCCCACATCGCAAGAGGGGGTGGAGCAACTGGCAATGACCGGGACAGCAGGGGGTTATTGGCGTAGACATTGTGCAAAAAGTTTCACTCTAACTTTTTTCCATGCTTCATTTTTTGATGTATATTTTAGGGCGAGCCTGGAGAGTGCAACTGCAACTACATCCCCGCAGCCGCAGGTGGACCTGTGAGTAAGCGTGTGCACACACACACACACACACACACACACACACACACACACACACACACACACACACACACACACACACAACCCACACACACTGAAATTAAAGGAAATTAAAGGAAATTAATACTATATACTCTAAGCAGATATACTGTAGTTCGGGCTCTGGTCTTGTTATGAGTTCATCTTCAGAATCCTTATTTCACAATAGGGATCTGAAAACACTGATTTGAACTTGGTGGTAGTTGACTGTAGTGTGTGTGAGCGCATGCACACACACACACACACACACACACACACACACACACACACACACACACACACACTGGGTTTGTTATTCCTCTATGGGGACTCATGGAGAAAAACGTGTATGCATGCTTAGTCATCTCCCTCCCATCTCCCCAGCTCTCTGTGCTTTGGGGGTTTGTTGGATTATCCTCACTTCACACTGTGTGCTTTGTTTATTATGCTTTTTCTTTTTGCAAACACCGGCACTGCTCTGATTTTGACTACTCTTGCCTTCCAGGGAGCTCCAGGAACTATCGGAGGAAACATGTGGCAGGCCGGGCTGCAGGTCTGATCTGTCAGCCACTAGTCCTGTCTTGGGTTTTATTTAAAAGCTGTTTTTCTGCGTAGCGTTACCTTTGTTGCCTGGCAGTCGCAGTACAGCGAGCCAGTTTCTTGCTCTCACCTTAAGGTGGTCAGTTAGCCTATCCGAATCTCTCGGAGCTAGATACAGGACGAGCTACATTTGAAAAGAGGCAGGTGTGAGAAGATTCGTCAGCACTCACTGTCCAACTATCCTACGGTCTCCCCTGCTCCTTATTCACAAGCTAATTCTGTTACTCTGGGACATTAACCTGAGTGAACTCACCATAGTTGACAACATCTCTTCTACAATAACAGATGGTTGCTGGAAAGGTTTTATTATAACCAGTGTACAGTACTCTGCTCCTAAAGTGGTTGTTATTTTGCTGAAAATCCGAATCCTTCATTTCGGCTCAGGTCAACCCGTAACGTCCTTCCTAAATTTGACCTGACTTAGTCACGCTCAATCTGTTGTTTTACGTTATGAAGAGAGGCATCGAGACCCCCTGGAGAAAGGAGTTTACTCCGAGCTGGGAATTTTTATTGATTTTAATTCAGCCCCAGTGTAAGAAAACCACACTGCAGTAAATAATATGTTAGAAATACAGTTGGTAATACTATGGTTACAAAATCAAAGTAAGCAGAATACAGGTGATAATTCGTCGCACAGTACAATGGCCAGAGAGAGAGAGAGAGAGAGAGAGAGAGAGAGAGAGAGAGAGAGAGAGAGAGAGAGAGAGAGAGAGAGAAGGAGAGAGAGAGAGAGGGGGAGAGAGAGAGTTTTCAGCCAGCCAGACGCTGACTCTGGCATAACCGACTCCCTGAGTAGCGAGGAAGCAGCTTTCACTGTGAAATGAACACCTCTTTCTGGGCATCACCACGCTGGTTCCCAAGTGATATACTGAATCACTCAAGATATCAAGCAAGGAAAGATCGAACATAATATCAAAATAAAAATGTAAAATGTGAAAAAAGCATATACCGGTAGACCAAAAATATAATACCAAACCAGACAGGCTGTGAAGCGATCTCCTCTGTCTGTCATCTGGTTCTGGCATGAAGCCTGGAGGTTTTCCATTCCTTCTAGCTGAGTGGAAGGTGCAAAATCTCAGCGAGGCCCTGTGCTTTCTCCACTCCACTCAGTCTGCTCCCTTCAACTCTCTCTCTCTGTCTCTGTCAGGCTGGGTGCAAATCACACAATGACCACAGCTCAAGATGCTCCCCTTTTTAAGCCACTTCACCTTCATAACATTTCAGGAAAGGAACAGGCCAGCAATTTTAATTGGAATCTGGGACAGATAAATGTCCCAGATGCCGATTCAAATTTCAATTGACATTTTTAGAGTGCTGGCCTCTTGCTTTTATTTTTTATTTATTCTGATTCATTTTGGCCTTGCACCTAAGTTGAACGTTGGGATTGAGTGTGCTCGCGATTGGTGAGTTTGGATGATACCTTCATACAATTTTCCATCTATGGCCATTTTTCATTTGTGCGGTTTATTTGACAAAAGTTGCCTTTAAAGGCAATTTTTGTCATCCGCCTTACTAACCATATCAATTAACATATACATTAACACACTCGTCCTCTCTATCTGCTTTGCCATCACATGCATGCCTCCCAGGTCACCGTGGTTACCCTCTCACTGCAGGCAACTATATTCTCCACCCTGCTCTGCCACAGCTGTCAAACTGCAGTCTACTTCCTGTTTCTTGTTCCATTCTGTCAACACCCCCACTAGTCACTTTACACACATAATCATTCATCTATACTATCAGATCAGACTTTTGCTTTTACTTGAATAAACCAATACATTTCGAATGATTCTATAACACCATAGCAATCCTTTCCTTAACCTCACATCTCCTGGCAGTGCTGATCAATACACACATTCTATTGATTCTACATCAATATAGCCATTTTCTTCACCTTAAATCTGATAGCAATGCTAAGCTTTGTTGGTTACAAGGTGGGAATTACATGGAGTCCATGGTCGCCATTGCCCCTCCCTCTGGCCGTGATGCCCTGAGATCCCTAAGGCCACCTTGGCAGTGCCCTGCTACCAGCCTGCTACTGTCAGTTGCTTTAAAAGCATCGGTGGTCTCAGTTTAATGTAACTTAGTTGCCCCATGCAAATGATGTGTCATTGGCTCATTTTAACACACATTTCAGAAAAATCGCTCTTTGCGATGTCAATAGAGCAATGGCCTTTGTGCCCTGGCATGTGGCCTTGTGCCCTAAAAAATAATGTGATGCCAAAGGCCAGATGGCCTTGCCCCTAAAATTATGAAATTCCCACCCTGGTTGGTTACCTGAAAAGTAACATTTACATATAACGGTTCTGCTGAAAATATCTTCCACCCTCCTTAAACATTCTGGTACTTCCCAGCACTCATTTTTCTACCTGCAGGCACTAACCACATTTCCTCACATCATCAGCACATTTAAAAACACATCTCTGGTTGCAGTCACTTCCCCCCGAGTAAAACAAGTAAAACTATTCTTCTTTAACACATCATGGTTATATATTTCCAATACATACTTATTCAGCATAGCATTCAATACATGGTGTACATATGTATCAACTTATTATTATCAACTAACCTGTATATTTATAACTCAACTCTTGCTCAGTTCTCAGATTCTGTTTCCTATGAAGTTCCCCAGTTCTCACGTATCTAAGAAAACTCAAACATCTATATTTTAAAATGGAGCAATGTACACCTGATGGCAGCCTCAACATCCATTCCACTTGACACCTTGGACAGTTTATTTGCTATGTATCACAGTATTCTGTGTGGCGTGTGTGTCTGTGTGTGTGTGTGTGTGCGTGTGCGTGTGCGTGTGTGTGTGTGTGTGTGTGTGTGAATGATGTGGACATGTATGGCTGTGTCTTTGTATGTTCTAGGGCCCCCCGGGACCCCCAGGCCCCCCTGGTCCCCCAGGGCTTGAGGGCCTCGATGGAATCCAAGGAGCCCAGGTAAGACAGGGGTCAGTAGGGTGGTGAAGGGGGTTCAATTCAGTCGCTGCTCCATCTCCCTGAATTGAACGACATGCTCCTCGTGATGTAGGCTGTCGGCTTGGGCAACTGGGTTACTTACAGCAATGCTTTGAGCGAAATGTCAATTGCTGTGAATCGAATTCACACAGGAAACATGCTTTGCAACTTGAGGGGTAAATGAAGTAAATCACGATTATGTATGTACTGTAGATGTCTGCCTCGATCAATGCAGTGCAGTGCAATGCAGTGATATATGTGTGCAATAACTTGGTAATCAACGAGATAGTCAAAAGCTCCAGAAACGCACTAACCCATGTGGTGCTGCAGGCACTAACCGATGCGGGATGCAAGCTTTGGGAAATGTCAGTCAAGACATGAAGAATTATTTGAAGGTCGACTATTTGTAAAAGATGAAAGTAACAAAACTTTGAATGAAAAACATATTCAAAGAAGCCGTCTTTATTCTCTTCTCAGTTGAGCAGACCTTCAAATAAAGTGCTGCTGTGTGTTGCAAGAGTCAAAGGTGTAAGAAGAAGAGACACCCTACCTACCTAAGTGGTGACAGTGAATGGAAGGAGGTCATGTCCTTGACGAGGGTTGACGGAGCAAAACATATTAATCACTCAAGTCAAAGTAGTACAGATGCAGCAATCTTCAATTGGCGTCTGGTCCATTCGGCTGGCTGCCAGGCAAGATCCTTGGCAGATTCAATATATATAATATAATATACTTAAAGGGATAGTTCACATTTTTTAAAGCCTAGCCCTATTTGCTACTTACCAATGATGATGTTGATTGGTAGAGTTCTTTCTCAGCACAATTCATCCTGTTCCTCATAGTAGCTCTGGAAAGTTCAGCAAAAACTAACACAAAGGTCAATGGGGTCATGCTCCTGGATGTACAAGCTGACTGAGGCTCACTGAAATTGACTTTGTTTCTGTGGATGAAATTTCAGTGAGCCAATCAACATCATCATTGGTAAGTAGTAAATAGGGCTAAACTTTAAAAAATGTCAACTATCCCTTCAAACTTAACATAAACCAATTCACCCTCTTAATGAACTGTATAGTGTAGATATCATTAGTATCTCTAAAGTAATGTCCCTTATGGCGTTCCAAAGTTCAGTTCTTTGGTATGGCAGCCGAGAGGCCTTTGGTAGGGAATACCAACTGAAGATTCCTGCCTCTGCATTGGATTGGTTCATTCAGACGACTACATTTCTATTCATTAATTCATTTCTTTAAGGTCTCTGTGGAACAATTTTCACTTTCTGTTTGGCGCGTCAAAATGAATGAGGAATTGACATTGACCTCTCAAACAGAAACTCCTGGTTGTTCTGTTGCCCCGTCATGTGCTGCTCCTGTTGGGTCGCACACCGGGTCAGATCTGCTTGTGATAAAAGGCTTCCAACACCAAACTAACACATCCACAAGTGTCCTTCTAACACATGGCAGGAGAGGAAACTTTGTTTTGTCCCTAACCCTTTGACTCTGCCTTGAGCGCTAGTGGAGATGGGAGTGGCTAGTGGAGATGGGAGTGGCTAGCCTTTAACTATAGCAACAAACCAGTTGAACCTCAGTTCCTTCTTTCAGGGCATCCCTGGAAACGACGGCAGACCGGGTTTGCCCGGACCCATCGTAAGTAAAACGAGTGAGGAAAGGGGGAGAGGTTGCTCTTAACCACTGATTCCAGATCAGGTCTGCTTGTAGCCCCAGAACATATTTAGTGTGCCTGGGGGCAGAGCTGTCTGATCTAGTTGCAGTAACCGTAAGGGCAACTTCCAAGTGGAGAGGGAGGAGAGACGAGGTGGCGTGAGGTAAAGTTGCCCGTGGATTCTGATTTGGGGTCAGTTTTGGGTCTCCCCTGCCCCCAACCCTCATTCGTTTTGGAACGGGGAACTTCAAAACTGATCCCTATAGCCAGCGCTCAAGGGGAACTTCACCTCGATGCGAGAAGGGGTTGAGCTGGAGGAGGGTGTTGCATCCCTTTGATTCGCCAATACGGGAATTAAAGGAGGCATTTGGTGGGTGGAAGGCAGGTCCTGGCCCTCAGTGGCGCACTCTGGAAATTTGGAAATCTGAATGATCTTCTAGAAACTCTCTGCAGATGCAAACATCAACCCAAATCTCTATTGGGGAAATGATGCGCTGTACTTACAAACATCGCCACAATCCACACACTCACAGAGAGAGAGAATGAGTTGTTATATGAGTCTGGGTCATCGCAATTGAGTTTCCTCTACTTTGCTGCTCTGGGCGTATGTCTACAATCAGAGCCCCCCTCTGTCTCTGTCTCTCTCTCTCTCTCTCTCTCTCTCTCATCTCTCTCCTCTCTCTCTCCCCCTCTCCCTCTCTCATCTCTCTCCTCTCTCTCTCCCCCTCTCCCTCTCATCTCTCTCTCCCACTCTCCCTCTCATCTCTCTCCTCTCTCTCTCCCCTCTCTCTCTCTGTGGCTGAGTCCTTATTTTCCACACAGCTGGCAATCGCCCCAGACCTTCCTCCCTTATAATAGACACTGACTCCCCTTACCCCACTATAAGGAGTTTGACCGCAGTGGAAAATTTGGCATCCTCTGCCTCCCCCACACACACACACTCACACACACACACACACACACCCGCGTGCTCCAGACTAGCTCTGAACGTTGGCAGACAAACCCACAAACGCCTCCTTTGTTCCATACTGTCTGTGAATGGATTCAGAATGGCAGCAGAGCTCTCACGACGCTCAACTAAAAGACTTTGCTCATTCATTCAGAGAAATCACCAAGTTAGCCAATTGCTAATCGTTTCAGCTGGAGTGCGGCAGAAGTGAATATTGCACATTGACTTATAATTATCTGTCAGACTGTCTGCTAATGCACAAAGCCTTAGTCTAGCCTGCACAACAGCCAAGAGCATGCTGGGTAAAATAGCCTTTTACAGCTAATGGCCCCAGTTTGAACAATGTCAAATGGGCTTTGTAATGGTGTTTAAACCAGGCCAGGTGCTATTGACAGACTCTCTCAGTCTAAAGGGCCCCACTGCCTTGATGGGGGGCAGACTGACTCCCTTTTAGTGTAAATGTGAGTGGGCGCATTGGGGGCGTGGTAATGTTTGAGAACTTACAACTATAAATGGCCAATGTAGATGTGTGCTTGCATGCACGCACTGGTGTGTGTGTGGGTGTTTGTGCGTGCACGTGTGTGTGTTGGGGGTATGCACGTACAGAGTGTGCATCTGTCTTTCTGAAAATGTTGCAGTGTTGCAGGAGTGAGGTCTCTACAGAACTTGAGTTACATCTGCGTGGGTTTCACTGTGGTTTTTGTGTCTTTACAATGTTTACAGTCTGTTCTTTTATTGAACCAATGTACAGTTGTCATGCTCTAGCTCAGTGCTTCCCAACCTGGGCGTCGGGTTAAGCAAAGGGGTCACAAGATGATAGGACAGGATAGGAGACAGAAAACATTTTGGACACACAGAAATTGTGATTTTTTTTCAAGATTTCTTCAAATGTTTGCTTTATTTCTTGTGGATTTCTGTACTTTCCCCCCTCAAGCCTCTAAAAGTTATTCATATAAAACAAAATAACTCGTCTTTCTAGAACTGCAAGGTTAATCGATTAGCTAGTCGATTTGTCAATCAGCAGAAGATTAATCGGGCAGCTATTTTGATAATTGAATAATTGCTTTTAGTCGTCTTTTAAGCAAAAATGTAAAAAGGAAAAAATGCTTCTCAAATGTGATGATTTGTTGCTTTTCTTTGTGGAACATGATGATCAACTGAATATTTTTGGGTTTGGGACTGCTGGACAAAACTAGACATTTGAAGATGTAACCTTGGACTGTGTGGAACTTGACTATTTACAAAGTGATTAACCGAAGAGAATAATCAGTAACTTAACTGGTTTATTTTGAAGGGGTCACGGATCAAAAAGGTTGGGAACCACTGACAGCTAATCAGAATCAAATGAATGTTATGTCCCTGTAGTGTCTTGCAGCTGTCTGGAGAGTAGGGAACTGTAGCCTTTGCAGGATTTCCAAAGGCTACAATGCTTTGTTTTGACAATCCATCCCGCCTTCTCTCCAGTTCTCTGCAAAACCTTTCTGCTTCCATGAGTGAAATCCACTGTCACGTAACAGCAACATTGTTCGAGTGCGGTAATATAGCAGCTATCTAAAGGGAAATAATACAATCTGTGTTTTAATGAAAGCCCATTCAGTCAATTTGGGCTGGGCTTTCGCTACTGTAGCATTTAGCTTTTGACAAATAACACTGAATCTATAATCTAATTTGAAAGAATATTCAGACAGAATGTGTTCTCTTTCACCAGCTGCTTTCTACTACTGCAATCAAACAGTAAAGCTGTTATTTGATAGTCTCTTGGCGATTTCAGTTAAAGTTTTATGAGGAGTAGACAAGAAGTGGGAATCAGACCCAGAGGGTTGTGTGTGGTGCAATGAGGCAGTGATTTGCCACTGTGTATTGTTTTCTTTGTTGGATTGTTATAGAATAATATGGGTTGTTATTGGTTATTATCATTATGAGTTTATGGGAACATTTGCAATGATAATTATGTATGTAAAAAAAAAACGTAGACATACAGACACCATGCTCATATAAAATACAAAGGTTTGTTCATTGTTGTGTTTGATTAGTGCTATACAAATCCTGTGGGAAAGAAGCGTCTTGATTGCGTCTTGAATTCATACCCAATATTCCTCTGATTAGACATTCTTAGCACATCTTAGCCTCCTGCTGTGCACAAAATGGAGTCCTAACCTTTTGCTGAACACGACACGAATTCTTCCCTTTAGC
>NC_139643.1:39432340-39459840 GCF_964638095.1 Poromitra crassiceps | reverse complement strand
AGAGTATTGCAATATGATCGCAATCTGTATCGTATCACAATGTGTCGTGATACAATTATATCGTGACCCATGTATCGTGATATGTATCGTATCGTGAGGTCCTTGCCAATACCCAGCCCTAATCACGAATGTGCTGAGCAAAAAAACAACCGCAGCTGATATTCTTGGCTAACCTTTCTTTCTGTACTGCAGGGTCCCCCTGGTACCCCAGGGTACCAAGGACAGGCTGGCGCACAGGTCAGTGTGTCATCATTGTTATTTCTGTTAGACGGTGTCAGAACATGTTGCCATAACCTGACTTCTAGCCTAGATGTATCCATTCAAAGTTCAATGTCTTGCTGCTGTTTGACAAATGAGATGTTGGTCTTGGTCTTCAGGGCATTAAAGGAGACACAGGGCCAGCAGGGCCCGCCGGACCCAAAGGGGAGCAGGTAAGAACATGGCTTACATACACATAAAGCAAAACGCTGACTATTTGACTTCCATAGTAAGGATAATAAACCATAAATGTCTCCTTTCTTTCTTTCTATTTCTTTCTTTCAAGGGTTTCCAAGGACAGCCAGGTTTCCCAGGCCTGCAGGTGTGTCATCGCTCAGCTCTAGATGGTTGTGTTTGAAAAAAGGTGCAGTAACTGAGCTCTGTGTATTGTTGTGTTTACTTTCAGGGTCAACCAGGTCCCGCTGGCAAAGCTGGAAGAGAAGGGCCCCCAGGGCTCAAAGCTGAAAAGGCAAGAGCAAATCATCACACTTTGAGCTGCTTCTAATGATCTTTTAGATTTAAAATGATCATTAGTTGTAGTGGAAATGATTTGGTAGAAAGGACATGAGGACATAACTGTACTTCTTCCTCTCTCTCAGGGCAATGATGGGTCCCAGGGCTCTCAGGGACCAACCGGGCCACGAGGTTCTTCCGGCTCCCCAGGACTGATGGTATATGCATCGTATATCATTTGTTTGAGTTTGCCAGTCTCCAGAATGGGTGAATACTGTGTGTAGACAGTTATGAGGGTTCTTCTCATCAGACCTTTCTGTCTGTGTTTGCGATGACAGGGGCCTCCAGGCATTGAGGGAGGCGATGGCAAGGATGGAAAACCAGGGTTGCGGGTAAAAGACTTTTCTCACACAGGCATCGCCAAACAGAATGGCCAAACAAACATTGTAGTGGTAAAGTTAAGGGCAATACAGTTAGTGGACTGTTGGCTGTATATCTGTTGTTTCTCTCTATCAGGGAGAGCCAGGCATTCCAGGGCCAGCAGGACCAAGGGGAATCCCAGTGAGTATGTCTGTTGACCTCTACATGGGCTAGTTTAGTCCTACTAGCCAATGTTTTTTTTTTCTTTTTCTTTCTTTCTTTCTTTCTTTCTTTCTTTCTTTCTTTCTTTCTTTCTTTCTTTCTTTCTTTCTTTCTTTCTTTCTTTCTAGAGCTAGACACAAGAACTAGGCAGAAATTTATCAGCCCTTTATTTATTAGGCAAACATGTCTTGCTATCCAAATCTGGTCCCTTCCTTCTGTCAAATCGGCTGTTTTTAATCAATTTGAACTTGGCTATTTTGTTAAGGTCAATCTCATATCTAGTCAGAAAGCATGTATGCTCAGTTACACAGATGGTATTCTGTGTGTTTCTGGGAAGTACCAAATAACAAAATAAGTCTTTAATGCATTGTCTATATCAGTCTCTTTCATACTTAAATGTTTAAAGCAGCAAAGCAGCAAAATCATCCAGAAATGAAGCTACGTAAGCTGCCATGATGTTATGTCCCTGCGAACCTTAACATAATTGATGCATCATTATATCTCACGGTTTGTTTTTGAGGATATGCTTTGGTTGGTCTACTTCTACTGCATTGTCCTGAGAAATGAGACTCCACAAACAACAAACTATTATTCAAATCAAATGTTTATGGAGAGCACCATTGAACATAGTTAGTTTGTGCTCTTCAGAGGGCGACGTGCATGTTTTGCACTCAGACAAATGTGGAGGAAAGTTTCAAGTCAAGATGAGACACGTATGATCACCCTAATGCTTGAGTCTCACCAACGCCACTGTATACAAGTTGGCATTCCGCTCACCTCACCTGTGTTACAGCTTCTTACCTGTCTGCATTAGTATGCTGGCTGAGTCTTGTCAGCTGTGTAGAAGGTGGCTGCTGACCTGTCACCTGACCCTGTCTCAAACTGCTCTAATTCCATTCCTAGCCTCCAATCTTTGATAAGATCTCCATCCTGTCCGCCTCATGTCCCCGGCATGGAGCAGTGATACTCACACACTGTAGTCTGCTTCAAGGAAGAAAGGAATTTACCTGTCTCTCTTTCCCTCCCTCTCTTTCTTCTCTCTCTCTCTCTCTCTTTCTGCCCCCCTCTCTTTCTCTCCCTGTGTACCTCAGTGTGTGGTTTCCCCATGAGGTGTGTCATTTCGCAGACATGCGAGACTGTTCTTTGGCAGTCTGTACTGTGGCAGTATGTCTGTACTGTGGCAGTCTGTCTGTACTGTGGCAGTCAGTCTGTACTGTGGCAGTCTGTCTGTACTGTGGCAGTCTGTCTGTACTGTGGCAGTATGTCTGTACTGTGGCAGACTGTCTGTACTGTGGCAGTCTGTCTGTACTGTGGCAGTCTGTCTGTACTGTGTCAGTATGTCTGTACTGTGGCAGTCTGTCTGTACTGTGGCAGTCTGTCTGTACTGTGGCAGTCTGTCTGTACTGTGGCAGTATGTCTGTACTGTGGCAGTCTGTCTGTACTGTAGCAGTCTGTCTGTACTGTGTCAGTATGTCTGTTCTGTGGCAGTCTGTCTGTACTGTGGCAGTCTGTCTGTACTGTGGCAGTATGTCTGTACTGTGGCAGTATGTCTGTACTGTGGCAGTCTGTCTGTACTGTGGCAGTATGTCTGTACTGTGGCAGTATGTCTGTACTGTGGCAGTCTGTCTGTACTGTGTCAGTATGTCTGTACTGTGGCAGTATGTCTGTACTGTGGCAGTCTGTCTGTACTGTGGCAGTCTGTCTGTACTGTGTCAGTATGTCTGTACTGTGGCAGTATGTCTGTACTGTGGCAGTCTGTCTGTACTGTGGCAGTATGTCTGTACTGTGGCAGTCTGTCTGTACTGTGGCAGTATGTCTGTACTGTGGCAGTCTGTCTGTACTGTGGCAGTCTGTCTGTACTGTGGCAGTCTGTCTGTACTGTGGCAGTCTGTCTGTACTGTGGCAGTATGTCTGTACTGTGTCAGTATGTCTGTACTGTGGCAGTCTGTCTGTACTGTGGCAGTATGTCTGTACTGTGGCAGTCTGTCTGTACTGTGGCAGTATGTCTGTACTGTGGCAGTATGTCTGTACTGTGGCAGTCTGTCTGTACTGTGGCAGTATGTCTGTACTGTGTGAATTTTGATACAAGACCAACCTCATTGTCTTTGATGTCTCTCTTCAGGGATTCAAAGGGATCAAGGGTCATTCTGGCTTCCCCGGACCGAAGGTTAGTCAGCAACTCTTGCTGTCTGTCTGTCTCTCTGTCTGTCTGTCTGTCTGTCTGTCTGTCTGTCTCTCTGTCTGTCTGTCTGTCTGTCTGTCCGTCTGTCTACGTACACTATCAGTCTGTCTGCTTGTCTGCTAGGCTCATTGAATTCATTGAGACAAGCCTATTCTCATTGAATTCATACATATGAAAACTGCTTAATTTATCATAAAGACCTCATGAAATGGCATGTTTACATCCTTTGACATCCTTGTGGATGTTGTGGTGGGACAGAATGCTGTCGGGAATCATTCAAAAGTCTAAACCAATGGATGGAATATGAGTCAGGTAGAGAAAGGCAATGTGGAGGAGCGGGATTGTTCATAAAATCTGACGGTGTTTTTGGTTAGAAATGTATATTTACGCCTACTAGCATGCGGTCACCATGAAAGATACTAAAGTAATGGGCGTTTATGACATCAAGATCTTTAACTTATATAATATATATATATATATATTATGCTCCACCCTCTCTGTCAATCTGGGGAGAGCTGTAAACTACAACACATGCTTCCTCTGATACATGTGTAGTCACCAGCCGCTTTTTTTCACCTGACAGTTGTTGTTGTTGTTGTTGTTTATTTACACATATAAAAACAATTACAAAAAATACAATATATAATCAGCATTGAATGTGCAGGAGAATTGCCTAAAAAACCCTCCAGGGGCTTAGGTGTGGCATTCTCCAGGTAGCGTATTATCATCAGAATTTCATCAGTATAAAATACCTTCCCCCCCCCATCCCTCCCTCTTTAATCTCTATTGTCTCATCCACCCAGGGTGAAGCTGGACCTTCGGGTCCACCTGGCCTGGCAGGCAGACCAGGACTGGAGGTGAGTATGTTTTCTATCGCTAGGCCAGGTGAATTTGGATGGACAGTAGACCACACATCTGTAATGTGAAGCCCTATGTTTTATACATCACAGCTAGTGTAACCTTCGGGGATCCCTAAGATTGATTTACTCTGTGACCTTTCCAGGGCGACCCCGGCACCCCAGGAGCTCTGGGACGACCCGGACCCGCCGGCCACGCTGTGAGTTCACGGGCCTGTGACCCGAGTTCTTTCCATCTCTGCTCTGTCGATAATATGATGCGTTTGTATGTCGGGCCGGCAGTAGTAACCGCTGTGTGTTTTCCCCCCGACAGGGTCCCACAGGGCCAGGCGGACCCCCGGGACCTGCTGGCCCGGCAGGAATGGTGAGAGAGATGCTCTGAAACGTGTCACGCTCATATTTTAAAACGAACATGGATTCTATGATTAGATTAGATTAGCCCAATCGTTAATGCTCCCCGTGGGGAAATCGGGTTGTTGCAGCAGCAGAAAATGTGATAGAGATAAGAATACGATAAATGGCGAGCGCTGAAGATGGAAAGAAGAAAAACTCAATAATTAATTACAGCAAATGATTACAACAACCAAACAGATTGAAAATAATACTGCAATTGAATGAACAGAGATAAGGATATCTGGCATCTGGCGTTACAGATTTACCAGGTTGAAATGGATGCGCAGGTGTGCATCGCTAGCTATTCACATTGTACAGATAGGAGAAAGTGTCTGGTTATGGAAATGTGCCTTGTAAGCTATACATTGCTTGTGGAGCAGGGCACAATGGCTGCTCTGCTGCCAAAAGAGGAAACAATAGTAGGGAATCTGAATACTCCGTCTTCTCCCTCCCTCTAGGGTATAAAGGGAGATAAGGGCCAGGGAGGAGAGAGGGGTCTCCCAGGGACGGGAGGACCCCCGGGACCACCCGGCCACCCAGGCCCCATGGTCAGTACCCAGTACATGTGTCTGTTTCTAAATTTGACACCCAAAGAAAGTGAATTAAATGAACTGTCCTCCACACCGCTTCCCAGCCAGTCTCTCAGACTGTTCCTTGTCTGTCTTGTAGGGAGAGCCAGGCAGTGACGGCGAAGCTGGTAAAGATGTGAGTCATGTCCGGCCGTGCTGCTTGTCCCCATTAAAGTGTAATGGAGTGGAGATTTGTGTAGTGATGCATTTATTTATTTCCTTTGGCTTTGTTCTGACAGGGAGCGGCGGGCCAACCAGGCGACAGCGGGCAGGCAGGTCAGAAGGTAAGATCCAGTGTGGTGTGAGCCGTGTTGGGCAGTAATATATTACTCACTAATACTATTACTATAGTATATTACTTTTCCCAGTAACGAGTAGTGTAAGGGATTACAATTTCCGATACAGTAATAATATTACAGTTACTAATCCAAGTAAGTACAAAGTTACTCCATTACCTCCTCCAGCGCTGGCACAGTGCTAAAACAAAGTGCAGACACTACTGCGTTGCCAGAACGCATTTTTTTGTGTGTCCAAAGTAGGCAAATGAATTAAAAGTATGCAGTTTGGCTGATAGTTGACTGCCTCTGTAAGGTTAATTATTGTTCCAATAGAGTGGATTCCGTTCTAAAAGGAGCTGGCTAAACAGGTTGTATGTCACCTTTTCAGAAGGGTTGTGTGTGTGTGGGCAGTAACGTAACTAATTAGTTTTGATACAAAATAATAGGTAATGGAAGTTGTGTGTGTGTGTGTGTGTGTGTGTGTGTGTGTGTGTGTGTGTGTGTGTGTGTGTGTGTGTGTGTGTGTGTGTGTGTCGTCCGGCAGAGCGTCATGCCTCAGCCATCCGTTGCCCCCACAGACTGTATTAGACGCAGCCTTTCCCGGTCCGTCTCGGCTCGGGGAGCTCCGCCTCCCGGGCCGGTGCACCGTGGTGCTGAACACGCTCGCTCTCTCCATTACTGCCCACTCAGCGCGCGCACTTGCCACAGTCATCAGCTCACTAGCCCTGCTGACCCTCCTGCTGGCCCCCTCTTTCCCCCTCACCTCACATCACCCCCCACGCAAAACCACCTGCCAGCCTCTCACTCACTCACTCACTCACTCACTGTAGCCAAAGAACCTTTAAAGAAGGAAGAGACATCACTCACATCACATCGTTTCGAATTTTGCTTTGGGGCCAGTTCTATTGAAGTGAATAGGGCGGGCATGGAAAGTCCCACTATTAACCATCATCTGTGACATTTCACCTTTGTTTGAAAAATGCCGCCACCATAAGAAAACACATTATGTGATGTTGACGGATGTTTTGTTTTTTGTTTTTTTTAATCTAAATATGTGCGTTAGTTTTCCTTATTATTGGTCTCCAAACAGATCATGGCTCTCTACAGCAGGTGCATAGCTCAACTCAAGCCCCTATGCCTATTTGGTCCAAGCTAGATTACCGTCGCTAACATGATACATGACCAAATGGGACATCAGTCAAATCACATAACGTGTTTTCTTTAATCTGGTGGAAGCATTTTTCAATCAAAGGTGAAACGACACAGATATGATGGTTTATAGTGGGACTTACCCTGCCTGCCCCATTCACTTGAATAGAACTGGCCCCAATGCAAAATTTGAACGCTGTGACGTAAGTGATGTCTCATCCTTCTTATTATGGGTCCTTGACTGTATAGCCACAGCCTGTGGCATGTGTCGTCAGACACAGCAGCTTACAGTAGGTGGATATAGTGATAGAGATATTGTGCGGCTGTGGGATAATGCTATTAAGCGTGCGCAGAGATGCTAGATGAGGCTATTTGTCACGCTGACAGCGCAGCATTGTCAGGGTTTTAGCTACACAGAAGAGAACAGAGGAGAGAGACACACAAACGGGCCCCCCTATTCTTCTCCCTCCTCTCTATTTCGAGAGCGGCTTGTCCATCGGTGACGTGTAAACATTAGACGTCCATTATGGTTCGGCTTTGTCCTCGATAAATCACTGTCGCTAATGTAGCCCGGCTGTTGTTTTGAGTGTATTTACACAGAGCGAATGTGTGGGAAGTGATACCGATGTAGCCCAAGGCTGTCTTAAAGGGTCCGCTCCCGTTCTGGGTTAATACTAATCTTTATGTGTCTAGCGCTTAGGCAAACACAGCTGCAAAGGAGCAAGAAAAACATATTAGATTTAAAAAGAAAAGGCGGATAGATGAAATCAGCGGGAAAAGTAATGTGAGCAAGGTAAGGAATGTTAAATCAAGTCAAGAACGTAAAAGTAAACCATAAAAGCGAGGTCAACGACAATCAATAATAAATCATTACATAAAAGCAAGTCTATAAAAGTGAGTTTTTAAGAGGTGATTTATTAGATGATGCAGATTTAGCCAGCCTGAGCTCCTAAGGCAGGTCATTCCAAAGTAAAGGAACCCTGGTGGTAAAGATCTGATCACATCTTGTCCTCCATCTAGATATCGGAACAATCAATGTTGACCTCGTTTGAGATGACAGGCTGCAATTTTGCTGATAGAGGGGTTAAAAAGCCAGTTCTGAAACTCGGGTTCTGAATCTAAAAGGTAGCCAATGTAAACATGATCAAATCGGGGTGCTGAGATTTGTCTTTTAATCATGTGTCCAGTCTCCATGAAGATACAAGGGTTCTCTTATATACTGTGTAACACTTACTACGCCTCCCCCCTCTCTCTTTCAGGGTGAGCCAGGATCCGCAGGTCAGAGGGGCTCTCCAGGCGAGAGAGGCAGGCCGGGGCCCCCTGGTGGTGGAGGCTACCACTCCAAGGACGCACAGCCCATGATCGGCCGAGCCGGACCCAGGGGGGAGAGAGGCAACTCGGGCTCACCGGGCCCCGCCGGGGCCAGCGGACTTCCAGGGTCCCCTGGAAATGATGTGAGATACCGCTACACTTGCTGCACAGCTGCCAGCCTGTTTATGTTTGAATCTTTTCATCGTACAGTATGCAAATCACGCAATGTGTGACTTTAGTGTGAGAAGTGAGTGATATATAGTGTCCAGAGGCAACCGCTAGCTCCATCTGCTCGTGTAAATAATGCATTTTCTAATTATCTGCATTGATTAACGTTTCCCATCTGTTTGTTTGTTTGTTTTCTCATCTTCTTTTCTCCCTCTATAGGCTGTCGTCAATTATGATGAAATCAAGAGCTTCATCCGCCAGCAGGTCATGAAGATCTTTGATGGTGAGAGCGCGTGTCCGTCTCCAGAATGACTCATCTCTGTGTGAATGCTTACTGCACATCACGCTGTGCTTTCCAGGCTACAGCCACCTGTATCCTCTGCAGACATGATTTGATTCTTATTATATCGACAGATATGTATTATTCAGCCTGTCCTCTGTGGGACAGCATTGTGCTTGTTACTGTGCAGTGATTGCTTGCTCTATTATTCTCCGTCCCCAGAGAGAATGGCCTACTACCTGTCCCGCATGCAGATGCCGGAGTCGGTAGCCTCCCCCGGGCGGCCCGGGCCCGCAGGGAAAGACGGAGTTCCAGGTAGACAGGGGGGTCCGGGTGCGCCCGGTCTCCCGGGACAGATCGGCCGAGAGGGCCGGCCAGGATCCCTGGGACCCGCCGGTGAGCCAATTCTTTCAGTCTCAGTGATACCAGTGGCCTTTTTCAGATCTGTCATACCAGGACAGTGACATAAGCTGACGTCATCAACAAACGGTGACATTTGTGACTCTCTGTCTGCAGGACCACGAGGACCCCAGGGACACAAAGGAGATAAGGGTGTAGGGGAGATGGGAGATTCAGGACCTCCAGGAGCACCAGGTACAGTAACACCTTCTCTGCTAGTCTGATGAACAGTGAAGCTCATCTTCATGTGATAACTGCTGGAACAGTGGCAGCCAACAGAGACGTCCCCCAGCTATACTTCATCAGTGCTGCAGTGATCACTGTAGTGACAGTTCACTGTTAGAAGCTGTGTGGCAGATGTGTCAAAATATACATAGAAATATGTGTTTAATATAGAATTTTACTCAAAAGTCATGTCTCATACAACTGGCTGTCAGGCTGTGTACTCTTTAGTACCAGAGCAGCTGTGGCACAGCACAGATTTGGTGTAAAAAAAAACGTGTGATGTTCCTACCACGGCTACATCTTTAATTTCTTCCACCAGGTGTCCCCGGCCCCCAGGGCTATGGCAAGATGGGACCCCCAGGCTCCGTCGGCCAGCAGGGCGTTCCCGGGATCCCAGGCCCACCTGGATCGACCGGATCGAAGGGGAACGACGGCCGGTGTAACCCCGGAGACTGTATGAGCCACCCAGTAGAGTACAGCCCCAAGGGCCCGCAGGTCAAGGGCCCCTGGTAGAGGGACAGAGGGCTAGAGGAGGATTGGAGAGCCGAGTGAAGCAAAGAGACTACGGAGAAGACAAGAGGCTAAACACCACGACCCCAAAGATGAAATCCAGGCGCTCCATGCATTATTGAATTGTATAGATCTTCCCACCAGGCTGTCTACTGTACTGTACTTCCTGAGCAAAATCTTCACGTTTTATAGCAAGGGCCCTGCTGGGACTGAGGCCTAACACAGAAGCACCTGCGGCCATGTTTTTTCTTTGTCCACCCCCCCCCCCCCCCCTCGTTTTGCAGCCACATCACATGTTCTTATGCCTGTTTCTGCCACCTATCCCCTCTCAGCTTTCACCACGCTCAGTTCTTCACTGCCTCTGTATATTTTTGAACAGCCCAGAGAAGGTGACAAGAATCTGCATCTTCCTCTTGGTGATTAATTGTGGCCTCTCCTGCTTTCCATCTCTCCGTGTTCTCTGTGGAAAGCTGTAGCAAGAGAACGCACACAGTTGTTGTACAGTAGCACTTTGCTTCCACCGCTCATATCTTTGTTCTTGTCACAGAAAATCATATTCTGTGCGCATCCCATCATGCATCTGTAATATTCTGTCTCTCTGCTTCAGGTGCAACACATATTATTTTGAATTTGATTTACAAGCCAATATCCCCCCAAAAGAATTGTAGAAACAAACGTCAAAAACCAGCATTTGTTCACCTCCTTCAATCGAGTGCCTGTTTTGTACATATTTATATTTATATATTATGGCTTTTTATACTTGTGTTTTTTAAGGATTTGAAAAAGGCAAAAGCATGGCTCGTCACTTATTTGTTATTAACGGTTCTACAGCGACCAAAGTGCCAAAGGGATATTTTTCTACGGTCTATAAGCTTTCAAAGTGGAATAATGTGTGCAGTAAAAGACAAATTATTTATAAGAGAAAATTGCTTTTTTAGGTGGAAAAGCATATTGGGTTTTGTCATTATCGCTGAAGTTCATTATGGAGTGTCATTTCGTCTCTGTAAATGCACTGTAAATGCAGCCATGTTAAAACGTCTCATCTCATTTTGTATTCCAAAGTAGCCGTCCTCGCCATCTGTCTGCACTTGTCTAACGAAATATAAACTAGAATTGAGCTCAATCACCACTTGTACTGTAATGCAGCGCACTATGCATGACCACTAAGCCCTCCCCATCCCATTGACTGTTGGAAGAATGCATTCAGAGCCCGTAGAAGCCATCGGGAACACGGTCTTTTGTCAGGTTATGTGATACGGTGTAGGCTCAAGTTTACATTTTCATTTCTCTGTCGCGAGTCTTAAGGTTTTACCATCTGTCACCGTCTCTGCAGTTTTATTCAGCACTAAAGGACCGTCTAGTTAAGAACTAGGTGCTGTTTCTCACAAGCTCGCCCATGGGAAATGAATTCTATCACTTTTGCTACAAAGAGGCTATTGTTTTCAATGCTTGTTGCAGGAAACACATTGATATAGCAACAGTATTGTCCGTCAACTTTCCAACCTGTGTATATGTTGCTGTGTCTTACTGTCACTTTTGTCCAGTCCATCATGTGCCCACATCTTGTTTTATCAAACATTTGAGTAAAAAAAAAAGATGCATTTTGAAAGCAGAAGTGTACAATACTGTAAGTGTGGTTGTCATCTGTCACACACACACGCACACACACACAGACCAGCTTTATGTTGATTGACAGCTGAAATGTAACATTTTAAAAACCAGACAGGTCAAACTTTTTGCAGCGGGATTTTGGCCGAACTCTCTTAGTCTCTCTCTCTCTCACTGTCTCTCTATGTCTCTCGATCACATGAAAGTGAGGCTTCCTTCAGGTACAATCAGGACGGTCCGCTTGGGTGGTGGTGGTGGTTGTTGCTTAAACCTGTGCTAAACCTCTGGTGTCACTCCACATTTATTCTTTAGGCTTTAGGGCAAGGTGTCACAATAGTCTACTAGAAACCCCCCCCCCCCCCCCCCCCACACACACACACACAGATCAGCTTTATGTTGATTGACAGCTGAAATGTAACATTTTTAAAAGCAGACAGGTCAAACTTTTTACAGCGGGATTTTGGCCGAACTCTCTTAGTCTCGCTCTCTCTCTCTGTCTCTCTATGTCTCTCGATCACATGAAAGTGAGGCTTCCTTCAGGTACAATCAGGACGGTCAGCATGGGTGGTGGTGGTGGTGGTGGTGGTGGTTGCTTAAACCTGCGCTAAACTTCTGGTGTCACTCCACATTTACTCTTTAGGCTTTAGGGCAAGGTGTCACAATAGTCTACTGGAACCCCCCCCCCCCCCCCCCACACACACACACACACCAGCTTTATGTTGATTGACAGCTGAAATGTAACATTTTTAAAAACAGACAGGTCAAACTTTTTACAGCGGGATTTTGGCCGAACTCTCTTAGTCTCGCTCTCTCTCACTGTTTCTCTATGTCTCTTGATCACATGAAAGTGAGGCTTCCTTCAGGTACAATCAGGACGGTCCGCTTGGGTGGTGGTGGTGGTTGTTGCTTAAACCTGTGCTAAACCTCTGGTGTCACTCCACATTTATTCTTTAGGCTTTAGGGCAAGGTGTCACAATAGTCTACTAGAAGCCCCCCCCCCCCCACACACACACACAGATCAGCTTTATGTTGATTGACAGCTGAAATGTAACATTTTTAAAAGCAGACAGGTCAAACTTTTTACAGCGGGATTTTGGCCGAACTCTCTTAGTCTCGCTCTCTCTCTCTGTCTCTCTATGTCTCTCGATCACATGAAAGTGAGGCTTCCTTCAGGTGCAATCAGGACGGTCCGCTTGGGTGGTGGTGGTGGTTGTTGCTTAAACCTGTGCTAAACTTCTGGTGTCACTCCACATTTACTCTTTAGGCTTTAGGGCAAGGTGTCACAATAGTCTACTAGAAACCCCCCCCCCCCCCCCCCCCCCACACACACACACACAGATCAGCTTTATGTTGATTGACAGCTGAAATGTAACATTTTTAAAAACAGACAGGTCAAACTTTTTACAGCGGGATTTTGGCCAAACTCTCTTAGTCTCGCTCTCTCTCTCTGTCTCTCTATGTCTCTCGATCGCATGAAAGTGAGGCTTCCTTCAGGTGCAATCAGGACGGTCCGCTTGGGTGGTGGTGGTGGTTGTTGCTTAAACCTGTGCTAAACTTCTGGTGTCACTCCACATTTACTCTTTAGGCTTTAGGGCAAGGTGTCACAATAGTCTACTGGAACCCCCCCCCACACACACACCAGCTTTATGTTGATTGACAGCTGAAATGTAACATTTTTAAAAACAGACAGGTCAAACTTTTTACAGCGGGATTTTGGCCGAACTCTCTTAGTCTCGCTCTCTCTCACTGTTTCTCTATGTCTCTCGATCACATGAAAGTGAAGCTTCCTTCAGGTACAATCAGGACGGTCCGCTTAGGTGGTGGTGGTGGTTGTTGCTTAAACCTGTGCTAAACCTCTGGTGTCATTCCACATTTATTCTTTAGGCTTTAGGGCAAGGTGTCACAATAGTCTACTAGAAACCCCCCCCCCCCCACACACACACACACACAGATCAGCTTTATGTTGATTGACAGCTGAAATGTTACATTTTTAAAAACAGACAGGTCAAACTTTTTACAGCGGGATTTTGGCCAAACTCTCTTAGTCTCGCTCTCTCTCTCTGTCTCTCTATGTCTCTCGATCACATGAAAGTGAGGCTTCCTTCAGGTGCAATCAGGGCGGTCCGCTTGGGTGGTGGTGGTGGTTGATGCTTAAACCTGTGCTAAACCTCTGGTGTCACTCCACATTTACTCTTTAGGCTTTAGGGCAAGGTGTCACAATAGTCTACTGGAAATCCCCCCCCCCCCCCACACACACACACACAGACCAGCTTTATGTTGATTAACAGCTGAAATGTAACATTTTAAAAATCAGACAGGTCAAACTTTTTGCAGCGGGATTTTGGCCGAACTCTCTTAGACTCGCTCTCTCTCACTGTCTCTCTATGTCTCTCGATCGCATGAAAGTGAAGCTTCCTTCAGGTACAATCAGGACGTCAGCATGGGTGGTGGTGGTGGTGGTTGCTTAAACCTGCGCTAAACCTCTGGTGTCACTCCACATTTACCCTTTAGGCTTTCGGGCAAGGTGTCACAATACTCTACTGGAAGCGATATTTTTTTTCCCATGATGGCGAAGGCTAGGCGAAGGCATGACCCGCCCCTCTCTGCCTCTGATTGGCTGACTGTACTCGGCTGCTCCCACCTTCTTTCCAGGCGAGCCAGAAGTACCTCAAACGTGAGCAGCAGGTGCAAAACAAGCATGAGATACTTCATTATATGGAACGTTACAATAGCAAACCCTATATCTGAGTTATTTCGGCCTACTTAGCCTATTGCACAGATGTGTAATTTTTTCTTGTCATTCCAAATTTAATCACATTGTTGCTCTGATTAAGTAGAAGTACAGTTATTTGTGTAAAAAAAAAAGACTGGTAAAGCGGAAGTATTGATTCAACTTAATTACTCAAGTAAAAGGAAAAAAGTACAGGCTCTGAAATGTACTCAAGTATAAAAGTAAAAGTTCTTCTGTGCAAGGCGAATAGAAACTCACGTCATATTAATATAATTCAAATACTATTCAACTTAAAAGTTCCCTTCAAAATATATTTTATGATGCATAAAGACTATACTTTAATCTTCTAGTCTCAATCATTATGACCCACTAACTCAAAGAGTTGGATTGCTGTCTAGCAGTTTGGAGCTTGTGGGTTTGAGCCTCAGTGTCTTTTGAGGTTGTGGGTTCGATCCTCAGTCACTTTTGAATGTTGACAGCCAGAGGAAAGAGTCATTTAAAGCCCTGAGAAAACCTCATTCAATCAGTCTGACTTGGTGGCACAGAGAGTAGGCTTTTGCGGTCGTGGGTTCGAGCCTCAGTCAGTTTTGAATGGTGACAGGCAGAGGGAAGAGACAAGAGCGCCCGGAGAAGAGCTGTGAGTGTGAAGGGCAGCTGGTGGTGTGAAGGAATAATACACACAGAGATACTGGGGTCAGAGGTTGTGGGTTCGATTCCCGCTCCGCTGCCACTACCTGGAGCTAAGGGGGGGGGCTGTTCTCCCCCCCTGACCTCTGCAGAGACATGACCTGAGGGTTATGAGACAGAAAACCACAGAGAGCTGACATTTTACTGACATCGGAAGTACGTTTTGTGATGGCCTGCGGTTGACCTGGCTGCCGCTACGTGTAAAAATAACTTTTTGAAAAACGGCTCTAGACTCAGTATATGACATGTCTGGATCTCTTTGCAGTCTCTCTAGGTGTCCACAGTGTCCATTTCTGTGGATCTGTAGGAGGCGCTGTGTCAATCTGTGCATCTGCTACGCTGGGCAGTGCTGTAATATGTCTCCTCCATCGGGAATCAAACCAACAGTCTACCTGTCAGACAGAGTCTAGACAGAGATACTGCTCAGCCGACTGAGCTATGAGCTGTTGGGAGTTAAGATTCTGATTTCTACACACTGTATTAACACTGACAATAACACAGCATAAAGAGTGAGACAGGTGAGATTTGTACCAGTGAGTTGAGCTAGAGTCAGGGACTGACTAGTCTCCTTCATCAGCTTATTTCTATCAGTGTTCAAACTACTGGTGATGATAAAGAAGGATCACTGCTGCAGCTTATAATGCTAGTACTTTTTAAGAAATTGCCTGTGGCTGGGATTGAACCAACAACCTTTGTATATCACACAACATTCACATGTTTATCTGAGTGAGCTATAATCCACACTCTCGCAAACTCTTATCATATTTAGTCAACCGCATCCAGATTTTATTTAGTCAAGTTTTCTTCGACTAAGTGTCTAAGTATTTTCATCTCATCTTAGTCAAAGAAAATCATAACTATTCATTAGAATTTCCAAACTTATTGTAAAGATATATTAATCTGTTATTCTGGAATTGTTTTAAGGTTTGAATGTGCAATACAGACACAGATGTTTAACGTCTTCTTCTCTTCTGATTGATCTCTTCCCGATTCGTCCCTCCCTAACATTTTTAGTCTAGTTTTCACCAGTGAAAATAGGTAGTCGACTAACATTTTTCCTCATAGTTTTCGTCTACAAAATCAACACTGCTATGGATGCATGTCTCCACCTAGTGGTGCACTCCTCTTCCAAACTCACACACTTTTCCACAACTACACCATGTATCTGAAACAATGTTTACTTACTGTCAATCTCATCAAAGTTTCTGAAGACCATCTCCACGTGATCCCACTCCATAAAGCTGCATTTCCCAATGAAGGGCTGGGCAAACACCACATAGCCTACTGATACATAATTTCAATTCAAATACATGTCACTCTTGTGTTAGAATGAGTAAATGGGCATTGACACTGTTTTTATATAACCCTTGATCAATTCTCATTAATCTTTTATCTTTTCTTTTTTATTTGTCTGTAGGCATACGTGCACTGCTAAGAGTAGCGGTAGCATTATAAACCAGAGACCAGACTATATCAAAAACATAAACACACAGTGGCGTCTTTCATGCATGCTAACAAGTGAAACTGCTGTCTGTCTGACCACAGACTGTAGAAAGAGATGCAGGATAGCCAAGCGAATGTGATTGGATGAACGTTTGACGCTAGGCCAATCACAGGCAGAGGGTGCCTCCAGCCTTCGCCATCATCCGGAAAAAATATCGCTTCGGGCGCTGGGATAACGTAATGCATTGTGGGTAGTCGGCTAATGTGGCTAATGCTAGCGGCTAGCGTAATAGTTACTTTACATGGCAGTAAAACGCCACTGAATGACCAAATTGATTTAACCTTTAACCATTTCGAGTAACACTGTTTCCATACGGACCCCCAGCGTTGGTTAGTTGTTTATAACATGATTATATTTATAACTTTTATAACATACTCCAGTTTCCGGTTTATAATTCGGGTCTGCAGCCAGTGGCGCTGGAAGTACTTTTAGGTAGGGGGTGCTGCAAGGCCGTAGCCACCGATTCAACACTGGGGGGCACGGCTGCTGAAAATTTGGTCAAATTTTTTTGGGCCACTTTTAAGATTAGACTTGTGTGATTATTCAGTCACGTTTTCTCACTCACCTCCATGTCACCACTTGCTCCCACTGCTGTGTTGGAATCCTCATTCTCTCTCCCACTCTTTTTGGACTTTTAGCCATATTTAGAGGAATATTTAATTTTAAATTAACATTAGGATTATACTGTTGTCATGTCATTATTCAGTCTCTTCTCTGCAGCATTACTCAATTTACCCTCAGGAATCAGGGACAGTGATAGCCTACCTGCTATTCCTCCCATATATCCAGGGCCGGATTAATAGTACCATAAGCCCCTGGGGCTATTCATTTTCTAAGCTATTCATTTAGCCTTTTAGTCATAAAGATTATATTTTCCAGACTGAAATGTTATAACAGAAGTGGAGTATTGGCCAGAATTACATGAACATTTGGACACTTATTCAGCGGGTATTTTGCATGTTGCGTTTAGGTGCACTGTAAAAAAAAACTAAAAATAAAAAAAACATCTCTTGCCACCAGGGGGTGCTGCAGCACCCACCGCACCCAGCTTCCTGCGCCCTTGTCTGCAGCCGAGTAGTATAAGTTAAAGGAAATGGCAAGCTGCAACAATAAATCATGTTAAACTGGACCTTGTACTCACAATTCTTTTTTTTACAGTGGGTATGTAATGATATGGCTCACGTATGCTAAATCTTGTTTAATCCAGTTGAACTGAATGCTAATGTTACAGTAGGTGTGATGTCAAACAAAATAGAATCAGACAGCAGAACTGTGTGTCACGATATCCCAAAATCACCATCATCACGATACAATTCTCACTGAAAGACCATAAACGATAATATTGAATTATCGCCCAGACATAACTTGGCAGTGCAAGTATGTTGACAAAAGCGGTGCTTTGGGAGCAGGAGATTTTATTACACGCAGCAATAGATAATTGAACCGATAATGCCAAAGATTCAGGAGAGGAGAAATGAAATGATAGGGAGCCAAAGGAGGTGTGCTGAGTCTTCATTCCCCACATGATACAGAAGAACATTGGATTTTACAAAAGGTTCCTCTTTATTTGTTCGGGATGACCTGAACAGCCAGAAAAAAAAAGAAATAAAAAACTCTTTACAGATGATTCATATAAAGAACAATAAATAGCTTCTGTTAATGAAAAAAATCAGTTATCTTAGAAACGCGTTGACATCCTGTGGAAAGTTAACAGTGGCATAGGAAGCACATTCTGACTGTGACTGATTGGCTTTGGAAAAAAGTTATTTCTGTAGTAACGTTGTTTTATTACTGATTGAATTCATTAACACAGGATTTGCGTCGGTGCATATCGTAACCCATTCGTTTTTTCGCTACATATTATAATCAACACACATTTACAAAGATTTACAGCACTGCATTGTGGGAGATGGGAGGGCCCATTGGGATATGCTGTTGCCAGGCAACAAGAGGAAGAGATAAAGCTAGTCGTTAGTTTCTAAAATGAGACTTGGATAGAAAAAAGGGGGGTGGGGGGTGGGGAGGGCAATGTACAGATGAGGTAAAAACAGGGATTTTCACTCAAGCTTACAGATGACAGGGTTCAACACTAACATCTTACAAAGGTACGGTACAGTACTGAGTGTAGATTCAGATAGCAATCATTTATTGGTCCTTTTGTTTACACTTTTAAGGCATCAGGTGTGTTGTGGCGGGATAGGCAAGGGCATTTTTAACTTCAAAAGAACATATCTTAGACATAATATTGCATCGTATACTGTAAAACCATACCATTTAAAGTGATAAGACAGGCATCTTTCACTGGGCTCGGAGCGGGTGTTCTGCTCCTCTCAGCTCAGGAATACAGCTGGTGTGGTGGGTGACAGGGGAAATGGACTACAAATATGTCCCTCTCTGACTGCTGGAAGAGGGTGTGGGCTATTTTGATGTGACTGCTGACCTCATCCAGTCCACTAGAGAATTCAGGTGGAGGTGGTTGGCTGGGAGCTGCGGGTGGGGGTGGGGCCTTGAGATGGGAGTACGGCCCACCCATCAGAACTTGAGGTTGTCAGTTTCAGGAAGGGGGGGGGGGGGGCGATGTCCTGTCACTATGATGTTGCCTTCCAACCCCCCAACCCCTCGCTCTTGATGTTGTCCAACTTAGAAGAGTGGTCTCTCTCTCCCTCTCTCTCTTTCTCCATCTTTCTCCCAGGTGTTTTGAGCTGCTGATGGAGAGAGAGGTCTCTAGCCTTTGATCCTTCCCGCCTCCTGTAGTCGGGGGGAGGTGTACGCCGACGCGGCCAGGCACATTGCCGCCTCACAGTACCCTGGCAGACCCGTCGGGCCCGCCTTACCGGGGAAACCGGCCTCTCCAGCTGATCCCTGAGGTCCTCGCTCACCGTGCCGTCCGTCCCGAGCCACGCCGTCGATACCAGCAGGACCTGAGGAGGGAGAGGGTTCCGGTTTGTTTGATATTAACTAGGATGATTGTCTGTTTGTTTTTTTGGTTAAACTTGACAATAAAGGTACATTAATTAAGGGTTAGTTATTAAACATTAAATAACCCTTATTAACAGTTAACTAACTGTGTCTAGTAATCATTTCCTAATGGTATTCATGTTAACTAAGTATTAATTCATACATTATTTAATAGTTTAGGGTTAGGATTAGGATTAGTTAATGGTTAGGGTTAGGGTTAACTAAGCCTAACACTTAGCATTAACTAAGGGTTAGATAATTTTGGAAAATGAAAACAAACCTGATGATGGACAAATCATCTATCCTATCCTCTAATATGTCACTTGCTATTCTGTAAGTAACATGCTCGAGATAACTAGGCCTAATAGCTTCATTAATAGTCAACACCGGGTTTCAGGTTAGCAATCCGAGTGGGTGTCACATTTTTCAAATGCATACCGTATCATTCTGGAATACAATTACACACATTACATATGTGTGTGTGTGTGTGTGTGTGTGTGTGTGTGCACGTGCACGCACAGGTGTGTGTTTGCGCACGTGTGTGTGTGTGCGTGCGTGGGTGTTTGCCATTGTTTGAATATGTGTGTACCGTTGCATTCCTCTCACATTCACATCCAAGAGCATCTGTTAAATGACTGAAGTTAATGACGCCTTTAGAATGCCGGTGGCATCGCCATGGTGCTTTATAACAGCTGTGACGCCAAGTTTCTCTGCTTCTTCTTGTCCTCTTCTCACCCTTTGCTCAGTTGTATCTTCCAATGTTTTATTTTTTAACAATTAATGGACTATGTGTGAGCATAAAACCCTCACAGAACCCCTGTGGTTGGCAGCCGTAGGAGTCTTCTGCTCCTACCTGGTATTCCTGGAGGTCCGGGTGCCCCTGGGTGGGGTTTGCCAGCATCTCCTCTGTCTCCCTTTCCGCCTCTCTTTCCTGTGGAAGGCATTAGACTACAGGTTAACGTCCATCCTGGAACGCTGACACCTTCAACTGTGTATTCCTACTACAACCCAGTCACACAAAAATTGTGATATAGTGACATTGATCCACAGCCCAAAGACGACGTCATTTCACAAAGACAGCTTTAAAATTGTTAGAAGGTAATGTTTGTTTTGGCGGCTAGAGGCGACCGCTAGAGATCGCCTCGCGACGACCTCCGAACGGTCGTTAAGCATAACGACAGTCTGATAGTGAAGTAGGTCGCTGATACGTAAGGGCAAAGGGGTGGGATTGGTGGACCAGAAGTAGTGCTGCACAATTAATCAAATCGCAATCACAATGTTAGCCTGTGCAATTATATAATCACAAAAGGCTGCGCTTTAAATATATATATTTTTATTTTATTTTTATGCTAATTTAAGTTTGTATGATTCCGTTGAGAAATGCACATTTCAAAATCAGGAGTAATCTGTGCATTTTCCCTGATAACCTCATGATACCATTTGTTTATTATTATATTGCAATCACACTATTGTCCACAATAATCACAATATGACTTTTTCACCAAATTGTGCAGCACTAACGAGCAGCATCCTTGACTTTCAACATCCTCATCGAAAGAGAGCCTGTTCGACTTCCGACGTTTTTAACGGTAACCCAAACCATAACTTTAACTTTATCTTTGCATGGGCGTCCGGGTAGTGTAGCAGTAGATTCCCTGCCTACCAACACGAGGGTCACAGGTTTGCGACCCTCGTATTACCTCCGACTTGGTCGGGGCTGTGTCTGCGGGTGGGAAGCCGGATTAAGGGTATGTGTCCTGGTCGCTGTATTAGCGCTTCCTCTGGTCGGTCGGGGCGCCTGTTCGGGGTGGAAGGGAACTGGTGTTAATAGCGTGATCCTCCCACATGCTATGTCCTGCCGGTGAAGCTCCCCGCTGTCAGGTGAAGAGAAGCGGCTGGCAACTGCGCATGCGTCGGAGGAAGCATGGTGCTAGTTTACGGCTCTCCCCAGATCAGCAGAGAGAAAAAAATTATAATAAATTTGTTTTAGTCATCTAACCTTAACCAAGTTGTTTTAGTTGCCTAAACATAACCGACATTTAATATGCGTGACGTTTTCAAATGAACCAAAATATGTTTTGAAATGGACGTTGACATTCTACCATTTCACACTTTGAGATTCAGCCATTTTAGAGACGTTATTGTGAAACTAAAACATTTTCCACTGTGGACCAACGTTGGTATTTCACAATTATTTTCGAGATGGTGTTGATTCGTAATATGATTATGTCAAATGTCCCGACACTTCAGCCTGGGCCGTTTGTCTCTACTGTACCTTTGAGTCCTGTGTTTCCAATCTGACCGTGCGCTCCGAACATGCCGGGGATGCCGCGGGCCCCGGTGTGGCCGTGTGGCCCCTGGGTGCCGGGGGCCCCTGGGGGTCCGGGAGGTCCGGGAGGTCCCATCACGCCCGCCCCGCCGAGCACAGCCCTCTTAGCGCTCACCGCCACTGCTGCTAGCCTCTCTGAGAAAGGACAGGTAGCAGACACATTATTTTACGGCGGAAAATGATTGAGATTAAATTACCTCTGGTGATGGCCAACTGATTGCTCAGGAGATGAAAGTGGGATGGGGAAATGAGCTCATCTAATCTCCCCTATGGACATCAAAGGTGGATATTCAGGGCTGGTCTCTCACCCTGCAACATCTTTAACACCACTTCGATGATATGCTGGTCAGACGCATCCCGTCCCTGGAGAGAGAGAGAGGGCAGGTTGAGAATCTTAAACAGAGTGATCGTCTCCGGCTGTGCTGTCGCCCAGTAAAGTCATGTCACGTCTTCACAAACTCACTGGACATGTCAATCAATACACAGTGTGTTCATATATATATATATATATATATATATATATATATATATATATGCTATGTTCCATTATGTGGCTATTTCATGCAATCAGGAGTCAGCAGAACTCACCGAAGGCCCGTTGATGCCTGGCATGCCCGGGACTCCTCTCTCTCCGTTGAGTCCCCTAGGGCCGGGCAGACCGGACGGTCCCAGGTCTCCCAGTTTACCTGGGTCTCCTGTGGGGCCGTTGTGTCCGAGGTCACCCCTTACTCCTTGCTGTGAAGAGAGGAAGAGTGGATTTTATGGAGAGTTCGACCTCAGAAAGATGGCAGAGGAAAAAGATGAATAGGTGGTAAAGAGAATAGGATACAAGCGGGAAGGCGGGTTAAAGCGATGAAGATGCAGGAAGGGAGGGAGATTGGGGGAGGGAGGGGGAGGAAAGGAGGTAGGGAGGAAAAAAGGCTGAATTGTGTTTTGTGTTGCTCACCTGTCCTTTGGGACCGGGCTCACCAGACAAACCCTGTCAATGGAGGGAGACAATCAGTCACTTTTGCATTCATCACAGCCATCTATCATTTCTGCCTCACAGAGACAATTGAAGAGTGAATTTTGCAAATGAATGCCCAAAATGCTGCTTCAAAGATCCAACTTGCATCATATCTCCACTGTCATGTAAATAGCTCATTTGCCATCTGGATTATTATGAGGATTTGAATTCAAATTCAAAAAAACAAGAACAGACTTCCGTTTGGTCTTTTACAGGGTGTCATTATAGAATTTTCTCCCAGAAGCAAGTTTAGAAAACCTCCTTATCTAAAGTCTGGAAGTTAAAGTGCTTTGTAAATTCCTACACTTTGACAGTTCTTGAAAATGGTTTTAGGTTGTGCAGTAGCGCCTTTTTTATTTTTACCTTTTCACCTTTCTCACCAGCCAATCCCTCGACACCAGGGTCCCCCTAAAAGAGAGTCAGAGGCAGATTGATAAAGACGGGGGAGAGAGAAGGCTGACTGACGAAGGGATTTGTTGGCACGGAGCCGAGGTACAACATGGTGTGTGAGATAAGTCTCGCACAATCCCAAGCTTAAAAGTGCAGATGTGCTACTCACAAAGTCTCCCTTTGACCCAACTTTTCCTTGGAATCCCTGGAAAGAGAGACAGGCGGAGTCATACATGTGCTGGAATCTCTACTATAAAATGCTTTAAAAATAAAAGGGACAAAATATTGACTCAAGGCAGAGAACACAAAGTATGAAAGATGTGCTTTCATCTCTAAAAGAAGTGAGATGAGGATGCTAAGATGATCATTTATATTGCTTAGGCTCCATGTACATTCAGTCATTTACTCTGGATTTATGTGGCATGTATTCACGGGTAAACACTGCCCCCAATGGATAAATCTGTGTAACTGAATCAGTATGAAGTATGCTCACACACAGGGAACAATACACACATACATGATACAACAAAGCAATGTATGCATTTGGTTCTTCTTCTTCTTCTTCTTCTTCTTCTGTGGTGTTTTACGGCAGTTGGCATCCTTTATGTTGCATTACCGCCTCACATACCCCACCGGCTTACAACCTGCCAATTGTGTCTGTAGGTACGTCTGACCAAGCCGGAAGTACCGCTGCTGGGAAATTGAACCCGCGGGTCTCTGCGGCGGGACGCATTTTGTTCATGTACACACACCTTGTCTCCATTGGTTCCAGTCAGGCCCTGAGCACCTGCAACACCAATCGGACCTCTTTCTCCTTTGCCTCCCTGTGAAGAGATATCGGAGGTGGTTACTGAGAACAGAGACGCGCCATGTTGGAAAGTACCGTTCCAGATACTAAAATGTGTTTTGTGAAGGCGCAGAAACGAAGAGAAATAACTCACAGGCTTGCCGACGACTCCCTGTGGGCCGACCGCGCCCCTCTGGCCCCTGTCACCCTGGACAAGTCAGGTGATGTTAGTGTCACAGGTTTACAGCAGCAGTTGGTACATGTAGTGTGGGCTTTCATGAAATACGTCCGCTTCCTTACCTTGGGTCCAGGAACTCCTTCCATACCAGCCTCACCAGGAAGACCAGGCTCGCCCTAGCAGAAAGCAAGGAAAGTGCAGATATATTACCAAATAAGTATATAATATATAAGGGCACAATTTGAACGCATAGAAATATACATATTTTGTGTACAGTATCCTCCTGGGAACCGACCAATTTCTTTTGTGCGTGTGATTTCCTACCTACAGATGTTACTCACAAAGTTTCCCAGTACTGCTAGAGCACTGCTGCAGTACTGCTGCAGTACTGCTAGAGCACTGCTGCAGTACTGCTAGAGTGCTGCTGCAGTACTGCTAGAGTACTGCTGCAGTACTGCTAGAGTGCTGCTGCAGTACTGCTAGAGTGCTGCTGCAGCGATAAAAGATTCACAGTACTGCTATAGTACTGCTGCAGCTGTAAATGTTTCAGAGTACTGCTATAGTACTGCTGCAGCTGTAAATGTTTCAGAGTACTGCTATAGTACTGCTGCAGCTGTAAATGTTTCAGAGTACTGCTATAGTACTGCTGTAGCTGTAAATGTTTCAGAGTACTGCTATAGTACTGCTGCAGCGGTAAATGTTTCACAGTACTGCTATAGTACTGCTGCAGCTGTAAATGTTTCAGAGTACTGCTATAGTACTGTTGCAGCTGTAAATGTTTCAGAGTACTGCTATAGTACTGCTGCAGCGGGAAAATGTTTCACAGTACTGCTATAGTACTGCTGCAGCTGTAAATGTTTCACAGTACTGCTATAGTACTGCTGCAGCGGTAAATGTTTCACAGTACTGCTATAGTACTGCTGCAGCGGTAAATGTTTCACAGTACTGCTATAGTACTGCTGCAGCTGTAAATGTTTCAGAGTACTGCTATAGTACTGCTGCAGCTGTAAATGTTTCAGAGTACTGGTAGAGTACTGCTGCAGCGGTAAATATTTCAGAGTACTGTTATAGTACTGCTGCAGCGGTAAATGTTTCACAGTACTGCTATAGTACTGCTGCAGTGGTAAATGTTTCACAGTACTGCTATAGTACTGCTGCAGCGGTAAATGTTTCAGAGTACTGCTATAGTACTGCTGCAGCGGTAAATGTTTCACAGTACTGCTATAGTACTGCTGCAGCTGTAAATGTTTCAGAGTACTGCTATAGTACTGCTGCAGCTGTAAATGTTTCAGAGTACTGGTAGAGTACTGCTGCAGCGGTAAATATTTCAGAGTACTGTTATAGTACTGCTGCAGCGGTAAATGTTTCACAGTACTGCTATAGTACTGCTGCAGTGGTAAATGTTTCACAGTACTGCTATAGTACTGCTGCAGCGGTAAATGTTTCAGAGTACTGCTATAGTACTGCTGCAGCTGTAAATGTTTCAGAGTACTGCTATAGTACTGCTGCAGCGGTAAATGTTTCAGAGTACTGCTATAGTACTGCTGCAGCTGTAAATGTTTCAGAGTACTGCTATAGTACTGCTGCAGCTGTAAATGTTTCACAGTACTGCTATAGTACTGCTGCAGCTGTAAATGTTTCAGAGTACTGCTATAGTACTGCTGCAGCGGTAAATGTTTCACAGTACTGGTGGAGAACTGCTGCAGCGGTAAATGTTTCAGAGTACTGCTAGAGTACTGCTGCAGCGGTAAATGTTTCAGAGTACTGCTATAGTACTGCTGCAGCGGTAAATGTTTCACAGTACTGCTATAGTACTGCTGCAGCTGTAAATGTTTCAGAGTACTGCTATAGTACTGCTGCAGCTGTAAATGTTTCAGAGTACTGCTATAGTACTGCTGCAGCTGTAAATGTTTCAGAGTACTGCTATAGTACTGCTGCAGCGGTAAATGTTTCACAGTACTGGTGGAGAACTGCTGCAGCGGTAAATGTTTCAGAGTACTGCTATAGTACTGCTGCAGCGGTAAATGTTTC
This sequence comes from Poromitra crassiceps, assembly GCF_964638095.1. Classification (NCBI taxonomy): domain Eukaryota; kingdom Metazoa; phylum Chordata; class Actinopteri; order Beryciformes; family Melamphaidae; genus Poromitra; species Poromitra crassiceps. Next base: position 39,434,017 of record NC_139643.1, on the reverse strand, counting down.
AGAGTACTGCTATAGTACTGCTGCAGCTGTAAATGTTTCAGAGTACTGCTATAGTACTGCTGCAGCGGTAAATGTTTCAGAGTACTGCTATAGTACTGCTGCAGCTGTAAATGTTTCAGAGTACTGCTATAGTACTGCTGCAGCTGTAAATGTTTCACAGTACTGCTATAGTACTGCTGCAGCTGTAAATGTTTCAGAGTACTGCTATAGTACTGCTGCAGCGGTAAAGGTTTCACAGTACTGGTGGAGAACTGCTGCAGCGGTAAATGTTTCAGAGTACTGCTAGAGTACTGCTGCAGCGGTAAATGTTTCACAGTACTGGTGGAGAACTGCTGCAGCGGTAAAAGTGGGGAGTTTTGTTATTTAAATGTTTTCTTTGTTCTTAACAAAAGCCCCACAGCACAGCAGTACTGCAAAACTAAATGAGTAATATTGCATTTAGGGTTCAAAGAAAACACATTTGGCTAGTCCGCCTACAGAGAATCTACAGAGTATTTGTAACATTTCAACAGCTTATTCGTTTTTTTTTTCAGCTTATTAGTTGACATTCAACAATTCAGCTGTTTTGCTTTGTCTGTGGATGTTGTTTTAACAGCTTATTAGTTGAGATTCAACAAACAGATTCTTCCTGTTCCACACGTTTGGTTCTCATCACCTGGAGTAAGTGTGCTCATTGTCACATCATTCTATAGAGAAACTGTTGAACTTCTGTTATACAGTTTACTTATTGAATGACAATTAATATGTCATGATTCAGGACTGACCGCTCTCCAGACTCTAGTCAGCTCCTCTCTCTCTTCCCTAAGCTGTTCCCTCTCAGGGTTGATTGCGCTTCCCTAAGCTGTTCCCTCTCAGGGTTGATTGCTCTTCCCTAAGCTGTTCCCTCTCAGGGTTGATTGCTCTTCCCTAAGCTGTTCCCTCTCAGGGTAGTCTTGCAGTGCCAGCTGTAGATGATATCTACAACTGGAGCACAACTCTCAAAAGTGGTTAACGAACGCCCACCCCCCAAGACAAAAAAGAGCATAATGTGACAGACATATGAATCGACCAACCACGGACCTCGTGAGCGGTGCATTCGGAATGTGTGCAACCGCTAAATAGACCCCGGGTGAAAACATTAACTTTATTGAAATGGCTCTAACCACCACCACGCCAACTAAAACTGCAAACTTTGGCTGCCTTCTTTGCTCCAAATCATCCAGTTTGGATAATAGAGATAAACTACAATTATTTTGATTCAAGTGATGTATCAAACAGGACTTTATGATTATCCTCGAGGAGTTTCTTGGCAAATTTTTATCCTTTTATAGCTTCTCTCTTGGCGGTGCTTCACGGTGTTCCACTCTGAACGTGTTTCCTCGTCAGACTGTAATAGGTCATGTATGACGCGGTGTATAACGTAACTTCCGTCACAGCCCAGCCAACCAGATTACGCCTGAAGTCTCGTGTGATTCAACGGCTTGTGATTCAGACCCTCTGTCGCTAGAAGCTTGATGACGTCAACGGTGGGTCTGACTACGCGAGACTCCTCTCAGGGTTGATTGCTCTTCCCTAAGCTGTTCCCTCTCAGGGTTGATTGCTCTTCCCTAAGCTGTTCCCTCTCAGGGATGATTGCTCTTCCCTAAGCTGTTCCCTCTCAGGGTTGATTGCTCTTCCCTAAGCTGTTCCCTCTCAGGG
>NC_139643.1:39387340-39427340 GCF_964638095.1 Poromitra crassiceps | reverse complement strand
AGACTCTCCGAGAACACCGGCACGTCCTTTGTGTCCCTGGAGGACAAACACTCGGTCAGTACGGTGACGTCACAATTCCATAAGGCAACATAATCAATCGATGATGCTGAATAAAACGATATCGTATGCTAATTCCTCCTTCAAGGTGACAGAGACAGACAGACTCCTCACCTTGACTCCCTGCAGTCCCTGGGGCCCCTTAGGGCCTGCTGGACAGTTAAGTGGACACTGTTGTCAGGAGAAAGAAAACGCACGGATTATCACAAGTGTAGCAATGCAAGTAGACAGACAGGTAACGAGAAATCGACTTATCTCACCTGGAAGTCTGCACTGCCCTCTTCTCCACCAAGGAACTTCCCTGGAGGACCCTAGACAGACAGACAGACAGACAGACAGACAGACAGACAGACAGACAGACAGAGCAGAGAAAGTCACACAGACAGTCAGAGCAGGCAGACAGGTTGGCTCTGCACCCGCGAGCTGAGCCAGCACTCTCTCTCTCTCCGTCTCTATCTCGCCCTCCATCTTTCTCCCTATCCGTTTATAGATTGAGTCAGAAAGTAAAGTATCTCTACAGCGGCTGATGTATTCCTGCTACAGTCAGATGAGACAGCACACTGATCTAATGGGACTTTATCTACCCTAGGACAGCACTAAAGCTAAACAAATACACTCCCCTGAGCTGGGAGCATCACTCTCAATGAAGCACCAACTCTCAAGCCCCCCCCCCCCCCCCCACCCCCCCACCTCCATCCTCCGGAACCACTCAGAGATGCACACTAGAGAGTACACACACCACCGAAAAATAGGCTAGAAAGTGTACCACTCAGAGCTGTTTGTGATATTTCACCACTCTGTGGGGACCTGCACAGGAGAGAGAGTGAGCAGTCAGGGGTTTTTGCTCTCATACAGCATTTTAGAAACATTTTAGTGGCTCTTAGACATATATTTACATGGGGTGGAAAGTGTTGCATAGGTTGAGGCGATGTCTCGTCATAAACGCTGGGTTCGCTGGCTGGTGGCGTGGTCAGGGTGGGTAAATCCTCCCATTCTATCCATTCAGCGCAAGTAAGTATTTAGTAGAGTAAGTATTTAGCTGCTAGCCCAGCCCAGGCAGACACGATCAGGGATTTAACCCCCGCCGTAAACGCACATCTAAACAGACGTCTATGTACCCGCTCTATATCCCCAATCCTGTAGTGTAGAGCCGCAGCACCGTCTTTTGGTGATTGAGATGTATGGGTGGTTTTACCCCACTCGCACGCCAGGCGTATAACATTTTGTGGGTGTTCCCACACATGCCGACTGTCTCTATTGGCCCTTGAGGACGTGGGCTTACTATTAGAGAGTACACTATCGTCCTCTTCACCAATATACAGTACAGTGAGTCAGTTTCAGCATTAATAGCTTGATGGGGTAACTAGCTTTATTAAGCCCGGTGAACTCCTCGTAACTCGCTCATCTCTCACTCTTCTCACGGCTAATCCCGCCCCCAAACTCTCCCTAAAGACTGGCATCACTCATCTGACTGAAGCAGATTTATCCACGGGATTAGTGCATCTTTGATTTTGGCGCCATCTTCAGTGCTAAGCGGCCCCTGCTGTGGTGTTTCTGCACTGCATCTTCCCAGAGGTCAACTGACGATCGAATAGTGTGTCCCATGACTGTGGCGTCTTTTCCCTTGAATTTTCTGTTGATGAAGTCTGAGTTCCTGTAGGTGGCGCTCTTTTGTTTGTCCGTTCAGTCATGGGGTCTATCGCTGCTCATATCGCAGAGAGGATTTCCCCCCGGGAAAGATACCGGGCATTTAGAGCAGCTAATGTAAAAGCTTTCATGAAATGGGTAGGTTGAATGACTGTTGAGTTACTGTATCAGTCGCCAATATTAGTGTAGCAAAATGGACATTAATTTATATGAGAATGTTGTGAATTAGTACTTTACCATTTAAACATTTGGATGAGCTTAGATATATCCCTCAAGGCCAGGTTTACCAAAGGCATTTTAGCACCAAGGTCATTCAGCTATCAGGAGACACTTACGGCTAAATAGCTCGGACACACTACAGTCACTGTTCTGTTCACATTACACAATTCATTTGTAATCTGGAGTCTCTGTGTCATTGTAGTTTTCACACTATATGACTGAGCGGCGACAGATATTTCAGCAGGAGAATCCCCGACGAGTCCATAAATGCAGTCTCACGTCCGCTTTATTCTTTCTAAACCATGTTCTAACACACGCTTGCACAGTCAACATGAGCCATTCTATAGACTTGGTTCAAAGCAGAGAGTTATTACATTTACTGCTATCTCAAATATTATTTTGGGTTTCAATAGATAATACTGTACAATGATCTTAGTAAACATCTCAGATTTTCATAACTACTTAAATGCTTCTTTTTTTGTGGTTGTGGGACAGCGCAGTTTGCACCAAACCGGTAGAATGGCCCATACACATTTCTCTGTCAGACCACTGTCTGACAGCAGACATCACCCCGCCCATGTCTGCCTCAGTATCTGAACTGGGCATAAGATAGTTCCAGGACACCGAGATCTGGGTGGACACTTACTGGCTTGCCAGAAGGCCCGGGAAGTCCTGGAGTTCCAGGTTCTCCCATGACACCCTGGGAGAAGCAGAGGAAAGAAAGACGTTTGGAAGAAGCTGAATACGATGCTGGAGTCTGACAGTATAAGATGTCCATAATACACTGTAGTGTCATAACCTGCCCACCTTTGTTCCAACTGGCCCAATCTCACCAGGAAGCCCAATTGGCCCAGCAGCACCCTATAGAAACAGAGAGAGAATAGAAACAGAGAGATAGAGAGAGAGAGACAGACAGACAGACAGAGAGAGAGAGAGCATGGGACAACATCCAACATTGGCAAAAAATATATATCTGTAAGTGGACTTTCCACAAGCCCCAAAAATATTTCCATATCTTAAAGCAAAGCCATTAAATGATAAGGCATAAATGTATTAGAGCAGACAAGCTACTTACAGCCAGTCCTGGAAGGCCAGGTCCCTGTGCGGGCAGAGGGGACAAGGGGTGAAATCACTGTGTCACAAGTGGAACCAATCCATCAAAGTATCAATTAACATTTGGTAAGGCAGTAGTAATTCAATAATGCACACAGTGTCGGAGTGCGAGGCAAACGGTGCTCCAGTGGAACAGAGACACTCAGACAGCAATCAGTTTGTGTGTCTGCTGTGTCTTCTGCTTGAAACTAATTCTAAACAAAGCAATTAAGTAAGTCAGTCTTCCTGGAGGAGCCCAGAGCGCAGGAGTCTGTGTAGTAGGAGGCAGCTTGATGCACACTACACCCCCCCGGACAGGATGCTACTGCTAAACAAAGGTTTTCACTAATAGTGTTGCATTCAACCGTGACATTGGCTGAGTCCAGTCTTAATGTTTGAACATAATCTCATGCATGGACACACAGCACCACCTAGTGGTGATAGTCTGCGGTGCAGCCGGGTGACGTGTGGCGATGCCTTATTGTGCTGCGTGCAGTAGTGGATCTATAGGACATCCAAATTTTGTTGGTGTGCATGAAGGCAGCGGTCCTATGTAATGCTATTTGAAATGATTATGCACAAAATGAGAGGTTGATGATAACACTTAAGTCTTTTTCAAGAATTATCAATGGGATAGAGATGCCAGCCGTTGGAAACCAAATGCCACAACCGTGTGAAGTCAAACCAATAAGGGGCACAGCTGGTCAGGCATTCAGGCAGAAAGAAAGCGTAACTTGGGAGGTTGCCTTACGAGACCAGCTGGGTTTACAGCATGTAAACAACATAAAACTGACTCGGCTTAGCCTATACAACAATGTCAAAGTCAGCTAGCAGCATGACAGCCCTATTAGGTACTGTATTATCTATCAGGTCTTCATTCTTAACTTTGGAGTTATATAGCAGCAAAGCGATCATATATTATAAAATGTTTTATTGTACTTACAGGAGGGCCAGGCTCGCCACCTGGTCCAGGCTGACCCTATAGAACACAAAACAACACCACAATATGACTATAATGGGGAGGTAGGACTAGTGAGAGGTACATTCAAAGACAAATAATATTTATCCGGAGAATATCATTCAGGGATGTAATTCACTGAGTGCTTTTGGTGGTAAGCAAGCAATGAAAATCTCTAGAATTTCAGCAAATAACAGCATTGCTGTCTGATGTTTTTGCAATGAGAGTTTGTATCTTTAGGCCTATACTCTGATCCAGAGTGACTTATGAGGCGTGAACCTGAGACCTTTCTGTTATGGGAGACAGGCACTCTACCCACTAGGCCTCCCTGATCATAAACACTAGTGTTGGAGTTGCAGGGTTTCCACATGACAGCAGCATTACACTCCATTTGTGCTAATTATCCCAGGAGGTAAAAGCAGATTCTTGCCTTAGGTCCAGGACTCCCGATAGGACCCCGATCGCCCTTTGCTCCGATCAAACCCTGTAGGCAGAGAGTAGGCAGAGAGGTAGGTGTCAAGGGAGGGGAGGGGAGATGAAGGAATCAGTGACTCCTGTGCTTTCCACACAGGCTACCTGTGACCTGAATTCACATTGCAACAGCGCTAATAATACACTTGATCCAAGTTGACACCGTTCTTGTAAGCAATTAGGAAGGAAACTATATGCGATTGAGATTCCAGGACGGATTACTGGCTAAGTCCCTGAGGAATGCACGCGTGTGTGTGTGCGTGTGTGTGCGCGCGCGTGTGTGTGTGTGTGTGTGTGTGTGTGTGTGTTTCTGTTAGCATGTGACCACAGGGTTTTGAGACTCAGCCTGAGGCAGAAACATGCAGTGGTACAGCAGCCGCCCTCACAACAGGTGCAGCAGCATCATTAGGATGCAAATCAGGTGATTTACATCCAAATCCAAATGATGCGGGTGCACCTGGAAACAGCGTCGTGTCGTGTTACTGATACACACACTGGCATTCACACTGACTGATGAACAGAATACATTACAAGCAAATCGTAAACATGTCCTCTTTTGGACAAAATTCAACATGGCGAGAAAACTTGTGGGCGGATGGGCCTCTATATGGATGCAGAATGGTCAACAGACAAACGGTGTGATAAAAATGTCACAGGCCACACCGTCTTTTGGCATTTATAATGTTGCTGTAGCGCCCCCTATAGGCAGAATTACACCAATGTTTTTTTTTGTAGTAGCTCAGTACATACCTGCATGCACACGTATGCAAAGAATAGGAGAATGCCTTCCTGAGTTATGGCAATTGTCAAATAGCACCCACTCATGAAACTTTGGAAGTTGATTATATGAAAACGGTGTGGACTATAAAAAAAATGCTCCATTAGTTTTGTGCAGGACAGTCCACATGTTGTGGTTGGTGCAGATTGCATAAAATTTGTTAGTGAAAAATTCAAAATCGCCAAACTCTTGTAGATGGAAATGGGCGGGGCTATATAGATGGATGCCAAATGAACCAAGGAACCCAGGGAAAGTGGAATTCTGATTGTGGCCCATACGGTTCAGACGTTATAGGCCAAAACGTAAAGTTGCTATGGCGCCACCATCTGGTCGACACATAGCGGTCTGGCATTGCCTGAGTAGTGGGTGGGCCATATGAACCCAACCCACCTGACAAATGTGGTTGCTCTAGAACTTCACATTGGGACATTTGGGACATTACAGTGTGATGGACAGACAGACGGACGGACCAAGACCGTGTCTCCCCCTTGGTCTCTGACCGGTGGGAGACAATTATATATCTTCCTGATATTGTGTTCCATCCCTTTTTGCATAATTCATATCTCCATCATCTCAAAGCTTCAAAATCCTTCTCGAACTCGTCCGCTTCTCTTTAGCTCGAACGCGGGGGTCAGCCAATTACTTCTGATTGTGTTTCCACTTCCTGTGGCAGTACAGTACGTATATATATAGTGTTGGTTCTGTTATTGGCCTAGAATCATCTGCCACTCAATGTGAAATTACAGCCCATTCTCACTCCGACGGCTTCCAGTGAGTCAGACTAGGTTTGAGCAGACTGTTTTACAGCCGGTATTTTGAACAGGAAGTCGTAACACAACCGGGTCAAGTGGGCGCAGCTACATAAGGTGATATGAGAAGAGTAAGTCTTCCTATTTGGTACTGTACACTACATTCAGTGTACATCTTCGCCATTTAGCTTACAGTGAGCATAAGAAAGCAGTGATAGGAAATTCATCACTGTATAGCGCTAAGGAGAGAGATAGAGGGGATTTGTTTCATTTATGCACTCAATCACCATCTCTCTCTCTCTCTCTCTCTCTCTCACACACACACACACACACACACAAACAAACACATGCGCGCTCGCACACACACTCAAACACACTGTGGACTTACATCAATGCCGTTCTCTCCTGACGTTCCATCAGGACCTGCCTCACCTGGCTCTCCCTTCTGTCCCTGCAGGCAGACACGCACTATTCTCATAAACAAAAACCACAGAGTATGGAACATAATAATACATTCTACTGAATCAAACTTGATAAACAGCGCAGAGATAACTTACTGGTGGACCAGGAGGGCCAGGGGGTCCTTTTTCTCCCTGAGGAGAGACAGAGTGGAGATGTTAACTCTTTGGATGGGGAATTCATAATATTAATATATAATAATATTAATATACATTGTTATATTCATACCATTTTTGAGACTGCTTAAAGATCCGGGTCTTTATTGATACCACTATCGAGTATTGATACTTTTCTATTATTTGGTGGAAAGACGAGACGACAATTCTGAACAGAAATTAATGATATATATTATACTGCTTTGCATGTTCAGTCTAGCAAGCAACCAATTGAAAAATTAAGTGACCGACGGCGTGAGGGCAGGTAATTAAATTCTTCTTTGTTTAGTTTAACGGTGTTTGGAGGCAATTAAATTGGACACAAAAGATGTTAGTGCAAGTGATTAGAAATGACATGACGATAACATTACGTTATTGTCAGGACCCTCTCAATAGCATTATCGATAAGTTCAGACCTTATTGATTTTCAGGTTTTGAGAAATTTGTTATCGGGTCTGGGTCTCTATCCCCATTCCTAGATGTAACCACTGGATATCATTTGTAATGTCTAGATGTAGCCACTGGATATCATTTGTAATGTCTTCCATTGCTAAAAAAAAATGTCAGCAGACAGAAGTCAATATGCATGTCCCTCACCATGTTCTCACCACAGAAAACCATTGTGTAGCTAACTGAAGCTAGCTTAACTGATTTTAGGTTTTCTTTTGAGATTTTTCTCCCCACTTGTACTTGGCCAATTCCCTCTGCTGTCCTGGTCGTTGCTCCACCCCCTCTCCCGATCTGGGGGGAGTTGTAGACTGTCACTAGCAAATGCTTCCTCCGATACATGTGCAGTTGCCAGCCGCTTCTTTTCACCTGACAGCGAGGGGTTTCACCGGCAGGACGTAGCACATGGGAAGATCACGCTATTCCCCCCAGTCCCCCTCCCCACGGAACAGGTGCCCCAACTGACCAGAGAAGGTACTAGTGCAGCGACCAGGACTCATACCCTACTGGCTTCCTACCCGCAGACACGTCCAATTGTGTGTGTAGGAACGTCTGACCAAGCCGGAAGTACTGCTGGTGGGAATTGAGCCCTGGTCTCTGCGGGGAGTCTCCTACTCAGACGCCCGGAGTTTAGGTTTTCATTACAAAGGCTGGATAGCTTGTTTTCAGGTGACGTCAGATCAAGGGGCGAGACCATGGACCATTGGCTTGGTTGCAAACCATGTGATCATGCTGGGGGCCAACCAGCAGCAGGTACACTACATACTGTAGGAAGCGATAGGAAAACACACTAGCAAAAGTTGCTGGAAAAATCGCTTCTCTTCATTGTATACGGATCCTATATGTTTTGCAATAGATTCAGGCGGTGTCTCGTCAGAGACGCGTGGTCATTGGGTCAGCATGGGGGAAATCCTCCCGTTCTCCCCATTCAGCATAGTTAGCATTTAGCTGCTAGCCCAGCCCAGGCAGACAGGATCGGGGATTCAACCACCGCAGTAAACGCACATCTGAACAGACGTCTATGTACTTGCTCTTGAATCTCCAATCCTGTAGTGTAGAGCCGCAGCACGGTCCTTTGGTGAGTCAGCCCATAGTAACATTTTGTGGGCGTTCCCACACTATCTATCTTCTGCGGATACCTTCAGGTTGACACACCCCCACTCCGCTTCCCCTGCCTGCTCATGAGAAGGCACAAGCCACAAGAACAAAGCTGGAGGGCAGGCTACGCCTCTATGCATCAAGCAGCATGATGTGTTGCCATGGGAGTTGGTAAGTGAGGAGTTGAGATGAGTGGAAAGGGTCAGTAATGAACTGCATTATCCCAGCTGAACTCTGGTGGCATCACACTCAGCCTGGAGCAGCACTTAGGCTACAGCAGAGACGTGGACTTGAGTCATTGTGGCTTGCACTAGAGTCGACCCGAGTCACTGTTTTGATGACTTGTGACTTGACTCGGATTTGGAAGTTAAAGACTCAGGACTTGACTTGAGACATGATGACTTCATCAGTTAAATATAAATATTAAAATGTTCAACATTGTCAAGTGTCTCCGGTATGCGAGTGCACATTGGGAACGGCATTGTCATGATTGGATGACTGGCTGTCAGTCAAGCCCCTCACTATGGCAACAGTCAAGCTTCTCACTACCTGATGTTTTTCTTCCAAGGAGAAGCACTCAGTTTAAGAAGGCAAGCATGCATAAACTTCAGGTTGCCTATAATGATTGCATGTGCATCTTGCTGAAAAAGCCCAGGTGGAGCAAGTGAGCTGTTCTGTAAGGCGGGGGTGGCCACTTTCCAGGCGCTCCTGAGAAATCTGAGGTACAGCTTCATCTGTAGATTGAATGTGTCTCAGACTATTATTATTAAGTTGCTCACTGATCCTGGGCTAAGCACTGTGAGATACCAGTCACATATGTGAAAATTCTGGTATGACTCTCTTTTATAATGTACTTTTGTTCTTTTATTGTGCCCTTATGTGCTTTTTGTAATTGTGTATGTGTCATCTATGGACCAAGCGTCTGCCAATAAAGGTTTGATTGATTGATTGATTGATTGATTGATTGATTGATTGATTATCGTTACTTGTTAAAATCACACCAATGACCAGAAATACAGTGTACTATATGTACACTGTATTTCTGGTCATTAATATACACAGTATTATCAGATCTTATTATGGTCTATGGATCAGATCAGATCATCATCATGTGACTGTGCCAATCGGTCAGTCATTACATTTGGATTAAAACATTTCACATGTGAAGGAAAAGGGTGAACTGCTGAATGCAAGATCTGCTCATCAAAGATTTCTGACAGCCAGAATAAAACAACAAACTTTGTTGGTCATTTGAAGACTCATTAAGATCGATAAGTGTGTGTCTGTGAGGAGGGCTCATGTATACAATCTGTTCTCTCACAACTCCGTAGCAAACCCTTTCTAAAATCTAAGATAATCTTCACAAGTCTAGCATCAAATCAGATTTAGAATTGGGCAACAGATCCTGTGAGGCAGAAAATCCCCAGTTAGTTTCCTGCTCCACTAACCTAGCAGCCTGTATGCTCGGCCTGTTTATTAAACCTGTCTCCAGTTAACCCTAAGAATATCTCAAATGTCTCACATTACTGCGACGCTAGCCCAAACCCCGTCCCAGGACGGAGCCACAGGCCCCTTCTCAAAGACCCCTCTCTCTGCTTGGAACAGAGCTCTTTTGTGCCAGTGTTTTCATTTGCAGCACCCTCTGGCGGTAAGATTGTCGCACTGCAGAGCAGCACCGGTTGGTATTTCTCCTGCACAATGACGGTCTTTGTGACAACCTGTTGGGCAGAGCGGTGCAGATACTCACATCAATGCCGTCGGACCCGGGGGTACCAGAAGGGCCTGCCGGGCCGGCCTGGCCCTGAGGTCCAGCTGGACCCCTCTGAAAGAAAGGAAGAGTAAGATGCTGAAACACATGCATAATGAAATAACTTTTTGACTGTCAAGTATCATTTCAAAAAACAAATAGTAACCCATTACAAATTGTACACATATCACAACAAGACAATAAGATATGTATAATAATTACAGAAATAGTTCAGTGATACCATAGAAGATAATACCATAAGGTACAATAAGGTTAGTACAGTACATACTGAGTATTTAGTGTCACAGATATATGTCCCTATAGGGAATATTATGGTTCGTGTTTAAGGTTATTATTTTTCATAATAGCTTGGTGTTGGATGCTGGATTTGTTTTTCACACTTTTAAGTGTGTTATAAATCCCAATGTAACAATAAATCCATGAAGCAGGTGTTTCTGGGGAATAATGTAATATCGTTTACGTGTTGAAATGGTCTGACAGTAGATCTCCTGGACACGCCGATAAGAATCAATTAGTTTAGGAATATTCTGAATAGATTTTCCATTTGGCCTAAACCTAAACCAAATGTCATTGTCATCAAAGACCTACAGTATTGGGATCTGAAACTGTGTTACATTTCAGTGGCAAAACATTGAACATTGAAGCATCGAGTGACTACAACTTTCACAACAAACATGAGCATGGAGGTGAAATAGGGGGAATCTTGCCCTCAAACTCAAACATTGACAGGTTTGAAAATATCTGGAAACAAAAGGCACAATATCAAATCAACTGTGGGAAGGAAGGGGTAAGGGGGGTAAAGGGGGGTAAGGGGGGTAAAGGGGGAGGACTGAGGAGGAATGTGGGAGGGAGGGGTCATGAGACCGGCTGTGTTTACCCCCCTCCCACCCTCCCCCCCACACACCCCCATCTGATCGCCCCCTCATCCTCTTGGGAATAATGGCTCATCTCAGTGGATCAGTCAGTCCATCAGGTGATAACAGGCAATCCTCAATGTAATTTCTTTTTATCCTTGATACAGCGAAAAGTGGTGAAAGCCCAGTCCAGTAGATCGCATGTAGGAGTGACTCCTCAGGTTAGACATTCTCTCTGTGCCTCTGTTTGAATAGGGGCTTTCACACACAGGAGAAAAAAAGTGTGTGTGTGTGTGTGTGTGTGTGTGTGTGTGTGCGTGCGTGCGTGCGTGCGTGTGTGTGCGCATGCACGTGTGTGTGTGTGTGTGTGTGTGTGTGTGTGTGTGCATCTCCAACTGATTTCCATGTTTCTGGGCTGCTGTCTTGATTTTCCCCATAAAAAAGTGAAAAATCCTCTTATTCCGGTTCTTTGGTCAAGAAAAAAACAGTATTCCAGTAGGAAGAAAAAAACAGGTATTGATAAATCCATGCTTCCTCTGTGCTCCTCAAACAGAGAAGTGAGTGTCGTCCACATGCGATTCAGGTGATAGTCCACAGGTGATAGTCATGTTTCATTTTGTATCCATAGCAGAAATGCTATTTCAGGCCCATCTTTCTTCTACATACATGCAATAAAGACAACAGGCTGCCACACAGGTTTCTACTGTATGTGTAGCCAAGTCAACCTCCATTTTGATCATTTCAACCAACCTCAAGAGATCATGCACTTGCACCCCATACCATCATCCCCACTAATTGCTGGCCCTATCCAGGGGCCTGATCTCCCCCCTGAACCCCAGAAAAGAAGCGCTAAGCCCAGGGAGAGCAGGTCTCAAACTCCCCCCTGTCCACTCACCACTTGGGCCAGAGCCAGGCACAGGGTCTGCAGTAACACCCAGCTTTTCAGCAAGGCAGAGAGAGCGGCCATGGTCCCTCTCTGCTGTCCCTCTTTCTTCGGTAGGCTGAATCCGCACTTCTCTCTCCTCTTTCCGCTCCCTCACTCCTCTCCAGGCCGGCAGGGCACACGGGACTGGTGGGGCGAGAGCGCTTCCGAAAAGGGGGGGATGGGGGCTATGTGCACAGCCCCGAAGAAAATCCACTCAGGAGGAGACGGCTGAGTGGGGAGGGATGGATGGATGGAGGGATGGGTGGGGGTGGTGGGGAGGGAATGAAAGAGAGAGAGAGAGAGAGAGAGAGAGGTGTAACCCAGCCCTACAGCCTGCCCCTGAGAACACATGAGCTCCTGAAAAGCCCTCGACACGCACGCACGCACGCACGCACGCACGCACACACACACACACACACACAGTATCACAAAAAGACCTCTGACTCTCTCCTTAGCCAGGGGGGCGGGAGCCGCATCATAAATATGCACTCAATAGGCCGTTACCTCCAGTGTGATTGGACCTCATACCTACTTCCTCATGAATAATGCCAGCTTACAAAGTTCCCACAATTGGGCACAGCATCTATCAAGCTCCTCCCACAGGTGTGGGAGTGGCACAGTGAATGAAACCTGAGTGCGTGAAGCCAAATTTGTCAAACATCTAGATTCAGGCCTTTGCGGTGGCTCTGACTAAAAGTCTCTCTCTCTCTGTCTCTCTCTCTGTCTCTCTCTCTCTCTCCATTTGCATGCCGGTGCAAATATCTCCAAATATTTCCCATGTGAGTTTTCTAATACAAGACTGAGAGGAACTGGAATGCTCCTTGAAGAATGCACAGCTAACCGAGGGGGGTTGTGATTAGCCTGGGTAGGTTGTGATGGGAGACTAAGAGGGGGACCAGTATCCACCTTGTCAACGAAAAATGTGAATTGCATCCACCTAACTGTAGACATCAGATAAGTGAGGCAGAGTGAATAATGTACCTATTCACTATCCACCTTCTTACATTTGAGCAAGATCCAACTGAAAACACAGTTGGATACAGCCAGTGCAACTACATGTGCAGCTACTGCCATCTAGTGGCCACTTTGGTAATAACAGTTTAGTTCCCACAGTAATCGAAAGTGGCCGTTCCAGGATGAATAAACAAAACTCGTGGAAATGTGAAAAGTGACCCTACAGTGACCTCTGTAGTACAGAAATGACATAGAGCAAATTGAGCAATTGCTCTCCTGTCCACTAGATGGCAGCAAATACACATTAGCAGATCCAGGTTTGCACAGCTTGGTTCCTGCAACAATTGGAGGTGACACATTTTGTCCTCAGGGATGATGAAGACATTACTGAGGAGGACGCTGTGAGGATAAGGCATTTACCAGCGAATGAGGATTTATTACACACAATAGGGAATCTCATCACACAAGTGAATAGAGCCCTATAAACATCAAGTTAGGAAACAATCTCAGGAATTGGTTTGGTATATTTGGTGCACATCCACGCTTATGGGATTTAACACGAAATTATGAATATCAATCTTTTTCATATTTCTCCTCCATGGACACAATAGCCTTCTTGCCTGGTGAACATTTCTTGCCCTATGGTAAAATATTGCTTGAAAAATGAATAAGGTCAATATAACTAACACAAATACAATAATACTGTAACGGCACAGGCCAGGCTGGTTTCGAACCCGAGGTCTCCAATTTACAAGGCCAAGACTTTAACCATCCGACCAAAGGGACAATCCCTTTGGCCAAGGACCAACGTACTCACTTTATCCACCCAGACCCAGGATAGACCAGAACTGCGTCACGTCTTCAAGCGCCCAGCTCCAAGGCTGCGCCCCTTTTTAGGGGAAACCCACCATAGTAAACGACGGTACAAGAAGCCAAAACCACTTCAAACAAACTATTTAAAACGGTTTAATTTGATAGAGATATGCCGAAGAGTTGCTGTGTTGTTATAGTTTCACTAACAATAAAAAAAAAAAAAAAAAAATGGTCTGCGATAGGGTAGGCGTGACACCGTCTATGTGGACGATGCATGTAACCTGGTGGAAACTGGATACAGCGTTCATATAAGGCAAGTACCTCGTGTCGATGTATCTTGCGCATTCTATGGCCGGCCGAGTTGAAATATATTGTCATGTCATGGTGTCTTTGGGTCATTTATAAAGGAAATTAATTCTGTTATTTTTCTATAGATGTTTTGGGTACTGCTATTTTACATTGAAGTCAACGCGAGTGGCTTGTGTTATCCCCTAAAAAGGGGCGCAGCCTTCAAGTTTTGCAAATTACCCGGATGTGCTGGTCTGGTCTATCGCTACACTACCTCCACCTGTGGGAAGCGCAGCCCCTGCCGCTTCAACGTCTCCGCGCTCCCTCACGCTCCAGGGACTACAGTATGCCTTCCAATGACCGCGGCCATCCCAACATCCCACTTCTGACACCAATGTAACGGCACAGGCGAGGCTGGTTTTGAACCCGAGGTCTCCAATTTACAAGCCCAAGACGTTAACCACCCGACCAAAGGGACAATCCCTCAAATTCCTAGAGGAGATAGCCCACACTAGCCTCAGAGCGGATATCGTCCTCTGGTGTAGGGGTTCCAAACAGATGGTGCTTATAGAACTAACAGTACCCTGGGAAGAGAGGATAGAGGAGGCATATGAGCGTAAGCTCAAAAAATATCAAGCCCTCATCCTCGAGAGCCAGGAAAATGGATGGAAGACCTGGAACCTACCTGTAGAGGTCGGCTGCAGAGGCTTCCCTGGGCAGTCGCTCTGGAGATCCCTTGGACGGTTGGGGATCGAAGGTGTGGCTAGGAAGCGGCTGGTAGGCAACATCACCAAACAGGCAGAAACAGCATCTTGTTGGATTTGGATTCAGCGGGAGGTGAGGTGGCAGAGCCGATGGACCAACAGCATAGAGTTGGGTGGTGGTCAGCGGGGGTAGACCCAGGACGCTGGATCTGCTGTCAAGCCCTCCCGATGTGTCATGGGCTTAAATTGACAAAACATCTGGAAGGGAGGGTGCCCATCTGATGACCTGCTGTAGCCACTCAACTCTTGTCCAGTGGAGGTAGGCGGCCAAGTCCAGACTTGGCTCAGGGATGAGGACGCCCCTGCCTAGCAGTCCCGCTGGTGCCTGAAAGGAGGAGGGAGAGGAGAGAGCGATGCCACTGGCTCACAGATGGTGCAGGGCAGAGTACCTGTAAAGGTGGGCCAGTTGCGATGACCCTATCGTATTTTGCATATGTGTAAATTAAATTTTTTATACATAACACTTGGTCTAACCGACCGAAACGTTTGTCTATCCAGACAAACGTTTGTCACTCCGGACAGCCAAGTCTGTCTGTCTGTTTGTGTGCACTGCCATGTTAAGTGATGCATACTCCACACAGAAAGGACCTGGGATGGACCAGGGGGTCGGGTCAACCTTCTTGCTGTGAGGCAACAGTGCTATAACCACTCAACTGGATTCACTTGATTTGTTAGATGCTGTTGTTCCAGAGGGACTTTTTATGTGTGGATAATAAAACATCTCTTCCCTGCAGCTCTTTGGAGTTTTCTCTGCTTGGTCTGCCACCAACACTTCCAGCTCGGCTCCACTGGAGGGAGATTTGAGTGTCTTTTGTCCATCATGCTGCCATTGTGTACTGTACCTATATTTACAGTCACAATTTAGGCCAGTAAATCTGTGGGGGAAAAACACCTAACCGAGAACAAACTGATGCAAAAGGGTTTTCAATTGATGCTGGTACCATTGGGCATGTTAAGTTACATACTAAAAATCTAGGAGAATCTACATTCCGGAAAGGGGTCATTTTCAAGATGCTGCTGAGCAGAAGCTGCTGAGCAGAAGTGAGCACTGCTATAGATTAGTGAAATATGAGAATCTCTGCTCTTGAGCTTTTGATATGAGATCCAATTATCTATCTAATATTATTTGATTCAATAAAACGCAAAGATTGAGCTGTTTTACTTGTTATTACTGTGATAACTCCTCCCCCTGATCTGACCCTGTGTTGTAGAGCGATACACACACACACACACACACACACACACACACAAGGTGCCTATACACAGTCTCTCTTAAAGGCTCAGACACACCTAATTTATTGACCAGCTGATATATTTAATATGATATATTTAATATGGAAATATGTATTGCCAGTCTCATCCCTTTAACAATAATATCCAATGATATGCTCTAGCTATCACAATAAATATCACATTGCAGAAAGAGTTGTGAATGTAGTGGATTCACAGTGAACAGGTAAGATGCGTTTGCTCCTGTGCTGGATGATGGATCCTTCCATGGTGATGTCATCTGTAGTGCATTAGTGATGTCATCTGTAGTGCATTAGTGATGTCATCTGTAGTGCATTAGTGATGTCATCTGTAGTGCATTAGTGATGTCATCTGTAGTGCATTAGTGATGTCATGTGTAGTGCATTAGTGATGTCATCTGTAGTGCATTAGTGATGTCATGTGTAGTGCATTAGTGATGTCATCTGTAGTTCATTAGTGATGTCATCTGTAGTGCATTAGTCTGTTTCCAGTCCCTTTCTCTGGCCTTTGTGTGTTCAATTTGCCTCTTTGCTTTTAATCTCTTCCCATCCTGCATCGACGGCCTACTGTTAGTTTAGTTTTGCATTGTTCTATTCTGGTAACAGGAGGCAAGGGATTCACACACAAGCAATAACACACACACACACACACACACACACACACACACACACACACACACACACACACACACACACACACACACACACACACACACACACACACACACACACACACACACAATACTTGTGTGTGTGTTTGTAGAAACTGAATGACACAGATGTGAGAAAATAACATTTTGCTTTACTCCAGCACTTCACAGGTGCTCTCACAGAGAACTACAGGTGCTTTCAACACAGTTCCATCATTCTAAACAGTTGAAGTGAATGGTAACTTCTGCTACACCCACCTACTTGCAGAACAATCAATATACAAAACCAATGTAAACACATTCCAAAAAAAGATTTAAAAAA
Source organism: Poromitra crassiceps (assembly GCF_964638095.1). Taxonomy (NCBI): domain Eukaryota; kingdom Metazoa; phylum Chordata; class Actinopteri; order Beryciformes; family Melamphaidae; genus Poromitra; species Poromitra crassiceps. The sequence continues at coordinate 39,410,622 of NC_139643.1, read as the reverse complement.
ATCAAACTCACTACTGACCTTTTTTAACTGAGACTCAAACACTTCACCCAGCTATTTTGGCCTCACAGAACATCCATCTCTTATCTAGATCATATTTTTTCTTTGCTGTATGCTGTTACTATTTTCCACTGCAACTGCAGGATTTTACAAATATCTTCAAACATTTAAACAACAGCAATTTCAGAACATACAAGGAAAAAAAACACATACAGAGCAGAAACAAAACTGAAAACGGATTGTCTGTTGTGTGTCACTCTGAACACTGTCTTTTTTCTTTTCTGAACACTGAGTGGCAGTGGAGGTGCTCTTCAGCACGTGCTTAGATGCAGCGGTGTTTCTTCATACTATCAAACTGAGTGAACGTTCTCTTACAGCCATCACACCAGTAGCCTGTTCCATTGTGGATGCGTTGGTGTGTCGTTAGGTGACCTAACTGACTGAAGCTGCTCCCACATTGGTCACAGTTGTAGGGTTTAGCTCCAGTGTGGATGCGTTGGTGTGTTTTTAGGGTACCTAACTGACTGAAGCTGCTCCCACATTGGTCACAGCTGTAGGGTTTAGCTCCAGTGTGGATGCGTTGGTGTGTTTTTAGGTTACCTAAGTTACTGAAGCTGCTCCCACATTGGTCACAGCTGTAGGGTTTAGCTCCAGTGTGGATGCGTTGGTGTGTTTTTAGGGTACCTAACTGACTGAAGCTGCTCCCACATTGGTCAAAGCTGTAGGGTTTAGCTCCAGTGTGGATGCGTTGGTGTGTTTTTAGGTTACCTAAGTTACTGAAGCTGCTCCCACATTGGTCACAGCTGTAGGGTTTAGCTCCAGTGTGGATACGTTGGTGTATTTTTAGGTTTTCTGACTGACTGAAGCTACTCCCGCATTGGTCACAGCTGTAGGGTTTCTCTCCAGTGTGGATACGTTGGTGTTTTTTTAGGTGTTCTGACCGACTGAAGCTACTCCCGCATTGGTCACAGCTGTAGGGTTTCTCTCCAGTGTGGATACGTTGGTGTATTTTTAGGTTTTCTGACTGACTGAAGCTACTCCCGCATTGGTCACAGCTGTAGGGTTTCTCTCCAGTGTGGATACGTTGGTGTATTTTTAGGTTTTCTGACTGACTGAAGCTACTCCCGCATTGGTCACAGCTGTAGGGTTTCTCTCCAGTGTGAATACGTTGGTGTCTTCTTAAGGCATGTGACTCACTGAAAGAGCGCCCACACTCCTGACAGGAGTAGGGCTTCTCCCCTGAGTGAACTTTCTGATGACGCTTCAACAGATGAAGTTTTGTGAATGTTTTGTCACACTGATCACAACGGTGACATCTGCGTCCGCTGGTGCCTGTCTGTTTCGATAGAGAAAGATACAAAGAAAGAATCAGAGGCCTATTCCACGAAGCAAGATTAGTGGCTTAGCAACGTAACTTTAGGTTTAAACCTAGGTTTGCCGTACCACGACGCTAGTTAACTTCTTACCGAGATAGATCACCATAGCAACTTATGCTCTATGGCTAACCTGCTTTGTAGCAGGTTAAGTTCCGAGGATGAGATCAAAACCCATGAAAGACCCACCTGCTTACCAATCAGCTCTCTGGAAACAGCGAGTCGCCAAAAATACATTGCATTCAAATGAAAAAGGAAAAGAAAAAGAACATGACTCCTGTTGAATTAATCGAGGACTGAAGCCTTGTACTTGTTGCAGGCTGCATTTAAATTAAGCCCTACTTACCACTTTGGAATATGTTTTTATAGCCTATATTCATTTTTGTGCTCTCAAGTAGGCCAGATGCGTTACAGTGCCATGTGCACAATGGAGCTGAGGCTGACGTTGGGTTGGACATGGTCATACATGCCAGAATAGCCAACTACATCTAAGCAATTTAATATGGGATCATGAATAATCTGCACGCAGATTATTCATATCTAGGCTACTCCTGCATTTTGCAGCTGCAACTGTGTTGCTTTTGGCCTGTATGATGTGATTGAACATTATTTCCAACATAGTCCATGTATGAAATATGGAGATATGCGACTCTGCTGCCAATAGCCTATATGTGACCACAAAATAGTCAATTTTTTATAAATTAAATACCATGTCGATTCAGTTCAGCAGCATTTTTTAAATTTTATTATCATTATTCTTTTATTGATAGCCTATTAGCCTATAGGAATTATTCCATCAGTGCGACCAAACACATCATGAGATCATTATTATTCATTGAGCCTAATGGTCTAAATACACCTACGGATTTTGGAAATTTAGACTGAGATAGATTACACATTACTTCCACTCGCAAAAAAGACATGCAGGTTTTATTGAGTTTATTGAGAGGGTGAATTGAGCTGCTGTAGGATACGTGGACGCAGAAACCGCTCTTCAAAGAAATGACTGATGTGAATAAAAGCGGTAACTTTAGACAGTCTTTCGGGAACAGACTAATAATATCCAACGCGGATTTTGATCCTGACATACAGTAAAGATTCACGATTTGCGATTTGAATGAATGAGGAAATAGGCGTGTCTGGCGCTGTAAAAGCTGGAGCAGTACATATTGGATTGTGATTGGCTAGTTGTTAAAAACCACACCTCTTTTGTGGGCACAAGCTCCCCTGCACGAGCATTTTCATTGTGCACACACTCTCAACTTGATTAGAAAAACCTGGATGCACTTAACGAGTTGAGAACTATATTCGTGGTATGAGTTAGCTAGATGGCAATGATCTGGTTAAGCCGGGACAGATCCTGGATCTGCTTATCCTACATTCGTGGTATGGTCCAAATCAGGACAGAGAGACTCTATGTGTGTGTGTGTGTGTGTGTGTGTGTGTGTGTGTGTGTGTGTGTGTGTGTGTGTGTGTGTGTATGTGTGTGTGTGTGTGTATGTGTGTGTGTATGTGTGTGTGTGTGTGTGTGTGTGTGTGTGTGTGTGTGTGTCACACACACACACACACACACACACACCAAACAAACTGTCAAATATTGCTCTGTCTCAGCAATTATTGGCAGTCTAGCAGTGTGGAGAAGGAGGTGCTATGTGTATCCATAAGTGCTCAGTATTAATTGACCCTGATATATTTGTTTCCCTGCTTATGAAATGTAATTTGTGGAACCAAATAAAGTATTTAAAGTGTGTGTGTGTTGAAACATCAGTGATATTTTTTCTCACCTCTTCTGGAGGATTCATTTTGACAGTGTTCCTCTCCTCCTCTGCTAGATGTCTCCCTTCCTGCCAATCAGCTCTGACATGATCAAACAGAGACAGTCGGTAAGACAGTTGGTAACACCCACAAAAAAACAAGAATAATGATAATAATAATAATGTAATATTAATAACAATAATAATGTGCTGGTGTGTTTGTAAACATTTGCAAATACACTTTTAAGATATTGATTTTAGCTCTAGTTGCGGCAGGTGAAACGTCACTGTCTACGCCAGTGGTTCCCAACCTTGGGGTCGCAACCCCAAGTGGGGTCTCCTGGAATTCAAAGGGGGTCACTTGGATTTTTTTTTCTCTCTTTTCTTTTTTGCACCACACACAATTCACAAACTACCAAAGAGGATTCAGGCCATGTGAAAAATGTATTTGAGTTCTGAGTCAGGATTCTGATAAAGTCAGAGTTCTAAAAATAAAGTTAGAATTCTGTGAAAAAAAAGTAAGTAGTAAGTAAGAAAAATAAGGCAGAATTCTGAGTTTAATGTCAGAATTGTTAGGGGGAAATATCTGCATTTTTAGGGAAAAAAGTCTCAGATTAAAGTCAGAATTCTCAGATTAAAATCAAAATTCTCAGATTAAAGCCAGAATTCTCAGATTAAAGTCAGAATGCAGAGAAAAAAAGTCAGCACTCTGATTTTAATGTCAGAATTCTGAGACTAAAGTTATACTGAGGAAAAAAGTCAGCATACTGTTACATGTAACATCATTGATGATGTCACTGATGATATTAGGATGTTGTACTGAAATTGGAATTTCTGGGGTCCCTAGATTTTTGTGACGGCAAAGTGGGGTCACATGCCAAAAAAGGTTGGGAACCCCTGGTCTCTGTCTAATATGGTCTAATCAGATTATTGCCAGTTACCTGATTATTCTGAGTTATCCGTTTATTGTTTGCAATGGTAAACACACTCACTGACTGGTCTGCTAGAGAGACAGCTTGTTTACAACGAGCAAACAAAGGTGTATCTTGCAAATGTAATACTTTGCACAAACTGTAGATTCATATGTTGTCTTGTTCACAATCATTTATTTAAGTTTGCATGAATTTACTAAGGTCTCGGAATCTTTGGTAACGTCTTTACCTAGAGCCAGGCGAACATGCCTACTACTTAGTAAAGCAGTGATAGCCTACTCAACCCGTGGCTCCTTTATGAGTAGTTGTGGCTCTTTTAAGTCCTACTTTAAATAAATAAATAAATAAATAAGCAGCACAAGAGTCTACCATCTCATAAGGGAATGGGATCAAGTCACTCAATATGCACGAAAAAGTTCCGAAATGGGCTAGATAAACTGATTTGATATTATATGAACTAAAAGTTGACATTTATTTGTCACCTTTCACAGTCAGATACAGGAGTGTTTCACAATATTAAAATATCAGGCAACACAGTGCAATAAAAGATTAAAAGAGAAAAAAAAGTGTGCAGAATGAAAATGCATAACACCGAAGGATGTAAAACCTGATAACAGCTGATTAAAACCAGAAGTTAACTAAAGTCTGGATGAAAATGTTTTCAGCTGCTTTTTAAAAATGTCACAAGAATCTAGCTAGGCCGCAGAGTTAAAGGGAGGGCAAACAAAATGGCTAACGTTGCACATCAAACAAGACTATCATGTCATGTCTCTTCTCCGACCTCTATGCTTTTTCCATTCATTTAAGAAGACAGCTGTTTTCTGGTAAATATCTCAGTGTTTGCCAAGTCATAAAGATAAGACGCAGTTTGTTTAGCATTTCAAAGTCAGCATTATTAGCTAGCTGCTAGCTTACCCCGCTCGCCGGACGCTTCTGGCTCATACTGAGCGCATTAGCGCCCGGCGAATGCAACCCATTTCACATATTAAATTTTGCTATTTTCACGTCTGGGTCTAAAATCCCGGCTCCTACCTGAGTCTTCACGTGAAGTGAAGACGCTATCCGATGTCAAACATCCTCTTCTTTTAATGACACCTAGTTGTTGCATCCAAAATGTTGCATAAAATCCACTTTTCTGTCGCTCAAAAACCGAAAACCATATATCTGGAGCAACCCGGAACAACGACTCACTGTTTACTCAACAATGCCCCCCACACTTCTGAAATGGTATTGCACCTCCCATTTCTGCATTTGTGCAGAAACGGAGGTGCAATACCATTGCGGAAGTGTGGGGGGCATTAGTGAGTAAACAGTGAGTCGTTGTTCCGAGTTGCTTCAGATCAGAGAAGAAGAAGGAGCGGTGCTCCAAATACATGGTTTTCGGTTTTTGAGCGACAGAAAAGTGGATTTTATGCAACATTTTGGATGCAACAACTAGGTGTTATTAAAAGAAGAGGATGTTGGACATCGGATAGCGTCTTCACTTCACGTGAAGACTCAGGTAGGAGCCGGGATTTTAGACCCAGACGTGAAAATGGCAAAATTTAACATGTGAAATGGGTTGCATTCGCCGGGCGCTAATGCGCTCAGTATGAGCCAGAAGCGTCCGGCGAGCGGGGTAAGCTGCTAGCCAGACCTTTCCCTGAGGACGAACTAAACATGGCGATAACACAGTTGGTTAGCTAGCTAGTGCTATATGTGTGCTTCAATTTAAACATATAAATAACAAGAGACCAGTAACGTTAACGTTACAAAGTGGGCATTTGTATCACAACAGTTAGCTTAATTACTTACTGAAGATGGTTATTCGCTCCTGACAAACTCTTGTGTCAGGTCAGGTGGATGTCTCGCCCACTTGAGACTTGCAGCAGCTCCCAGTATGAGCTCTGAGCAGCAGAATCGGAATCTACGACGACCTGAGTCGATTGGAGTCATTTCCGTGAGCAACAATCTCCCACAATTGTACTTCCGGTTTAGTGATTTTGCCTTCAAAATAAAAGCACGATAAAGTTCGGTTTTTACAATAGGAAGGAATCAGCGTGACGTCACTTGCCACCCAGAAATGCGGAACCCCGCGGCAGTTAATAGTATGAGTTGTGTCAAACAAACGTTATTATCTCAAAAACCATACATCACATCCAGGGCCGGACTGGGACCAAAAAGAGGCCCTGGCAGAAAGTCCAGACCAGCCCAGGGGAGGAGCCTGTCGCCGCCCGGAGGGCGGCAAATTTTTGGCCGCCCGAAGGGCGGCAAAATTTTTGGCGGCGCACTTTGTGGGGGGTTGGAAGCCAGATTTAGAGAAATATCTCATTTTAAATTAATAGACTGAGCAGGTGTAACCAAGGCTATTTTCCAAACTGCTCAGCCTCCTGGAAAGATCCATAATCACCAGACTAAGTACATTGTTACTGCCCAGGCCAGGCTCAATTCACAGTTCACACCACTGGCCATGGCCCGCCAACAACTGCAGGCATGAGGCACCGCACCATAACAAGGCAGCAATAATTGTCTCCAAGAACACTTCTACACAAACACATTAAATCACGCATAGCACAGCAGCCAAAAACACACGCCCACAGCATGGTACGGCGACCAGATTCACACACACAAGCCCATTTCTGACATATTAGTTTCCGTTTTGTTTCTTGTATTTATTTATTTTGACATGTTAATCCAGTTTTCAATTAGGCTACATCACCAGCAGCATTTGATTTAAAATACAAAATGACTACAGGTTATTTTCACCTTCTAAATTTAACACCTCCATTCATTTACTGTAGCCTACCCAGATCTGATGTGCATAAACAAAGCAACATTACTTGTGCAAACAACATCACGACACCTACTTCTGCAAAGTTAGCTTCAGCTTGTGTAGTTCCTCCATGGTCCACGTCCTCCTCAGAAAATTCGCCATCATCATCACTGTCAGTCACCAGCACGGTGGTGGTGGGGGCGATAGTGGGGCCGGACTGCTGCTCGTCGTTCCCATGATGCTGCCCAGCATCGGCCACGACAGTGGGTGACTTCTGTGCCTCGGTGGAGTTGCCATCGGTCCTGCTAGTACTGCTGCTAGCAGCAGAGGAGCTGACACCTGGGGCCTTAGTAGCAGCACTCTTTTCAGTGCACTGTGGCGCAAAAAACATCTTTATCTTGCAACATTTTTCTGCATTGGCTTCAAGGCCCTTACGTTTTTTGTCTCTTTTCTTTTCGGCGCCACCTTTTGCTTTGTTTATGTTCATCATGTTGAGATATAGACATATACTGTTCGTATTTGATCTATTCCCCCGCGGCTGCGTTGAGTGATGTAATTACATTGACATTTGACATGGAGGAGCCGGGAGGAGCACACGCTGCACGGAGCAGGCCAACTCCACTTTTGGAAAAGGGGGGGGCGGTGTCTCCGCCTCTCAGACCATGCAAGATCCATGATGACCACTTGACAGAACTCACCTGTCAACATGGGCCGGCCCATCTCTCTTTCCACTGTGTTTTGGGCTGACCTGACTGACAGCTATTTCGGCTGCATTGAGGGGGATCAATAAACGTGCGGTCAGACCGGCCCAGAGCGGCCCAAAATCACAGCGGCCCTTCTGGCATTTGCCAGAATTGCCAGATGGCCAGTCCGGGCCTGATCACATCGCTTATATTTTGACATTCCTGAGAGCAGAATTAGCTCAAGAGTTTGATGTATACGATAGACGGTTTTAACTTGACAACAAAAACATTCTAAATTGAACCCCCGCTCACTTCCTGTTGCAGTGTTTGCTATGGACATAAAAGAAAAAAAAACATTCAAGTGCAGGACTGACCATTCCATGCAAACCGTCTATACAGCTGAGCAGCGAAAACAAAAGTAACGATGTCGAGTGAATATTTCTGCAGTTTGCCGAATGCTGAGAAAAAGGAAGTGCTGTGGGGTTGCACTCTGGCGAAAACCGTCTATATGCATGTCCTGTTAAAGTTGTGTGAACTGTGCAGTTTTTAAAATGTAAACAGAGTCAAGCGGCTAGAGCAGACACGCCTCGCGCCACTTGGGCTCGGGTTCCATTGCTGTTGCCACCCAGTGGCGCGGTTTGTTTACCAAAATGCTGCTAGGCTGATGATCCCTGTATAAAGAATAAAGTGGTAATCTAGCTAAGACCCAACGTTACACACACACACACACACACACACACACACACACACACACACACACACACATACCGTATATAATCTGTGCATTACCAGATGGACTTCCGGTTTAATTTAACAAATTCATAAAAACAACTAGCCTAAACAGTACAACTTAAATTAAATGAACCTGCAAATGTGTTACAGACAAAAGATAACGTCCTTGCAGTACTTACAGTTATATGTGATCAAAATTTCACCAAGAAAAGAAGAGTGATATGAACTGCATGCTTCTTACATTCACCATTGGGCCACATTTAGAGGGTTTTTCCACACTTGTCCACAAGGGGGCGATGAACTACTCTAAATGACACCAACACAACTTGTATCTATGCACATTGCACATGGTCCTCTCCTCTGTTTATACCAGACTAATTACACCGATGGAAAGCTATGGACGTCAGTTGTAGGGCATGTAATGATAACAATAAAACATCAGTATTTAACAGGTCTAGTGAATATTGCACTGGAATCTGAAGTATATAACAGCCAGAAGAGAGTATTAAGAAATTACTGGGTGGAACTTCCTGTCTGTTGAATTTATGACTGTGAATTACCATGACTGTATGCATTTATGTTCACATGAAAAGAGACTTATTATGTAACTATGGTGAGAGCACCATTGGTTGATGTGTCCATTTTGCAGTGATCAAATACTATGGTCTATTTGGCAAATAGACCTCCTTAAATGCCTGAGTGTGTGTGTGTGTGTGTGTGTGTGTGTGTGTGTGTGTGTGTGTGTGTGTGTGTGTGTGTGTGTGTGTGTGTGTGTGTGTGTGTGTGTGTGTGCGTGTGCGTGCATGCATGCTCGTGCATGTGTGTGCACCATAGACCGTCAGTGAAAAAAGAAACAATCCGCACACCAAGGAGCTCCCGTTTAGGTTATTTTATTTGCAACACAGCGTGACGTTTCGGGCCACACTTGGCCCTTCCTCAAGCGTCTTGAGGAAGGGCCAAGTGTGGCCCGAAACGTCACGCTGTGTTGCAAATAAAATAACCTAAACGGGAGCTCCTTGGTGTGCGGATTGTTTCTTTTTTCACTGTAAGTACTCTATTGATCCAGCACCCAGGCCCAGTGTGGCCTATTTTTGGATGTGCGTGTCCCTACCTATTTTTTGCACCATAGACCGTCACCCATTCGTTTTTGGACGCCCGTTTTGAAGCCTCGAAATTGGCATTTTCACCGTCACCATCTTGGTTATTTGGAGCCAGAAGAAGTGACATAATAAATTTGGACATGAAGAGCGGCAGCACAGCCTGCTATAATCGGTCTGTGAACAGCAAGTTGTGTGATCACTGGAGAGGTAGTCTCGCTGGCCAGCCTCCTCTCCCTTCCGTCCGAGGAGTCTGGCGCCGCAGGTCTCCATAGTGGGATTGCGATGGGCGGCGCTTTGCAATGGGCGGCGCTTAACGGCAGTGCCCTTGGAAAATAGTTTCCAACAATCCAATTTGCCGTTTTCAGCGTGTAGCAACGAGCTAGCGTGTAGGTTTCTGCCGTTAGCTTGCTAGCTAGTTAGCGTTGTTGTTTTCACTGAGGCGGCAGGGCACTATTTACAGCAACACACAGGGAGGAGGGAGCGGAAGCCTCTCTGATTGACATGTTTGGAGCCAATGACAGAGTTTGTAATAAGCCAGGAGCGGACATCCGGCTGCCACCGAAACAGTCGCTCCAATGGGAGAGCAGCTGTAGAGCAGGGGAGGGTTTATCCCTGTTTCCTGTTTCCGTGGCGCCAGACTCCTCAGACTGGCCAGCGAGACTATGGAGAGGCGACCCATGCATCAAAACATAGTCTGCTTTATCGTCTATTTTCCTCTAAATGAGACCATAATTTACAAAACGAACATCATGCTGTATGAAGAAGACTTGAAACTGGCAATTGAGAGGAGACCATAAACTCATTAGGAAAGTGTTTGCTGAGCCCATAAATCAAGTGAGTAGTAGAGTCATTTTCCCATTGACTTCCATGTAACCAGATGGCTTTTTGCAGCCAGTGGCGTCGCACCCTGCAGGCCATTCAAAATAATGCAGGTTTAAGTTACTTCCGCATTGGCGTCACAAACGGAGTGTGTGTGTGTGTGTGTGTGTGTGTGTGTGTGTGTGTGCGCGCGCACGCGTGCGTGTGCATTTTTTCATGCCCAAGATATGAGGTCACACTGGGTAAAGTCATTCCCCCAAGCTTTTAAACATGAGCAGGGAGAAAGAGAGACAGACAAAGTGACAGATTGAGGCTGAAAAACCCAGAGACTAGGAGAACGGGGCTAGGTCAATGTTTTCGTTGTCTGTTTTCTAAGTTGGAGGAGTCTGAGAATGATGATGATGATGATGATGACTCCTTTCATATTTCAACTCGTGAGAAAATCCACACAGCAGGTTTCTGGGTGTAGACATTTCCCTGCATTTGATCCCTTGATTTCTCTGGAGTTCTGTTTTAGTTTTGTGAGTCGGCCGGTGGTTTTGATATGTAAATTCAATAAAAGGAAAGAAAAACATGCTTGGTGCACTGTGGTGGATTCTCACATATCTGCAGAGCATCACTGGACAGTTTAATTAACTGTGGAGCAGGTGGCTCCTTGAGGGGACGAGGTCTTGGCTACGCTGTGTGCAGCCCAGTTGATAGCCAAGGTGATCAAGAGCATGAGAAGATTTCTTACCATGTGCCCGAAGGGGCACTTGTTTATGAGTTTGTGTTGAGCATTAGTTTTATTAACACCTTCTTAACATATGTTCCGAGGTGTTGCAATCCTTCAACTGTTAGAGGTTGCTACTAATGAGATTTACAAGTCAAGAGCTAATTTGGGAGTTGCACCCTTTTGCTGATGTATAGTCTCTGGAAAAAGTGGTGTTAAAATGGTTAGAGAGCATTGTGCAGGTTAAAAACAATTGGAATTTACATTTTGGGCTCATGATTGGTACAAAAATGCCCCACAAAGGCCAAAATAGATCACAGGCCCCCAGGGTAGAAATATGCAGGAAAAGGTGGCATTCTAAATGGGTGTGTGACATCACAAGAGGGATAACGTTCATGCTGCGGCTGACACAGGGATGCAAAGTCATGGAGAGTGAAAAAGGTGACGGATACCAGGGCAGACATAAAACCACTCAGAAATCCTATTTTGGGATGAAAAAGGTGACTGTCACATCACAAGAGGGAGTTCCATTAAATGGAGCAGTGCTCCTGCACGTTATAAAAACTAGTCTCAATGCAACTATGTGTGATTTTATAAAAGCTTTTTTTTACCCAAATCCCATTGTTATATACCCCTCCCACATATTACTGCGAGATCGCGATTCTATTTTGATTAATCATGCAGCCCTAACACACACACACACACACACACACACACACACACACAGACACACAGTCGCACACACACACACACACACACACACACACACACACACACACACACACACACACACACACACACACACACACACACACACACACACACACACACACTCAAGTTACCGATACTTGAGTGAGTATCTCTCAGAAGATTTAAGTTTGTTATTTTTCCACCTACTGTATAATAAGACCAAAAGACTGCTGCTTCACAATAGAAACATATTTTGACATTGTGGTTGCCTATGTGGTGAATCAATTCATTGATTAATTTAATAACTTTTGCAGTAAAAAATAAAATGTATGACAATCCATTTCATGAAGAGGAAATGTCAATGTTATGAAAACACAAGGACATGTTTTGTTCTACCCCGGGTAGGGGTATCTCAGAAACGAATGCCCTTTTTGAGGGTTTGTTCCTGCAAATGGTAATATGTAGGGGTGTCACAATATATCGTCCCACGAAATTTCGCGATAGTAAAACGTCACGATATGTATCGTTGAGATGAAATCTCATATCGTGAATTTTTTTTTTTTTTTTTTTCAAAAGTAGACAAAGAAACGTCTTTGTTTGTTGAAGTTCAATGTGTGGAAAGTAGTTCAGTTGAACAAGTCTCTGAAGAGACACATGATAAGTTATACAGGAGAGAAACCATTCAATTGAGTTTCTGGCAAAACTGTTTACTTGACAGGAAAAACTGAAGATGCATAAAAAATAGACTAAGAAAAGTCTTGTTGTTTGAGTTTGAAGAAAAACTGAAGATGCATAATGAGAATTTATACTGCTGAGAAACCTTTTAGTTCAAAGTAAATCTAAGTGACGGTGTAACTCATTCTATTTCAAGATAAGCCTTATCTCCAATCTCATGTTTTTTCTAGTTGTTATTGTAATAACAATTTCCCACAACAGCATGTTTTGTATTTGTGCATTTCAAATAAAATACTACTTTTCCAGTCATATATTGTCATTATTCAAGTTTAAAAAAATATTGTTAAAATCGTATCGTATCGTATCGTTATCGTGAACCCAGTATCGTGATACGTATCGTATCGTGAACTGAGTGTATCGTGACACCCCTAGTAATATGTGATTATTCTCATGCATTTACTTAAAAATTATATACAAAAAAATCACATTGTATTTATGGAAAAGACAGGGTCATTAACATTGTCCCTTTTGACACATTTTTGTTAGGAAAGTGCATTGAGCCAGACACTTCACAGTTCAAGCATAATGAGTTATAAGGCTGTTAAGTAGCGCCTAATAGACCCTTTTCACAAGGGGCATTTTGTGTCGAAAAGATGGGGTGATGATTGGAAGTTGGAAACCCTCATTACGGTTTTGCTTGCACCTGTTTTCCAAGGCCGGATTAACCATAGGGCAACCGGGGCAGGTGCCCCGGGGCCCTCGGGGTGAAGGGGCCCTCCAAAAAAAAAAAAAAAAAAAAAAAAATTGTTTGTTTGGTCGGGCTCATGTTGGGCTCCACAGAACTATGACACAAATCTAAGACCAATCAGGACAAATAAAATGTGTTTCCAAGAAGATTAAGTCTGATGATTTAGTCTCATTGGATGCCTGTGGGCAAGTGGTGACCAGGGGTGCAGGAAGTGGGGGTGCTTGTGGTGCTGTGGCACCCTCTGCTGTTTTGTATTGGAAATGTAATGTCAATTATTTTTTCATCATTGTAAAGCCACAGCACAGTGAAGAGGATATTAATGTGAAGATTAGCCTCTTCCTTTTGCTCTCAGAGTGCATCAGATTCATGCATTTTACTTTAAAATGTACAAAATTTCTTTGTCCAGGGGGGGCATAGCCCCCCCTAGAAACCCCCCAGTCAGGCTAATATCTTTATCCTGCTGGTGCTACCTCTTTGCAAAGCCTAGAATCGCCTATGAGTGAGTGAGAAACTGAATCTCAGAAACGGAATAATAACATAACAGTATAATACTAATGTTAATTTAAAATGAGATATTCCTCTAAATATGGAGAAAAAACATCCAAACATCCGGACGATGGGTAGGGGGGCCCCTGGGAGCTTCAGTGCCCCGGGGCCCCTGGGGGTGTTAATCTGGCTCTGCTGTTTTCCCTGCCTTTTCGACACAAAATGCCCCCCGTGAAAAGGGTCTATTGATATCTTATGAGTGACCAGGGAGCTTTTGCTCCTGCGCTGGTCGGCTCTCGGCTCTCGCTTCTCCTGAGAAAGATCTCGTTCACACAGACTGGCGGCGTCCGTTCCCTCCGCAAGAACCCGCCAGAGACCAGGGGAGAATGGAAGTCGTCACAGAAAGACAGAAAGACGTGTGCACACATACAAACACGCACAGCAGTATGACGATGATGGACAGGGTAAATATTATTCCGGAGCGCAGGTGCGAGGAGTAGCAGTGAATTGATAACAGAGCAGGTCATTAACAAGACAGCTGGGTTTCGAGGCGAGCCTGCGGTACCGCAACGGGCCTTCCATCGAGAAGCTCACTGGGAGGAGAGGTGCATGACAGGCCGATGATATACAGGCTGAGGATATTAGTCTGTCCCAGTATGACATGTGTTCATTAGGGTGTTTCGCATGCTTATTCATTCTCTCGCTGTGAAAATTGCTACAGCCAGACAGAGGTTAAAGTTTCAGAGGCGTCCAAAATTATTGAATTGGAAATTCTAGTTGCTGACCTTTTGGTAGGAGTGAAGACCAAGACCGATAAGGGCGAGACTGAGACCAAGACCAAGACCGAGGGGAGGCGAGACCGAGTCAAGACCAAGACCAGACCAATGTGAGACCATTTTCAACACCATTACTCTAAAGACTGCAATTCCATATCACTGACCTTGGGAAAGGCTGAACCCAGTGGGCAGAATTAAGTGTAAAAATAGCTTACTGCTGCTAAATTAAGAAACTTGTGGTTTGTATCAGCAAATCGTATGACTGATGACAGAGCCGGCCCATCCTATACGCGAACTAAGCGGCTGCCTAGAGCCCCGGGAGTTGCCATATATATATATTATATATATATATATATATATTATATATATATATATACTGTATATATATATATATATATATATATATATATATATATATATACAGTATATAAACATAGGCTATAATATTATAGGCTGTGTGTGGTAGTTAAAACATAGTTTCACGTTGATGTTTATTTATGTTTGTAGTTTAAACAAAAACATAAATACTGTAGGCTACATACAGTACAACACAAAAGGCTGTTATTTACGCTTTGTTGCCACCTGGTGAGTAAATATATATGTAACTAAAACCATTGAAATTGACAACCGGTCCGCAACTTTTTTTCCCATGTATCTACCGGTCCTTGGCACAAAAAAGGTTGGGAACCCCTGGTTTAACTGACCTGGCAACCCCTATGGCTGCTGGCTTCTACACGCTTGCTTGACCCTGATAGGGCTACAAACGAGCGTCATCATCATCACGTTTGTTTGTTTTGCCCCCCCCCCCTCCCCTCCCCTCCCCCCCCCCCCAATCCCCCGCCCCCTGGGAGGGGGCCCCTAATCTATATCCTGCTTAGGGCCCCCAGGTGGATAGGGCTGGCCCTGACTGATGATTTGGACGACATCTCTACAGCTCTGCTCTCCCATGCCTTGTCTCCTTGCGTTGTCTTCCTTGGTGCATGAGGGGAGTGATTTCAGTCGTAAAACTTTCAAACTACAAAGTTATTGGTTGCAATTGAAGGGGGGGTTTTAACACACAATCACAGTAAAAATCAGATAAAAATAGATAAATCAGACAATACACAAGCGGGTAATAATGTCACTGCAGTTGTGGTCTTGACTGGTCTTGAAATAAAATCACGAGTCCGACTTGTCCGAGACCGAGTCAAGACCGAGACCGAGGGAGGGCAAGTCCGAGATGAGACCAAGACCATCAAAATGTGGTCTCGAGACCGGTCTCCAACACTACATTTTGGGGTGTGATTTGGGTGTCTATCAGGAAGCTACTGTAGTATTAGCTACATTTTGTTTGTGTGCATATAGGCTACGTGAGAGATAACGGTTTCACTGATCACACATGCCTGCAGTTCACATTCGATCAAGCCTTCTCTGATTATGACCCATTTCCTCTTTGCTTGATCGATTAACATCCCAAATCTCATAACAATTATGATCCAACTTATTTGTGCAGTTTTCAGTGGGCAAAAAACCCATAATCAATTTTAAGCTCCAATCTTGAAGTGCAATTTACCAAAGACCACTCTCAGTGGGATCGACCTCTTACCCGAGCCTGTCTGCTACCTGAGTTGAACTTGAAGCTGCTTTCAAGTGGGAACTGGCCTCACAGGCTGACAGAGCGATGTTGCGGAAATTAAGAAAAACCCAATGGCTTATAGCAGCAGTGACCCCAGCCTGCAACCAGCCTGCAACCAGCTCAGTGGCCTTGTGGTCTGAGTGTCCGCCCTGAGACTGGGAGGTCGTGAGTTCGATCCCCGGCCGAGTCATACCAAAGACTATAAAAATGGGACCCATTGCCTCCCTGCTTGGCACTCAGCATCAAAGGGTTGGAATTGGGGGGTTAAATCACCATGTGATTCCCGAGCGCGGCGCACGCTGCCGCTCACCGCTCCCCCAGGGGATGGATCAAATGCGGAGAACAAATTTCACACATTGTGTGACAATCAGTGGGACTTTACCTTTACCTTTACTAGGTGAGGTGTTGCTAAGCACAAGCAACACTGAGCGAGCAGACTGTATCAAAGAGATGGACGGAGTGAGTGTAACATCACCCGTTGGTTTGTGGGTTTTGAAGTTTCTAGTTTGGCATTTTGGCCAGTGCCATCTTGGTTCTCACGTAGCTCGCGCGAGAGACAATGCGAGACCAGGGGTTTCCCACAGAGCCGTAGCTCCGCCTAGCTGCTATTGGTCCATGACGGGCAAGCTGCACGATCACTGGACAGGCGACCTGTCAATCATGCTCAAAACTTATTTTTATCCTCTATTTCACTCACTTATATAAAAATGTCACAGGTGAAATTAGCTATTGAGCCCAACACGGAGCTCAAAAACATGGGGGTGAATGATGGCCTGGCTCGCTTTTTGAGCCAGCCTCCAGTGGCCATTAGAGGAACTGTAGTTTGTAGTACTCCTCGTGAGCGACACAGCAGGAGATCTGCCCTCCACCCACCACCGAAAGACAAGGCGGGAGGAGAGAGATCAAAGATCGTCCCGCAACAGATTGTTATTATTGTTGTTCTAATGCGTTTGTGTTGGCTGACACGTACAAGTGTTTTATTATGACATTATTATGGTAGCGAGATATTTTGGTTGTGTCCTCCACAAGCGTTCCCAGCCTCCTCTGCAGTTGATTTACTTAAGATTCATGGCGATGAAATGGCGTTTTCACTGACATAATTGGAGAGATATATTGGCCAACTGAGGTGGTCTGGCAAAGAAAATCCTGCTTCAGCCCTTAGCGAGAGATTTCCAAACTTCAAACATCGTAAATAACAACCAGTAAATCCACATTATCTCCATCAATGCGGTGCAGATGTAAATTGGAAACAGGCAGATTATGACTAAGAGTAAAGGTTTTTTCAGACTTTTAAGGGGATTGCACTGCGCCACATGTGTTGTATATCTGGCACTAGCACTCTCTTCTGTGCCACTCTAGGCATTAGAATCAGAATCAGAATCAGATATCATTTATTCACCATTATGTTATATAACATATAGGAACTTGTTTTGGCATTAAAGTGCATTAATCTTCTTTCACATAAGAGGGACAAGTGCAAAACAAGACAAGACAAATACAGTGGAACAACAGGACAAAGAAAGTGCAATATCTGGTGATGGGCAGTGCAAGCTTGGATTAGAGTTCAGGCCCGAGGCAGCTCCCCTTAGGGGGGGGGGGGGGGGGCAGGGGGATACCTGACTGATTTACGAGACGTGCTGCTGAGGGGAAAAAGCTGAGTCTGTGGTGGTTTTTCAGAGTCACTGGCAGGCGTAGCCGCCTACCATGGGGAAGCATGGTGAGGAGGTCGTGACCCGGGTGGGATGGGTCGGCCATGATCTTTCTGGCCCTCTTCAAGGCCCTGGTGTCATGAAGGGACTCGAGGGAGGGGAGGGGGCAGCCGATCACCTTCTATTATATTCCTACACTTCTATCAAAACATTTGTCCTTTTTTTTAACCAGCTGCGACAGCATGGCTGGTATTGTTTTAACCTTGTGTGTGTGTGTGTGTGTGTGTGTGTGTGTGTGTGTGTGTGTGTGTGTGTGTGTGTGTGTGTGTGTCATCGAGTTTTGTGAATGCGATAGCATCAAAACTCTGCAATATCCAGTCACGAAACCTTACAGGTGTGTATAGTTTGAAAATGGCCGTGACCCCCCCCCCCACACACACACACACACACACACACTTTAGGCCCATGACCCACATTCGGGACGTGGGTGTCGTGGCTGGTGTAATCCCATTGCAAGATGGCCTCTACATGTAGTTTTTATTAGGGGCCGGGCCGGGAAATCCAACTTCCCCCTGCTGTCCCACTCCCCTTCTGCCGATCTAGGGAGAGTTGTAGACTAGCACATGCTTCCTACGAGACATGTGCATCCGCCAGCCGCTTCTTCTCACCTGACAGCGATGAGTTTCACCAGCAGGGGGGAGGATCACGCTATTCCCCCGAATTCCCCTCCCCACCAAACAGTCGCCCAGAGGAGGCGCTAGTGCAGCGACCAGGAGACATACCCTTAATCCAGCTTCCCACCGGCAAAGACAGCCAATTGTTCCTGTATGGACGCCCGACCAAGCCGGAGACACGAGAGCTCAAACCTGCGACCCTTGTGTAGGTAGGCAGGGAATCTACCGATGCCCGGGTATCTGCATTTTAATTGAGATGGAAAAAAATCGGTTTCACTCTTAGAAATAAACACAAAAGTTTTTGTTTTCTATCAGAAAAGTAATGTTAAAATGACTGAATTGCAGATTATTTCAGGATTATGATTTAGATTTTTTTTTTTTTTTTTTTTCAAATTTGATCAAGACATTGTCACACCATCTGTTTCACACAGAACACCCTGATGTTCAGGTCGTCCCGGTGGCTCAGCTGATAGCCCGTACCACAAAAGCTGCCTTAGTCCTTCGCGCGGCCCACCAGTGTTCGAATCTGACCTGTGGTCCTTTGCCACATGTCATCTCTTCTCTCCCTCCCTATCTTTCCTGTCTGCCTAACTGTCCTATCTAATAAAGACAAAATGCCCAAAAATAATCTGAAAAAAAGATGTTCATTGAATGGCAAAATAGGGTCTTACATTAAACATATACATTTGATTCCTAAAACATAAAGATGTTTATGATAAAAACCTCACATTAACTCCATCTGGGTGGCACACACTGTCAGGATTATGCATGCTGTGACATCCCATACTGTAGGTGCATTCCAACATCAGCTCTGAATTATTAACCAGAGAATAAAGCATAGCATGATTCATTTTACAAGCAGTATACAAGCTGTTAAGACACATTATAGCATTTTGCCTCTCTGTTTCTTATTCATATGTACGTACAAGTCCCGATAATGACTCCAAAATCCACTCCAAAAGAAATACCTCCAAGCGGCCGTCTGGGCCTACAGTGATAGATAGCCTACACATACATCATGAGAATAAATAAATATAAGAGCACACACACACTTATCACACACCAAGAAACACACACACACACACACACACACACCAAAGCGCGTGTACATGCGACATGGGCTGACTTATCACTTACTTTTCAGGCACCCTTCTTTGTCTGGACTCTACATGGTTTACAGTAAAAATTTATAAATAATAATAAATAAATAAATAAGTAAATAAGTAAATAAATAAAATAAAAAATCACGAGATTTAACCAGACCATAAAATTACATTTCAAATTAACAAATGAGTAGAAGCTTCCAAACAATGCAATGCATTTGGTTCCTTGCTATATCTGGATCATACAGTAGCTATATGACACTGAAGAAGTCAGCATTGTTGTTGTTTTTAGATGTGAAGTTGGAACCTTTTTCTGTAATTTTTATTTTAAGTTTAATTAGTAGGAAAACATCCTGAGACAAGCCAAGCATGTCAATAGTTCTGGTCTAATCATTTGGACCCGCTACAAATAGTTGTGGCATGTTTGTTCTTCCAACTCGTGAATTAAAGATGACTTTGTAATAATATAATGCTATCCAGACAAATAGAGCACAGTTGGACAGCATCATACTCAAATATAAAATCTTGTTATTAAACTTTAGAGCACCATAATATATCCCTTCCTCCCTTGATTAAACACACACATACTGCAAACTCCCCTGCAGATTGATCCCATGCTGACAGCGTCTGACATGTTCTTTATACGGAGAATCATTAAAACTGGCCTCACAAACAAACACACACACACACACACACACACACACACACACACACACACAATTAATGAAGACCGCACTCCACTCAAAAATGTGTTTTCCGTCTTGTTCCTTCATGTTTGAGCTTCACTGTGCAGAATGATGTCTGTGCAGAGTTTGACACTAGAAGACTGTTTTCACATTCATCTGCTGAAAGTGGAACATTTCTCTGTGCTCACTGCTCACTGAAAAGGCCATTTCCTACAAGCATGAGTTGCAACATGATAAATACTGTCCAGTATCCAGCAATTCAACTTTAAAAATAAACAAATTAGCACATTTACAGATTCTGGAATTTTTAATGGGGGAGGAGGAGGGAAGTAATTTTAAGAATTTTAACAAGATAATTTAACTTTTTCTGTGTGGAAAAAAACATATCAGAAGCAAATCAAAGTATATTTTATATACATCTTAAAACATGACTTTACAGGGTCTTTAACACCATGACCATTTTCTGGATTCAAAGATAGCTAGAACATTGTAAACAACATCCATTTAGTGTAAAATATTACAGAATATTTTGATATAGCTTTATTCTGACATTGCACAAAGAAGACATAACATAATTATGACACAGACAAATCTAAAGGGAACCCAGATTCCGTAAATCCGGTGGCTGTATGACTTCAGAATCAGAATCGCTTTTATTGCCACCCAAGGTGATGGGGGAGGGCCGGAACTGTGTTCCTCCTGTAATCCACAATCATCTCCACTGTCTTTTGAGCATTCAGCTCCAGGTAGTTTTGACTGCACCAAGTCACCAGATGGTCGACCTCCTGCCTGTACTCGGACTCATCTCTGTCCGAGATGAGCCCGATGAGGGTGGTGTGACTGGTGTCATCTGCAAACTCACAGGAGCTGGACAGACTGGTGACTGGAGGTGCAGCTGTTGGTGTACAGGGAGAAGAAGTATGGAGAGAGGAGACCGCCCTGGGCGGTACCGGTGCTGATGGTCCAGCAGTCAGTGATGTGCTTTCCCAGCCTCACGTGCTGCTTCCTGTCAGTCAGGAAGTCTGTGGTCCATCTGCAGATGGAGGCGGGGACACCCAGTTGGGAGAGCTTCTCCTGTGCTGGGATGATCGTGTCAAAGGCCGAGCTGAAGTCCACAAACAGGATTCTGGCGTAGGTTCCTGCAGTGTCCAGGTGTGTGAGGATGGAGTGGGGGGCCATGTTTATGGCATCGCTGATGTCTACAGACCTGTTGGCTGTGGAGGCGAACTGCAGGGGGTCCAGGAGCGGGTCCGTGATACATTTAAGGACAAGACAAGGAGCTCGACCTCATGACCACAGAGGTCAACATTCTTCTGTTAGGGCTCAGGTGCTGCATGGGACAAAACCTCCTTACAAACAGTAGTAGAGGCATGGATGTAGTATGCAGTATTTATACATTTGACATGTTTACTTTCAATCAGTCATGCATTTCAGCTTGCATTTGGACAAGATTTTGCATCTTGAAGATTGAAATTGTAAGAATTTGGTGAAACTTAATGTTGAAGTTCAGTTCACCTTGCCAGATTTCCCCCCGAATATTCAATCATACTGTAGCTACGACTCAGGCTTGACATTATGTAAGATGATAAAGCATCCAAAATGTTGAATGAAATGTCGCTTTCTGTGTGCACATCTGCTGCCGTCTAGCAGCTGAATCATAGCTGAAGGAGAAGACAATCAGCTAACTTTTTCTTTCTTAAAGTTTGAGACAAGAAAAGATTGTCAAAAAAACATCAGTAGCAGCAAATGTCCATGCTCTCCCAAGCTTTTCCATTTGATATGTGATGGATGAAAGAGTCTTAACAAGCATTTCCAAGTGATTATGCTAGAATTCAGTTGAATCCAAAACCACGTTGCAGTGCTTATATAACAATATTTTTGTTTGCGGTGCTGACATCAGACATGTTTTAATGAATCCAGCAATAATTGTCTCAATAATTATTCTGAGTCTATTCAGTGCCACCGGCATTCCAACATTGAAGCATCGGAACACATAATAATAATAATCGTCATCATCATTATAATCACAATCATAATAATCATAACCATAAAAGTAGGGGGTTGCCCGGAGGCCCGAGATCTGCCAAGTCAAGGTCACTGCATCAGTTTGGCAGTGGAAAGGGAATCGAACCAGGGTCTGCAGGTTCTCAATCGAGACGATGAAGTCTCCGTCACACACCAACAGGTCCCCTTCACTCACAGTTCTTTGCTGAGCGCTTTTAAGTCTTTCCCCCTAGACTTCAATACTCACTGACTGACTCATGCTCGAACCCACAACCTCAAAACTTTCAGGTAGCATTCCAACTCTATGAGCAACCGGCTTTTATCGGTTTAAAACCCTTTTGTCAGAGGTTTTCAGTCTTTATTTGGGACGTTGGTTTTTCAAAACGCATACTCGATCCAGGATTGAACCCACAGCCTCACAAGTTTCAGGTAGACTTGCAACACTACAAGCCAGTGGGTCTTACAGGTTTACAGCCCTTTCGTCAGAACTTTTCAGTCTTTAGTGGTTCGTTTTCAAAAGAAACACTGTCTGCATCCAGGAACCCACACAACCTCAAAAGCTCCGTGTAGCTGTCCAACTCTACACTATAGGTCACACCACTTCCAAACCGCTTTTCTCAGAGTTTCCGAGTCTTTAGGGACCACAATGGAAATAAGCCTTGGGACTTTATTGTGTTGTCCTGACTTTTCCTTTTATGTATGCACACTCAATCCCTTGGCAGAGCTGCTGTTCTTTTAAAATGAAACCGTCAAATAAATCAAATCAAATCAAAAATCAAATTTACGCAGGATGTTGGCTGGTCCTTTCACAACTCATATTTCAATGCTCAATTTAGATACAGTTCATATTTGTTCTGTTTATGATTTTTAATGGGGGAAAAAACAGCCTCTTGAGTAACACTATGAACTGCTTCACAGAGTTTTGGTTTGATGGTGATAATTACAACAACATCCTCTCCTCATCTACAGTGAGACAACATAATATATTTCTTTTTACTTTGACCCTAACCCTAACCATGACAAGATGTTTTAGTTGCTTAAACTTAACCGTTAGCCAACCTTTAGCTGAAAACACCTTGTCCAATTTGTGTTACTGTCACATAATCCAATGTGTGGTTGAGAAGCGTAATTCAGTCCATGGTGGAGGAATGTAATTTTCACATAATTCAAGCCCACAGCGCAGAAATCATCTTCTCAGCATTTGTGTTCATTTCACATAATTTGTGTGAGATTAATTTGCTGCCGGTGTCATTTAGACCAATCACAGGCAGCAGGCTACTGCAGGATATTGGGTGATGGGAGAGAAGGTTAACGTACTCTCT
>NC_139643.1:39337340-39382340 GCF_964638095.1 Poromitra crassiceps | reverse complement strand
GGAAACTCACTTTCGGTGACATAAATGCAAGCAGATCCGAGCGTGTGCCATTAGGCTGGAAGGTGCCGACTGCCGGGTTATTGGGAACCATGGGCGGATTTCCTGGTTCTCAACACACAACAAAGGGAACACGAGAACAGCTGGAGCAGAACAGCTGGCTCCAATGTGGCCTTCACCCATAAAACACTTTGTATTACCTAATCTCACCGCACAACACGAGGGGTGCCTCCTAAACCACGCACGCACACGCGCACACACACACACACACACACACACACACACACACACACACACACACACACACACACACTCATATGAATGCAGGAACCCGCAGCAACAACGTATGCATCACATATGAAGCACATTACAGCTCTGTACAGATGAATCAGCCACTGGAAACCTTTCGCCTGGAGGGGGGGCCAGAATGGAAGACAGGCACGGTAGAGGAGCAGGGGTGACGTGAACTGCGATTGCATGAAACAGACCATTTCCCTCGCAGATCACACGGCTCATGGCCGCGGCTTCGCATCTGAATGACTAGTGGCGAGCCCAGGGAATCTGTTTTGATGATAAAACAATATGCTCACTAACCAAGGGGCTAGCTCCATAGCTCCGTTTGTGAAGCCAATGCGGAAGTACAGTAACTTAAACCTGCATTCTTTCGAATGGCCTGCAGGGGGGCGACCCCACTGGCTGCAAAAAGAAGTCCGGTTACATGGAAGTGAATGGGAAAAGGACCGTATAGGCTACGTCTCACTTGATTTATGGCCCCAGTAAACACTTTCCTAATGAGTTGATGTTCTCAATCGTCAGTTTCAAGACTTCTTCAATACAGCATGATGTTCATTTTTATACATGAATAGTCCCATTTTAGAGTATTATGCTTTTGGGATCCAAATTCACATCACCTCTGGCTCCAAATAACCAACGGTGACGTTGAGAAGGCCAACCTCGAGGCTTCCAAACGGTAGTCCAAAAACCAACGTCAGGGTGGCTGCGTCCATATATATTTTTATGGTCTATGACGCTAACATTAGCTTATTGAAACCCCCCATTTTCATCATTGCCATGTTCGGAAGTCATACCCACTCCAGCAGCACCGCTGTGTGAGAATCCTACGCAACTCGCCATAAAAAGTCAATTGGGCAGGCAGCAAACAGTGGTATAAACATATGACCTTTAACGTTGTTCATCTGCTCGTTGATTGCACCCGCATCACACCGGTTCCTTGTGCTGTTTTACAAGAGACAGCTTGCTATGAATAACGCTCTCTGGGCGGTATAACAGGCAGCTCGCACATAGCAGACTATATGTGTCACAGACTGATAGCACTATGGTGTTTTAGATGGTGAAATTTATAGAAGGGAGAGGGGGGAGAAGACGGGCTGTTTAAGAGAGAGCTGGATTGAAAGATGGGAAGGATGAGAAGAGAGAGAGAGATGGATCTGGATCTGCTTTGGTTAATGTTCCCTTCGCTTTACGACGGCTGTTAAATTGTCTATTTAGATCCGTTGGCAGGCCTCAACACTGAGTGCTACATTGTTCACCTCTCTACCTGTCTACTAGCATGCGCGATCGAGCACTCCAGCGGGGTAAAAACAGCTATTTCTGACGTGCCTGCCTTCTATATGCTTTTCTCTCTCTTTCGCTCGCTACATGACTTTATTTATTGCAGCCAGGTTAGATTTTTATAGTCGCTAATGGATCTTTCTTACCAGTGTAGGTATTTCCTCTCTAGAAGAGCACGGCTGCTTTGATAGGAGGGTCAGCAGAGGTAAAGCGAGCCTGTATCGGGAAAGAGGGACCCCAGCTGTTTTATTTGCTTCGTTTCCATGGAAACAAATGTGTATCATCATGGTGTACAATCAAAAAGGCCCAGGGGTGAATCACTCTCCGTGACATTCCAGTAACATTTCAATGGCACTCTTAAAAGTTCTGATTGCATGAGTTCTGTTTGTTCTGGACCCGTCACTTTGTGATTATGTCATTGTCGAGCATCTGCGCCCAAGTGATTTGACCCCACGAGCGAGCGAGCGCACCGGGAGTTTGATTTCTGTTGCCCCGCGAGTGTTTAACAAGCTCCCACTAAAAAAGACCCTTTTCACTCTTGTGTTTGTCAGATGCGGTTCGGCCAAGTTCGACTCAATTCCAGTTCAAATGAGTGGAACTAATCTTTGTTTTCTTTGCTAAGCTGCTCCCCAGGGTCTCGGTTGCCTGGTTGCCTTCTTCTCTCAGAAACAGCACAAGTGGAGGCAGAAAAGCCACGTTCATCATCATCTCTATTCTTATTATGATATTATTACTATTACCCCAGGGCACACAGACACAGGCCAGCCTGGGCTTGGAAGCTCTCGCATTTTGTCTCATTCGCTAATCTGACAGATAACGAACCAGCGAACACGCGGAGCTCAAACAGACGGCCGTTTGCCAGAGGCCTATGAGGGTGTTAAGTGTTTTGCCCGACCCTTACGGGGGTGTTCACAATGGCTGTTAAGCTGGAGCAGTTCTGCTCTCTCGCTCTCTCTCTCTCTCTCTCTCTCTCTCTCTCCCCATCTCCCCCTCCTGGAGGAGGAAGGTTGGGATTGCTGTGTGTAGTGATGGGTACCACGGGGTGGTTACCCACCACCACGCCGTTACCACTTCACTGCGCAACAGAGGAGCTATGGGAAGGTTCAACAAAGTGAAAATGTTCTGAAAGTTCAGAAAGTTGGGCTGCGTTCAGAAAAAAAGTCTGACTCTAGGATTGCTATTATTGATCACGCATAAAAAGAGCAACAACAACAACAACAACAACAGCAACACAAAACAACTTCTTTTTCTACAGCGCAAACTGTCAGTCTGTGAAGCTAGCACTCCCTGTGGCTTTCACAGGACGGAGTTTGGTGACAAGAGAAAAGCCAGCTGCTTTACCCAGACCAGAGGGCGGGAGGCTGCATGTCACCTTCAAACCTGCAGGGGGAGTGATTCAGGGCCCTCAGGGCACTGTGGGAAATACCTCGGCTGGACAGGACACACTAAAGCAAATAAACAGCCTTCCCCTGACACTGTGCTGTGCTGCAGTGCACATTCATTATGCGCCAATGTTTGCAGATTTCAATAAACAAAGCACTTCAACTAAATATAAGATGTTTCCTCTAAATGTACATGTATAGGACAGAAGTAAAAGTCGCACAGTCCTGAAAATAAATCATATCAACACAGGTTTAACAAAGGAATTAATATTATATATTTCAAGGGGTCGTATGACTGTCCGTCTATCTATCTAAAATTGAGTATGTGGGCTCTGTTTGTTTGTTTGTTTCAAGTTCTGTGTTTCTTTGGCCACAGCTATGCCGTTTTACGTGCGATCGGGCTGAAACCTTCAGGCTGTGTAAAGGGCAGCACCCGTGTGGGTGACCTGACGACCAGGTTTTCTGTGCTCGACGTGCAGACGTTCAGGCGGAAGCATTTGAAAGTTGCGAGAGCCAACCGTCTGTTTTAAGAGACTAACGTAACAGTAACATTTAAAGGCGGTGCAACCTCACGGCGATTGGTTGTCGTCTCCTCCACCATCTGTGCAGGATTTACGAGGCTTGACCACACTGATTCGCCAAACCTCTTTTGCCTTTTTCTCGCTCTGTGTGTGTGTGTGTGCGCGTGTGTGCGTGTGTTTGCATGTGTGTGTGTGCGTGTGTGTGTGTAATGTGTTCTCACACATTGGTAAAGATGAAACAAATGGAACACGACAGAAAGTCAGAGTGAGAGAGCCTCTCGGCACACGATAACGAGCACTTCTCACTCTCCTTGTCTAAGCGCCGTTGCGTAATTGCATGCGAGTCGGCCTTTTATATTCAAAGTTGACTCGCACCATGTGATCGAACGCTCATTCCTGGACACTGAAGAAACAACGCGAAACAGTTTGGCTGTTAAGCCATCTCCATAAATAAGCAGAGACGACGACTCTCTCCAACATGACTCGCTCAGATTGCCACTTGGTTTATTTCTGCTCAGTCTTGTCCTCCGCCAAAAAGATCTAATCCCATCTTCTTCTCCAGCCTGTCTTCTTTTTATGAAAAACGAAGTGTAATAAAAACGTGAATGTGCTCCTTTTATGCTCCAGATAGAGGCCATGTGGGGAACCAAATCCAAACCTCTCCCCCTGGATATTGCCGTGTCAGAGCGTTTGCACGAGATCATTACTCTGCTGCATATATACAGTTCCCCAATACACACTTGCTACATCCGTCTTACGTTTCACCTCCTGTACAAACCAAGAGCTTCTTCAACATGCTTGAAGCAGCGTGCGTGATGTCATACCTGTCAGTGATGGCCTTTGAAAATAAGGGAGATTTTCCGGGACCATCATTTTTACATTATGATCATAATGAAAGGGGTTTCATCTCTCGGTTCCAGAGATCTGCACCAGTGGCTCCTGCATTACATTACTGGCTTTCCTGGGGAAGCTACGCAGGTCTGGCTGTGGATACTCCTTGGATGGTAGACTGGTGCTGAAAGTGGTGTTGGGAGGACCAGTAGGAGGTGCTGCTCTTCTCTCAGGTAGCATGAATAATCTCCCCAATGCCCCAGGGCAGAGACAGGGACTCTGTCCTGTGAGTGAGCGCCGTCCTTCGGATGAGACGCTAAACCGAGGTCCTGACTCTCTGTGGTCATTAAAGATCCCATCTTCGTTAAGAGTAGGGGTGTAAACTGGCGCCCTGGCTAAATTCCCATACAGGCCTTCCTCCCATCATGGCCACCTAATCATCCCTCATTACTTAATGTAAGTGTCAATCCCCTATTATCCTGAGTCGGTCATATCCAGTCTGTCACACTTTCCTGTGTTTTGTGAGGAACTCCAGCTAGAGTTGTGGAATTACTTTTGATGAGAGAAACCCGTGGGACGACGTTTGACAATCGTTTGCTAATGCCTTAACTGCTTTATTTACATTAGCTTGGCGTCAGGTGACTGACTCATGGTTAGCCTAGCCTAGCGCAATGCTAAATGACTGGCGATATTGTTCTTCTCCTGACTCTGGAAAACTATGTACGCTCGAAAGTTAAGGATCAAACTAGTTGTAAACATTATGGTCATAACAGCTAGCCGCAGCTGACCCACTTAACTCATTGAGTGCCAGCCACTTTTGGAGAACGGACGCTCCCAGTGCCAGAGTTTCAGAGCGTTTTCAGTGATTTCTCGAGGCCCACAGAATATTGTGTGATATTACTATGTAAACACCGAACACGCACAAAGAACGATGAGACTCTCTTCTATCATCTGCAAAAAAAAGTTTATTGATCCCATTTTCCGTTCTTTAGTTATGAGCCGGAGAAGATAGGCTGTTTTGAGCAAAAAGACACTTTTCAAATTAGAAGCCGAGTTATTCCGCCTTTTGTGAAATGCAGCATTTCAAGCACATTCACTGAGTCTGAAGATAATATTTTCTGATGTAGTGACGTGGTGTAGTTGTGTGGTGCCTGCGTGCCCCACCCCCTCTCCCCCCCTCAGCTGGAAACTCCTCCCCACACTACAGCGCTTGATCAAGACAGCAAGCAGGATCATTGGGGTTGATCAGGTGTCTGCAGCACAGCTGTATGACGACCTTATTAAAAAAAAGGCTGATCAGATCCTAGATGATCCTACCCACCCCCTCCACCTGAAATTCCTCAGGAGCAGCAGGTCAAACGGCAGAATTCTGCAAAGAAAAATCAGAACAACCAGGTACAGTAAATCTTTTGTGCCAACGGCAATCAGAGCGCTAAACAAGAAATAATTGATCAAACTGTGTATATTGTTTGGACTGCACTTACTGTATTAGATATTGTATGCCGCTGTGTAATTCCTAAAAGTCTCTGCACCTTTAATGTGCTCAATGCACTCCCAGAATGCACTTTGCACTTGCACTTGTAACTTTTAAACCTATGTAGGACACTGTTGTAGTTTTATATTTTTGATATTGCGTGTGTGTGTGTGTGTGTGTGTGTATGTGGCTATGTGTGTGTGTATATGTTGTGTACAGTGTGTACACGACATGTACTGCAACAGACGTGTATGACTACCACCTGAGTTTCCCCTTGTGGGATAATAAAGTTGACCTTGTACCTTGTACACAGCACACAGCCTAACACGCACCCAGTCTATTTTCGGAGCGCTCCGTTTTTTTGCGCCGGCTCCCAGCGCGACAAGGAAATGCCAAACCAGACTGCAGGGAAAGGTTTGGCCCTTCGGCGTCGGGTGCTGCCTTTCTGGCGGCTAATCGTGTGAAGAAACTATGCAGACAGACAGACAGAGGCAGAGGGGCTCAGTTGTGTGCGCGGATTGACTGCTGTTCGCAGCCAACATCAGCTGCAAGTCAGAGCCATCTATATGGCTCCGGCTGCAGCATGAGCGGTTTCTCTTTGATCACGGGGGTTTTTCCTGCTGTTTTCGGACCTTCCTCTAATCTGGAGAGCACTGTCGCCACCTAATGGGTCGGTAAAATAGGTTATACACATTCAACATGCCCCAAAATTTTACAGGAGATATATTAGGCTTTGATCCACGTCCCACCGTCAAAAAAGCAATTGACGACAATCGTCGTCATTGGCACTCTACGTCACTAAAGCAATTGACGACGATTGTCATCATTGGCACTCAATGAGTTAACATAATAGCAGCAAAAGTGAGGAAACACTTATTAACTAATTGGCTCATTCACTCTCCACCGTGATCGCTGACGCGTGGTGAGCGTTCTGGCACAAACAGGCTGCCGTGCATCACCCAGGGTGCTACACATTGGTGATGGAGAGTTGACCCCCCCTGCCCGCTTTGAGTATCTAGAAAGTCGCAATATAAATCCAATTAATTATTCTTATTCTTGTCTAATGACCTGGGTGCCTTTACTGCCCGCCAGCAAAAAGGATTGGGTTTGGCAAACTAGTTCAACACATGGATTTTTCCCAACATATTTCTGGCCAGGAATGGGAAAATAGTCTCCCAAGTTAAATAGTCTATGGATCTAAGTGAAACAACTTGATTGGGCCAATAGGATTCTATCAAAAATAAAGAATAAAGGAAACTAGAATGTCTACATTTCCTACCGAAAATGTAATTGTGCTTGCTGTCCTCGCCATGCACCGCCTGGCTTGCAAGGTCCCTGCCCATGCAATTAGGGGGACTAATGCTGCCTTCCAGACACCTGGGACGTGGGTGTTTCCCAGTGGAAAAGTCCCAGTCCCCACCTTCAACACAATATTTGTCCTATAGGCTCAGAGTACATCCGTCCACACCTGTACCAAGTTTGGTTAGCATCGGACGATCTTTGTGAAATAGGCCCCACCCACCAAACTTTGGAAGTCGATTATATCGCAACGGTGCGTTTTTTTTCAAAAACCACAAAACAGTGTTGTGCAGGACACTCATCACATGATGTGTGCTTTGGTTTGGTGAAGATTGGACAAAATTTCGAGGAGGAAGCGCAAAAAACTGTTTTGGACAAAATTCAAAATGGTGGAAAATCTAGTCAGACGGAAATGGGCGTGGCCTAGATGAGTAGATGCGGAAGGACCCAAGGAATCCAGGGGGAAAAAAAGTTTGATGATAGACCCTACGGTTCAAAAGTTATGGAGCAGAATGTAAAGAGGGCTGTTATAGCGCCACCATCTGCTCAATTTGTGTAATATATTTCTCCTATAGGCTCAGAGTACATCCGTCCACACCTGTACCAAGTATGGTTAGAATCGGACGATCTTTGTGAAATAGGCCCCACCCACAGAAGATTGGAAGTGGATTATATCGCAACGGTGCGTTTTTTTCTAAAACTTCCAAATCAGTGTTGTGCAGGACAGTCCCCACATGATGTGTGCGTTGGTTTGGTGAAGATTGGACAAAGTTTCAAGGAGAAATGGCAAAAAAACTGTTTTGGACAAAATGCAAAATGGCGGAAAATCTAGTCAGACGGAAATAGGCGCCACCATCTGGTCAATTGGTGCAATTCTTTCGGGGATAGTAAAAGGCCCCTCCGTGCACCTCCCTACCAAATTTCGTAGCTGTAGAGGTTATGGTTTCTGAATTACAGCTAATTTACTGCAAGATTTTTCGAAACCCTATGCAAGTCAATGGGGGAAAAAATGGCGCTTAATGGCGAATTGCGGCCAAACCGCTTTCACAAACCCTTAGCAAAGTCATAGCACACCTGTCCTCAATAAGCCGGTCATTTTGAGGTCTGGCATGTCTATGTGGCGCAAAAATTGTGGGAGTTATTACGCGTATAACTTTTTGGCAGATGGAATAAGAATAATAAGTATGTCGGACTTCAAGATTGTGCCTTGCTTGTCAGCAAGCACAATAATAAGGGAGATTTAAGTGGAAAAATTAGAGAGCACAGCGGGAGAGGGGGTGAAAATACGGGAGAAACCCGGGGAGCGTGGGAAAAATGGGAGCGTTGACGGGTCTGGTATGCATGTATTGTCAATCATTTCGGTGAGAATGCTTGATTTCACACGTCGTTTCAAATGTTCTCGCACGTTTCCAGAATTTCACAACTCCAAGACGGCAGAGAAGACAAATAACCTCTCATTTGACTATTATCCATGGCAAGACACCATACTGCAGGTAATTCACGCTGCTGTGAACAGTAGTTGGAGGTCAGTTAATCAACATACAAGTCATTTTGATGTCTAGCCCATGTCTAGTCGGAGGCGCTGTGCTGAATTTAACAAACCACACCATTATTCAGTGGCTGCACTTAAACACTCTTTTTATCAAGTTTCTCCCCAATTGTACTTGGCCAATTCCCCCTGCGGTCCCGGTCGTTGCTCCATCCCCTCTGCCGATCTGGGGAGAGTTGTAGACTAGCACATGCTTCATCTGATACATGTGCAGCCAGCCGCTTCTTTTCACCTGACAGCGAGGGGTTTCATGGGCAGGATCTAGCGTGTGTGAGGATCATGCTATTCCCCCCCAGTTCCCCTCCCCCCAGAACAGGAGGCGGCCCGACCGACCAGAGGAGGCGCTAGTGCAGCGATCAGGACACATGCCCGCTAACGCAGGCGAGTGCTACCTCTATGCTACCCAGACAACCATTAAAACATTCTTTGTATCTCTCAATTTCCACAGATTTCTCTAAGGAGACTCTCATGCATCTATACGCCAACAGCCCTGCTTGTTAAATCAGCAACTTCATCCATGTCATTTTACAGGTGTTTTCTAATGGAGATCAGTCATGCTATGCATGTTGGCCAGGAGTTACTGCGGGGTGCTGCTGTGCATGACCATGATATGTGCTTATGAGTTGCTGCATACTATAGGTCAAAGTCATTAGCATGCACGCTAATGTGGCCACACACTGGGTTTAAAGCTGCTGGGTCATTAACCATCCACACCACAGTGGCACTGTGGTATGCTCATAATGCCTGGGAGAGGAGGGCTGAGAAGGAGGAAGAAGAGAGAGAGGACAGACATATAGAGAGCCAAAGTGAACGTTACTTCCTGCTTCAGCACTGTACCAGAGGTTTTCTGAGTGAAATGTTCTATGGTCTCCCCCGATTCTAAATATATCTGAACTGTTTGATTTGACCAAGTAAAACTAGTATTTTACGAAATGTCTATGGGAAAATAAATGGCGGATGAAAATCTCTGGTACAGTGCTGAAGCAGGAAGTGACGCTCACTTTGGCTCTCTACAGTGATAAGCGAGAATTACACTGACGAGTGCATGAAAGGTATAAACAAGAAAGCGAGAGAAAGACAGGCGTGAAGGGTTTCTTTGGGCGACCTGTAGGTCATGGAGTCATCGTGAAACTGACAACTTGATCCTGAGTAAACCCTGAGGATTAGGACTCACTCCTCTACTCAAGCGATGATAGCCCTCGAAATAAAGGTCCAGCTTCAAATGGGAAAAAGCAGAGAGAGAGAGAGAGAGGATGGAGGAAAAGAGAAAGATGTTTTGAATTTAAATCGGTCTGTTTCTCAGCGGGCGTATTGATCACGGGAAACAAACAAATAAACATTCAGATGTGTGACAGCTTCCCGTCTTATTGTCCTATGAGAGTTTTGTTGTGCTCGAGTGTTGTTCTGATCACTGCCACGTACGCGAGATGATTGAAAGGAAGTTGGATATTGTAAGCAGGTTCTGTGGTGCCCCCGCTGTGAGCAACGAGGTTGAGTCCATTCAGAGTGTGATTGACCGGACCAACTCTGCTGTTCAGATCAGTCCCAGCACAGCGGGGGGAGGAGAGGAGGGTGTTTAAGGGGCAGAATCAGAGAAAACGGTGATATGACCGAAAGGATAACTTTGTAGAGGGAAGAGATCAAAGTGATGGAAAGGCAGGTTAGGGTGAAAGAGTGAGGGAGGGGTGGAAAAACAGAGTATGTTGTTTCTGGTTCTTGGTGTTGTGGTGAGCTGGGTGCATATAGCTTCCTCTAACTCCTGCAAATAGGAGGAGGGGAGGGAAGGAGGGAGGGAGAGAAGGGTCGGTTGAGTAATCATGTGCTGAAGGAGTGTGTGTGTGTGTGTGTGTGTGTGTGTGTGTGTGTGTGTGTGTGTGTGTGCGTGTGTGTGCGTGTGTGTGTGGAGAGGTACACCGTTCTCACTACTTTAAGAGCATTACCATTTCAGCGGGCCGCTCTCTACTCCACTCCTCCTCCCTTCTCCTCCAACTCTCCAGCGCGTGGGACTCCAGCAGTTCTTCAGAAGAGAGATAAATGGTGGGAGGGAGGCTTGCTGTTGGGGTTTTCCTGGACTGACCTGCACCGGCTGAAACCTGGAATTACAATAGAGGAAGCAATTCCCCCTTTTCCTGTTGTGTGTGTTCTCTGTCCTCCCTCGTGAGGAACAGCGGGTGAGCAGGAACTGCGTTGAGGAAGACCGCTGGATGCCCCTGTTGCAATAGAGTTACAGCAAAGAGGAGCTCCAGCCAAAAGAGGAGAGGAGAAAGCGATAAAACAGAGGGCGGCGCAGCGGGGAGTTGGATTGAGAAGAGAGGTGGAAAAAGAAAAGGACGATCGGAGTCTTGCGGGACAATTTAGCGAGAGGCGGGGAAGAGAGAGAAAAGGAGCGACTCGGAAGCGGAAACTTACCTGACACACACTTGCCAGGTGGAGCGCCCCCCCTCCTCCCCGTCCTCCCCTCGCCCCCCTCCCTGCCATGGGCCGCCTGCTGGCCCTGAGCCTCACCTACCTGCTGGCCGCCGCCATCGGCTCGGAGCGGCAGCGGCACCGCGTGCAGCACGGCCCCTGCAGCTACACCTTCGTCCTGCCCGAGGTGGAGCACTGCCGCCCCCCCAAGGACTTCCAGGTCACCAACACCCTGCAGGGGGACTCGCCCCCGCAGGCCGACCCCGGGACGGGCCGCCCGGAGCAGGCCAAGGCCCAGACGCCCAGGCCTTCCTGGCAGGAGCGGAAGCTGGAGAGTCTGGAGAGCGCCACGGAGAATAACACCCTGTGGCTGCAGAAGGTAAGGCGTTTGACACTGTGTTGACACAACCTGGACAGTGAGACTGAAGAGTGACTCGGACTGAAGAGTTGATGCAAACTCCAATGAGATGACTATACCGTTTTTACTATCTCCACTTTCTCCTCTGGCATCTGGCCATTCTGGGTCTCCCTCTTGGCATCGCCCTGTCTTTCCCCTTGTCCTCCTCACTCTCATCAGTCACATTTGAGCCGGTACAGACCATCAAGTGGAGTGTTGAAAAATACATGGTGGTCACGAACTACGCTATCTGACATCTGTTGACAGACATGGCCTTCATGATTGATAAGCTCGGTGCTCAGCTGGGCTTTCCTGGAT
This sequence comes from Poromitra crassiceps, assembly GCF_964638095.1. Classification (NCBI taxonomy): domain Eukaryota; kingdom Metazoa; phylum Chordata; class Actinopteri; order Beryciformes; family Melamphaidae; genus Poromitra; species Poromitra crassiceps. Next base: position 39,370,594 of record NC_139643.1, on the reverse strand, counting down.
GCTCGGTGTATCTGGCTCCATGACAGCATGTGATGTGTGTGTGTGCGCGTGCACGCACGTGTGTGTGTGTGTGTGTGTGTGTGTGTGTGCACATGTCTATATTTAAGACCACTGGGATGCCAGAAATCCCTGTTGCATGAGAGGGGAGAGAGATGAGATGAAAAAAGTTTGCTAACTAAGACAAGCCAAATGTGTCTCAGAGCGTTAAACCTTCTAAAGTGGTGTTGGCAACGGCAACAAGTACGACACATGAAGAAACTTCGCACATGTTTTAGCCCATTAATAAGCTGAAGTCTGCAGAAAGCCCCTGCGCTAAACTCCACTAGCATAAAAAGATAACGATGTTTCCTCAACGGAACATGTGTTTATCTCCGGCAGACACATTTGAGCATGTCTGGTCTCGGGGCCGTTGGCCTTTGCAGTGCCATTTCTCCCTGATTATGAATGACTAAACTGCAATGATGCGATTAAGAGTGGCTTCACAATAGTGTTTTCATTGCAAAGGTCATATCAGGGTACAGCATCGGTGGTGTGCTATTGTCTGGGCCAGACTGACTGAAACACCACCCGCCTTCTCCACCCTCCTCTCCCATTCTTGTCTGCATCTCTTTCAGGCAGAGTATTTATGTTATACACTACTAAATCCTCAGGCTGGCTACGCATGTGTGTGTTTAGATTGGCCAACTACTGTAAGGGCGTGTAAGTTGATTTCTAGATTTGAATTCCTCTTCCTGTCTATACCGTTTTGCTATCTCCACTTCCATGCATCTACTCTCCAAGGTTATTCAATTGGGGCCATATAATTGAAATTTTTTGAGGGGCCAGTTTTCGTTACATTCGTTTTCATTTCATTACGGGAGTTTTACCATCGTAACCGATTTTAAAATCAGGGCGCATCGCACACATACAAGGACAAACTTAATCGGATTTCTTCTCTCAAATCGACGGCGCTTCTGTAGGCAACAACAACTCACATGACCATGGAGAGGCAGGAGGCAGATGTTTAGTAGTTTACACTATTTTACCAAAGAAAAGCGAAAGTTTGGAGTTTGGATGAGGAAATGGCCGGTGAGACAAAAAAACAAAACAAAAACGACCCAAGTTGACAATTTAAAACCAGAACGTTGCTACGCTATTGCCTCGTGCTAAAAGTGCTAAAAGGGAAGGCAGGTTTCTTTTGAAAATGTTGTTTTAATGTTATTTTCTGTTTACACATTTATTTTCTTTATTAGAGGTACCATTGAAATGTATGGCTGACAGTGCCATACGCTTTATATTTATGAGAGAGTAGGGATGTGTGTGGGTGGAGGGTATTGTTTGTCTGCTTGTTTGTTTTTGTGTGTGTTTGGTGAAAAAAAAGTATTATAATACAATGCATAATGTGTTGACAACTATACAAAGAAAAGATTAATAAAAAAAAAGTGCTCAAAGGTTTTCCATTGTCTGGCAATACCATCAGCTGTCCTGATCGGGACGTTAAAGTTATATTATCCAATGTTGAAAGACATAATGAAGCGAAGCTCCTGTGTTTGCAAATATCAAACGGATGAGAAAATCTGTGAAGCTCCGATGCATCTTCCAATGTTTCGGGAGGGTTAGGAAACCAGACACAGCATACCAGATATCCTGTGTCGAACCTTGGTTCAGACAAAGATCAGAGCTAGATTTCTCCTCTGATTGTCAGGAGAGGTGAATGTCCAATGAAATATAATGGATGAAATGTTTTTCACTCAGTTCATGTGAATTAATCAAAAGGCCAGGGGAAAAATCAATTACAGGCCATATCCAGCCCACCGGCCGCCAGTTGAAGAGCCCAGCTCTAAAGCATGGCCTAAAGCTTAACGCAACAGCAGATTAGAATAACATCACTCATCTTAAGCACGTTCTCTGCAGCCCTGTAGTCTCTCTACCTCTCTCTCTTGTGATAGGATCTGTCAGGGAGGTTGACAAGAGGCAGTTTAATTCCTTCCATGTACAGAAAACGCTCAGCTGACATGCACATCCAGCTCTGTTTCTCTCCGTAACGTCTGGACACGGAGATCAGATCTTTCAACACCTTCCACCCAGCAGGCCAAAGCGATGCATAAATAACCTCAGTGTTGGTGGGATTTCTCCATAAACATAGCATGAACATGGAGAGCCAGTTTCTGATATGCACAAGAGAATAGCGACCTTTGACCCTGCATGGAAGAGCCTTTTCAACACCTAGCGAGGCTAATTATGGATCTCTGCATAATGTGCGGGGAAGAGCTTGCATGAGGGACAGCTTAAGGCAGAAGTGTGTGTATGTGTATGTGTGTGTGTGTGTGTGTGTGTGTATATGTCTATGATAAACTTTCTTCAAACCCACTCCAAGCTCCCCTGCGATGCTTTGACCACTGTGAGCCTTCGACCCAAACCCCTTTGAAATAAAAACACACACACACACACGCGCGCGCAAACGTATGCATGCTCACACTAAATCCACCGTGTTCCTCAAAGGAATCTCCAAGTGGACGAGGGCTACAGGCCTGCATGTACTACAATGTTCCAGGTTCCATCTCTGGTGTTTCCAAGAAGAAACCCGTGTTTGTTTTCTTTAGTTCAAACCCCCACGCAGCCTCCGTCTAGTCCCCTCCACTCTGGGCTGCCCTCAGGGGTGCATCATGGGCAGAGGGGAAGTGAGTGTGTTTTACTTCCTGCTTTTAGGGAGCCTGCGTGTACTGGATTATGCTAATGCTGTCATATTGCAAAGAGATCAAGGTGGCCGGGCTACTCTTGACGACCCGATTCCCTGGCCCGGTAATATTTCATAGCGCCACTAAATCACATTACCCCTCCCCTCCCCCTCCACATTATCTGATTAATCTCCATCTCTGTCCATCCCTCCTCCTTCCACTCCAACACGCCCCCCCCCCCCCCCCCCCTCGCTCCCTCTCGGACATTCTTGAACGACCCGCTGGCTTGACTTTGATGCATCTTAAGGTCGCGACCCCGTTCATTTGCGGTGATAAGTGGATTTGCATGGTGTCGCGCGCTGACACATCAATCAGGTCCGCAGTCTCGTAGAAAGCCATTCATTACTCGCACGGCCCGTCATCGTCCTGATGTGCCTCCTCGGCCCCATTATGCTGTCGTCTTTACGCCAGGAACACCCAGCACATGCTTTTCCCATCGCCTGTAATTGGAACTGAGAAGAAAAGCGTCTATTGGCTCCACAATTAAGATATCAAGTGATACAAAGCCCATGATCTCCTCAGCACTGATCCCCCCTTCTGTCCCTCGGAGACACCACGAGTCGAGCCAGAATGATGCTACATCCCAAATGCGATTTATCTGGCAGCGTTAGTGCAGCTTCTGACAAGAGCTGCAATGAGATCTTCTGTTTGGCCCATGCGTTGGCAGTTGGAGATGGGGTGTATCAAGACCTCTGGACTGAGCGCTATCATAGGAGGCTGTATTAGGAACACCACGGACAGGCGGCTGATAGCGGCTTGAATAAGGCTGATTATGATGCATGCTCCTCTGGTTCTTCCTTTGGAGCTTTGGCTAATCCGCTGGTAATCTCTTCACAACCTCCGTTATGGAGGGATTTCTCCCGCCGTCTCGAGTGCCCTAAAGTAGCAAAATGTGCAAGATGGGTTTTATGGAGCGAGAGAGATGGAGAGGGAGAGTTTGCAAGAAAGAAAGAAAGAGTTAGTGAGTGAGGGAGAGAGAGAGAGAGAGGAAGAGACAGAGACATCAAGAGGGAGTGAGAGACAAAGAGAGAAAGAGATTACCACCAAGCAAACGATTTGGGATCAGTATTTTCTACAGAAGTGTAGAAAGGAAAGCCTTCTCTTGTGGTCATGCATTATCATAATTCCATTCTTCTCTGAAATGGGCGTTTTCATAGAGAAAAAACAAACAAATCATCTCATTTGAATCCTTTTCGATTTTTACTCATTAGCCGGATCGATTTGAATATTTTCTCCTCGGAGGCTTCATCATTTTCCAGTCATGGGATTTAACGAGTCAAGTCTGATCTTTTCTCCCCCAGAACAGGCATACATATTAATGTTCCTTCCAATATTCTGCTTTGCGTTATTGCGAGGAACAGGCTGCCGCCTGCTAAACGTCCAACCAAACTCCATCGCTCATGACAGGGAAAGGTTTTAACTAAGATGCCTGAGCGCCCTTAGCTCAAAACGGCCACATTAATAAGAAAATCTGTTTATTGAAGCAAGATGGATGGCGGTCTATTTTTAGCCCCGCTATAACATATGAGTTTCCTCCATGCTTCTGTCTATGGGTGATTGATTAGAGCCTATATAATACGACTGTCCCCTAAAGTCCAGTGCACAATCATGTTCTCTCTCTATGTGCTTTCTGAAATGCCATTAGACTTCCAACATTATGAGGGATTATTAATGTGAGGTTGATGTTTCCCTGAAGCGAAACCACGAGCTGGAGGGATGGATCGATGGATGGATAGATGGTGAGACATTACCAGTGCCTTTAGGGATGCTGGGAGGCATGGGGTCCATCACAGCACCTGAGAGTAGCGGGGTGGCAAAGAGATGAATGGCGCGCGCAGCTTCGCTTTTAAGGTTGCCGCTTTACGCACTGCATCAAGCTGTCATTGAACATAAGGACATGATCTGTTTCGATATGAATAAAAGAACCCAGCTAAATCTGACATCCTGAGTAATATAGTGTGTGCGTTTGATCCTTCTCTTACAGCTGGAGAACTACATCCAGGAGAATGTGCGCACCGGGATGGACGAAATGAAGAGGAACGCCGTCCACACCCAGACGGCCGCCATGCTGGAGATGGGGACCAACCTCCTCAGCCAATCGGCGGAGCAGACCCGCAAACTGACGGACGTCGAGACCCAGGTGAGCCGGTCGGGAAGCGGCCGAGTGAACCTGAGAGAGAGGAGGCGTTTGAAGCCAATCCAAATCAATAAATGCAGGGTCGTGACAAATGATGTCACCGGCAAACAAATTGATGAGTAGGCAATTAACCATGACTGTATAAAGATATGGACGTAGCCACCGTGACGGCACCCTTTTTGGACTCGCGTTTTGAAACCTCGAGGTCGCCATCTTGGTTATGTGGAGCCAGAAGTGACGTTAATTTGGGCGAGAAGAGCTGCAGTGCGGCTTGCTATTGGTCTTGCTATTGACAGCCGGAATGTAGACGGCACCCGGGAGCAGTATGGGTTAGGGCCCCAGCCTGTGTCTTCCGTGAGGAAGAAGCCCAACAAATCCACGAGAGGCCTTTTAGGAGGGCCATTCAAGCCACAAGTGGAGCCTGCAGTACCACCACGGCCCAAGAAACATCATACCGGAATGAAATGTTGGGACTGGGGGAGTCTGGTGCAACGCACAGGTCCTGGACCTGGTGAGACGTAGGAGGAGCCCACAGAGCCCAGTCCCTCCACGTGCCAGAGCCTCCCGGTCCGCCAGAGTAGTTCCAGAGCAGCGGATTGAGTGGCCCTGTCTTTCCCTAAGAGGGCTGACCGTGGGTAGCTACTGGGACGTAAGTCGGGGCTTGATCAACCCCGGCTGGGTCACCTGGGCGAGGGTGTATGATGTTGCAGTACCCGAAACATCCTATGACCCCAGGGTACATCACTGATGATACGTCCCAGTTGCATCCATGTGATGTTTTTTTCTATTTGGTCTGTGATCGGCGAGCTGCGTTATCACTGGACAGGCAAGCTGTCAGTCACGCCCCAAAACATAGTCTTTTTAATAGTCTATTTTACTCTAAATGGAACCTTAATTGACATGCTGTATTGAAGAAGACTTGAAACCGATTGAGGCCATAAACCCATTAGGAAAGTGGCTACTGGGGCCATAGATCAAGTGAGAAGTAGGGTCACATCCCCATTCACTTCCATGGAAGCGGACTTGTAAAAACAAGCCAGTGGAGTCGCCCCCCTTCAGGCCATTCGAAATAATGACGGATTAAGTTACTTCCGCATTGGCCTCACAAAGCTAGCCCACTGGATGTAACTGGCTGACTCAGATCCAAAGGTGGTGACCGCTGCATTGAGACAGCTGGTATTTGGTTCCAGTTCCATAAAGTCTGATTGATACAATGAGTTGAGCTAGGTGACTGACAACAAGCCAATTAAAACATAAAAGTTGCGTTCCACAACACAGATGTGTCTTCAATCATGCCATCAACCTGTTTTGACAGATTGGGGTGTTTTATCATCCCAGTGCTTTCTTTCCCTCTCTACAAAGACCTTATGATGCATGAAATCTCAACCTGTACAAATATCGACACTGCTTTGTTCAACTTTTTGTTTTATCTGATACTTGAAAACATGGCACAGGGCGGTGCATATTATGAGATAATTACTGCTTAAAGGATAAGTTCACCCAAAATTTAAAATTAACTCATGCCGGTGCAAGGGCGGGTGAAGTTGTTTAGTCAGTCCACAAAATATTTGAGGAGTTTCCCATTGAAGTAAATGGTGACCAACTTTCAAACACATGAGGGTGCGTAGATAATGACTGGATTTTCATTTTTGGGTGAACTTATCCTTTACGTTTTTCTATTTTTATTATTGTGAGATCAAACTGCAGATTATGTCTCATGCATTTTATCCCCATGCGTCTGTCTAGCCATACCCTTCATGCTTCTACCCATACATAATGCATTCCTCTGTTCTTACCTATCTACAGGTGTTGAACCAGACAAGTCGCCTGGAGATCCAGCTGCTTGAGTACTCACTGTTCACCAACCGGCTGGAGAAACACATTCTCCAGCAGACTCAGGAGATCTCAAGCCTCAATGACAAAAACAGGTGAACACACCCACACTGTTTTGAAAAATTGGCTACAGATGCATTCAAGATATTGAAGGCACCAAGACGTTTGACCAAAACTCATCTCAGAAGTAATGTGCAAATCCCTGGTGGAATTCAAAGTTCAGATCCACTATTGTTTGTTATCATTATGAAAGAGAAAGTGGGTATCTGTGAATCTTTTTTTTTGGGGTCTAATTTCTGCACTTTCCACAGATCACTCAACATGTGCGTGTATCGTACTGTGATGTCTTCTTTTGTTTTTCTATTGATGAAGTTTGAGTTTCTGTCTGTGGCGCTCTTTTCTTTGTCTGGTCAGCCATGGTGCCTATCATTGGGGCTAGAAAAACGGTCCTCGAATGGCCACTTGAGGTTGGCTCCAACAGGGAGTCAATCCCCATTCCCCATCATGTTAAAATGCCCAAGTTTACAGCAGGAATAAACATCCTGGTACCTAAAAAAGGGTTTTTGGTTCTATTGCTAATTTCACTTTTCATGTCAACTGTGTAGTACGGGGGCTGCATTTTTATATAACTCACCTGTTTAGAGTAAAATAGACGATAAAAAAAGACTATGTTTTGGACGTGATTTGACCAATAGCAGGCAACGCTGCGTGGCTCTGTGGGAAACCCCTGGTCTTGCACCGTATCGCGCGAGCGAGAACCCAGATGGCAGCGGCCAAAATGCCAAACTAGAGGCTTTAGAATGAGAGTCCACAAACCATTGGGTGATGTCACACTCACTCCATCCATCTCTTTTATTCACCTTATGTAGCGCCGCACACTTGACCCATTGTATCACGACTTCCTGTTCAAAACGCCGGCTGTTTTACCTGCTCAAACTGGTCTGACTCACCTGGTCAAACCTAGTTTAACTCACATTATGAGGCTTATGAGTCACAGGAAGTGTAAATACAATCAGAACTTCCGATTGTATTTACATGTCCTGTTAGTCTCTCAAGCAAGACGGCCTCTCCTACATAAGGTGAATACAGTCTATGGTCCATGATGGCTATCACTGCATGCTACAGTAACTACCGTCTACTCATTCTAACAATAGAGAAAACATTTGCTTCTTGGATACTTGTAGCAAGTTTAATCACAAAGTAGAGTACATGGAACTGAGACAATTTAACAAACAATGTACATCTTCACACATAAACCGGGGAAGTTGCATTGTTTGTTAAAGTGTCTCAGTGACACATGCACTCTGCTTTGTGATTAAGTATCCAATAAGCTCCTTTTCTCTCTATTGTTATATTGTTGGCCTGCTGAGCTTTCTTGATCTACTTATTCTAACAGTTGCTCCTGCTGGAAACATAAAACGCATCATTTCCTGTGCACCAGAGGATGTTTCCCAGGAAGGATCTACCAGACACCAAACCGCAGATGTAATATTATTCCATAATATATACATATTTCACATTCTCTGCCACCAAGTCTGAAGTCATATAAAACAGCATACATTTATTGTTGCAGATTATTATTAAAGCAGTCAATTCCACAGTACAGTATAGTGGAGGCTTAGTACCGGTAGCAGAGTAATAATTTCAACACCGACTATAAAAGGATATTGCGCGTTGCTCAAAATAAGCAGTGAACCAGTGCACTGCACTTTATGATCATGAGCTGCTGTGTGTTTATGTATGTGAGTGTGTGTTTATGTATGTGTTTGTGTGTGTGGATGTATGGATGTATGGATGTATGGATGGATGGATGAATGGGCGCGTGAGGAGGCATTTCCCATTCTTCTCTCTAGGAACACAGGGTCAGATTGGGGCCGGCGACACACACGGGGGTTAAGGACAGGTCGCTGGGCGGCGTGAGGGGAGAGCGTGTTTTCTCTCTTTGTATCTGGCTGTTTATCATTCCATCCATCTGTAGCGAACACAGCGCCCCCAGCCCCCCGCCACCTGTTACACATCTGGCCCGCGCTCGGCCCCCGTGGCCCTCGTCCTTCATGTCCGTGACACGGCCATGACATGTCAATAAATGAATACATCTTCGCGAGGGGGCAAACGCCATGACGGGACACGGGAGGAGATGACGGGGGTCAGCGTAGATTGTCCCCCCGCCCCCCCCCCCCCCCCAAAGGCAGCTGGGCGCGAGTCGAGGAGAAATAAGCACTGGAGCGGTGGTGGTGAGGGGCTACTGCTGCTGCTGCTCCGCCGGCCGGGGCACGGAGCCAGCTTTGAACCACTGCCAGCTGAAGGGAGGAGAGAGCAATGTTTGTTTTCATAGGAAGTACATGCAAAACACTCGTGTAGTTGGAAGAGTGGCAGGAAGTGTAGCGCACTGCGGTGACAGAGAGCATAATCTAATAGCAGTTTATCTTTGTAGCAATAAATATTATGTGGTCATAAGCACAACAGTTTGAATACCCGTAATGCAACGCAATCCAAATTGCTGTATTTGCTCTGTCAAAGCCCCTAACTGTTTAAACATTGGCAAGCACATCGGATTACACCACCGCTCTAAACTTTCAGTGCGCCTCGACGTTAAAAAACGACGCAGAGGAGAACAATCTGTTAAGCCTCGCCTTGTACATTTATCGAGCGTGCTGCTCCAACACGAAGCGAATTCGAAATAGAAGATGCCCTTAAAATGTATTTGAACTGATGCAGAGTTCGTGCTTAAAAGACCCAAGGATACATGTTTAGTCTAGCGAGTGTGCGAGTGTGTGTGTGTGTGTGTGTGTGTGTGTGTGTGTGTGTGTGTGTGTGTGTGTGTGTGTGTGTGAGTACATGGGCTGAAAAGTAGCTCGTTCAATCTGGGTGGAGGGATTGTTTCAATAAATAACTGCTGCAGAGTCGTTAGTCAGACCCATAAAGATCAGTGTGCTGGGATTTATGGTGTTCATTTGGAGCTGGGGGTGTGGAGCCTGTGTGCACAAACACACACACATGCACACACACACACACACACACACACACACACACACACACACACACACACACACACACAGTCAGATGGGTGCCTCGTGGCTATGATGGAGAGGCCGAGCATGCAAGCCCATCTGTGAGCGTGGCTGCTGTACAGGTGTTTCTGTGCTGTTAGCCCAATGAGTCTGTCACACATAAGTCATGCTGACCTCAGCCAGCCTGTGAGGAAATGTGCATTTGTTTGTGTAGCCTCCACTGTGGAAGGTGGGTTCTGAATGGATGGCTGGTCAGCAGCAGTCCTGCTCTCTCTCCACCCCCCCCGAACCCCCCCATCCCCTCGCCTTCGATCTTCTCTCTTTACGTCTCCTCCCTCCTACATCACAAACAATATGCGTCTGAGCGATTCATGTCATATGAGTCTTCAGGTTTTATTTTCCTGAAAGCAAATGAAGACATCTGCCACTGGGTTCCAATCATGCTCCCTCCGTTTGAAGGCTATTGTTGGAATAGGCAACACCTTATTTGTATAGGCCAATCTGACAAACTGGGAAGAAAAAGTAGATTCAACAAAGTGCCTAACGCGCGCCTCCACAGACTGCAATCTGGGAACCCATCGGTTAAGAAAATATTTTTCTCGAAAGTCTGTCTCAAGAGATTACAGACGTAACCCTAACCATGACCTTAGCCTAACCCTGGCGCTAATATTAACCCTAGCCCATACATTACGGATAGACTACTTTAGTATCTAGTATCATTTGAAAGTCATAGCCTACAGTTTTTAGTGACGCATTATTAATTGTTGAGTATCAGCAATGGAATGTCCAAATAAACTGTGACCTAAAAACTAACTGAAAGATCAAAACAAAACAAAAATCCCTGGCACAGGAATATTGTTGAAACAAGCCAAGCTATCTTGGAATAAGGGAGCTCACGCTCCTCGTTTCAAGATATTGTCTAAATGCGCTGGAAAGAAGTGAATTTATCACACCTCATCGGCAGAATTTTTCACTTATTTTCATAACTCGATACTTGACTAAATGAATTTTTTGCCATGTAAATCTGTTTGTATTTGACAGTTTTCTGGAAGAGCGGTTGTTGGCGCTGGAGGCCCGGTACGGGAGGGAGCTGGCGGGCCTGCAGAGTGAGAAGCAGCAGCTCCAGGAGCTTCTGGAGCGGCAGAGCGGGCTGGTCAGCCAGCTGCAGGGAGAGCTGGGCAGCTCCACACACAACAGCACCGCACTACAGAGGCAGCAGGCCCTGCTCACAGACACTGTGCAACAGCTGCTGGCTATGGTCAACCACTGCAATGGTATGAGCAAATCATTTCATCGTGATATAAAGTGTAAGGAAAAACGATAGACACATGGGCGAAGTTGGCGTTGGTTGAGAGGGTTCACCGACCCCCCGACCCCCCTAGTGGCCGTAGCCAACTACTTAACGTTAGTTTGTTCCGCTCTCTCCCTCGCTCCCTCTGACACCTGTGTTATTCTGTGTGTTCTCTCTGTGTTTAAATTCGGTTTTCTGAATTCCTATGGAATGATTTAATTTATTGAAGTTATTTTGTGGTTTGTGAGTTTGGTTTCTATGGTAATTCTCACACCGTTCATCACTCATGGTCATATTAGTCGAGATATGAGAATGCACCTGCTGTACCCTAATTATTAATTTTCCTCTCGATTTTTTGTGAAGCTCCAACCTTAAAGTTCAAACTTTGCCATGGAAAGACACAATTTATTTTATTTTAGGGACTTTCAATGTGCCAGTGTTAGCCAGATGGCAATTTTCAACTGCTGTGCCTTTGAACTCCAGTTTGATTGCTAGTGCCACACACACACACTGACAGGAGTAGCTAACCCTACCATACATGTTTCTGATGGTGGGAAGAAACTCACACGAACACGGCGAGAACATGCAAACTCCACACAGAACGGACCGGGGTTCGAACCCAGGACCTTCTTGCTATGAAGCAAGAGTGCTTACCACTGAGCCACAGTTCCATCCTAACTGGTGTTGTGGCTATTACGTATGTACTGACCGAAGTGTTTTTGAGGGCTGCACTCTGCTACTGTAGGCGATTTTGCATGTCGGCAGCTCCTAATGGCAGCAAGAGGTAACTGTTTGAAAACTGATTGAACTCCAATACACAGAATGCACGTCATGTGTCAGCATGCACACAGCATGCTCATGTTTGCCAACGTGGCCGGTCTGTCAGTTGCTTTATACCAGCAGATCCTACCACAGTCAGCGATGAGAGAGGCAAAATAGCCAACTTAGCTGAGTTCAGTTTTCTGTGGATGGAGCGCTGTTGACAAAGACACATGTATGTTAAGGTTACTCCTGTCAGTGCCCCAGATCAAGGCACTGGCAACGGTGAATGGGACACTCTTGTCTATTGTAGCCCAACCTTGTGATTTAGGTTGATAAAACAAGTATTTTACTTTTCTTTTCTTTTTTAATATCGCAAAGGTTCAAATGAAGGTTCCCTTCATTAACCCAGGGAACTCAGATGTGGTTGGGATTGGGCAAAATCCATAAGGTTGCCATCCGTCACCATGTGCCTGCATGTTGTTCCAGAAATCTCCACTGTGCCCAAGGAGGAGCCGCTGAGCTTCAGGGACTGTGCGGAGATCCTGCGATCTGGAGTGACAGAGAACGGCATATACAGCTTACGTCTCCACAACTCTACTCAGACTGTCAAGGTACTAAGATCCAACTCTACCCAGACTGCCAAGGTACTAAGACAACTCTACTCAGACTGTCAAGGTACTAAGGCTCAACTCTACCTAGACTGTCAATGTACTAAGACAACTCTACCCAGACTGTCAAGGTACTAAGACAACTCTACTCAGACTGTCAAGGTACTAAGACAACACCCAGACTGCCAAGGTACTACACAACTCTACCCAGACTGTCAAGGTACTAAGACAACTCTACTCAGACTGTCAAGGTACTAAGACAACTCTACTCAGACTGTCAAGGTACTAAGACAACTCTACTCAGACTGTCAAGGTACTAAGACAACTCTACTCAGACTGTCAAGGTACTAAGACAACTCTACTCAGACTGTCAAGGTACTAAGGCTCAACTCTACATAGACTGTCAAGGTACTAAGACAACTCTACCCAGACTGTCAAGGTACTAAGACAACTCTACCTAGACTGTCAAGGTACTAAGACAACTCTACTCAGACTGTCAAGGTACTAAGGCTCGAAAGGTCATTGGCCTTCTCCTAAATATCACCTACTTGAGTCTGGCATCACGCATGGTGAAACTTTTGCTGCAAGACATTTTATCCCACTGTCTTATCTAGCAATAATAGGGTCATCTTCAGTTTTTATTGATTTTACTGTCTATTCCCAACTAGGTAATGTGAAGCTATACACACACTTCTGTATTGACATTCAGAGCCGTTATCATTTTTTCTGGACCACAGTAAACTCTGGCAGGACAAGCTCTTCTGGTGTGATGGTATTCTACAGGGATTCTTTTTTTTCTGGCATAGAGATTGATTGAAATGTCATGGTGGGTTTATACAGAGAGATACAGTCATAAGCAACAGAAGCATTGTGGCCCGCAGGCTCCAGGGTGAGCACTGAGCAGTCGAATGCTAAGGCAGAATGGCTTAAGAGAGGCACCTCCGCTGACCTGAAGAGACATATGGCCCTTGCTAACCCAACCATGGCATATATATATATACCATCAGGGTATCCTTTCTCTGAATCAAAATTACCATTCTTGGGATCTTCACTGTCAGAACTTAATGGAGAAAAAACAAAAGATAGCAGTGAAATTGCCTTTTTGTTATTCATTACTTTCACTCTATAGTTTGCTGGCTGGCACCATCTCCTACTGCCTCTGTCGCCCCTCGTTATTACCGTACTCCTATTCATTTCCTGTGGGCAATGCAGCCAGGTGTCTGGCATTGGTGGCATGTGTTTCCTGCCAGCTGGGGCCAATGCATGTTTCCATAGATGCAAGTTAGTGCTTTCACTCTATCTATGCCATCTAATTCCAGCGTGCCTGGGTGGCTGCATACAAGTGGAGAAGACTCAAATTGCCCTATTTTCATTGCAGAGAATAGGCTTTCTCAGAGTTGGACAGGAGACAAAGAGCACATCATTTGTGTGGGAGGCAGAGTTGGCCAGAGTGGAAATATCAAAAGAGAGACAAACCAAAAAAAGTTATTTTAACAAGTGAAGTTATCTATCGTTACTAAGGCTGTGTGGGGGTGCCGATGTGCGACAAAAGTTTCTAACAGCTTTCTCCTTTTTTAACTGGCGCAATAATGCAAATGCTTTGCAGCTGAAAATAATCCTCATTATATTCTTGTTGACAGGTATTGACGTTGCCAGGGCGACAGGCACAAATCCTTCAACATCCTCTTCATCATGCCAGGCACACATGATGAGGAGAGATAACAGCCTGCTCTGAAAGCTAAGCACGCACGGGGCTCATAAAGTCAAATGCATGACTCTAACACATATTGAGAAATCAGTCTTTTGTCTCCGTAAACCCCCTGACAAATTACCATAACCACGACAATATCTTCTTAAAGTCATATAATGCCTCAGTACACTGTATTCCTGCATTTTATTGTAATAGAGTTGGCCCTAAATGATTGCTTGCTGTCCAATAGTAAGTGGATTTGGATAGATAATAAATATGGATCTAGTGGAAATCAATATTAACGATGACATTTGGGAAATGATTTAAATCGCGAATTCGATTTCAAGGCTCTGCTTTTTTTGTTTTTTTCGATGGCGCTGCCTTAATTAATGAACAGAGAAGAATCGGCATATCGCTAATCAACTCTGTTTTCTGAGGTAAAAGACATGAGCGCCATTTGACCTGGATTTAGCCGTCCTATTCCAGGAAAGGGCTGGAAACCATCTCGGTTCCAGCGGAAAATAGCCAGTGGAGATGTTGAAATACGGAGGTCTCCTGGGATGCTGTCCAGCCACCAGCATGTATGCGTCAGCCGTGGAGCACCCTCGGACTCCTGAGCCAGGACACTGTTTGGTGAATGGGAGAGTAGCCGAGCAACCCACCAAGCAAATCAATTATTTGTACCGCCAGTTGAGAAACAAACTCACCCTAACCCTAAATAAATAAATGATGTCTCAAGAGTAATGGCCAGAATTACAAGTCGCAGTGATGGTTAGAGTAACAAATCTCACTGTCAATACGGCTACAATCTGAGCTGACTCTATGAGCAGAATGTCAAAACAATGTGCATGATTAAATGGATAAAAGACCAAACCTGTGGCCACCAGGTATGCAGACTGAATACAGCTGTTCAATAAAGGATCGCCGACACAAAAAACATCTAATCTTACCACCCAAAGGAGCCTTTCACACATTTCACATACTCGCGATGCGCGAGGGAGGCGGAGACATGTCGAGTTCAATGTCTAAAATGTGTAAAAACTATTCCCCTAACAAGTATAAATTTCAAGGTCTGTCACGAGATGAATAGGTGCAATTCATTACGATTTTGTCCTTCCAAAACTTATCTACGTATGGCGAATGTGCAGCCAAGGGAGAAAGAAAACAGTGTGTGTAACCAAAAACGCAGATTCCTCCTACCCCAGCCCCCCACTCAAGGGGATAACAGAGCGTGCTGACATGTTAGTTTTTCCTTCCCACCTGGGTCATATCATTGCACGACACCCTGAAATGTTGGGCTCCCCCCTTTTCTCTGAGGCTTCCAAGGCGGCCTTCAACGAACGGAAAAACTCTGGTGTTTTTTTCCTTTCCTGAGGGCATGAGATGTTCTTTCACACTTCCCTCTCTCTTCACTTGGAGATCAGACTGCCGCTTTAAGGTGTGATTCCTTTTGGATTGAATTTAGCGCCTTTTTTCCGGATCTGACGATCGCTCAAAGCGTTTCACAGTATGTCTTTTCACCCATTCAAGCTTACATTCACACATCAATGGTGTCTGCAGCCATGCGCCTGGGGATGGCACGGTGGATCAGTGGTTAGCACTGTTGCCTCATACAGCAAGAAAGTCCCAGCTTCGAATCCCGGTCCGTCCCAGGTCCTTTCTGTGTGGAGTTTGCATGTTCTCCCTGTGTTTGTGTGGGTTTCCTCCCACCATCAAAGAAGACATGTATGTTAGGGTTAATACTCCGTTCAGTGGCCCTGATCAAGGCACTGGCAAAGGAGCTGGAGTTGGTCCCCGGGCGCTGCACTGCGGCTGCCCACTGCGGCTGCCCACTGCGGCTGCCCACTGCTCCTAGTTCTAGGAAGGTTCCTAGTAGAGGATGGGGCAAATGCAGACGATGGATTTCCCCATGGGGACAATACAAGTTAACCTAACATAACTGCACATCTGGAGCAGTGAGGAGTGTCTTGCTCAAGGGCACTTCGACAGACCTTCCGATTCCCAGATGGCAGCTCTACTGTACCTCCTGAGCTGCTGCCGCCTCATCTGACCTTTGGATTTTGTTTGTTTTGCTTGGACTCAGATTTAGATAATGCCTTTCTCTGATGCACATCAGAAAGTTTTCTCCGTAGAATCAATATTCCTTTTGTGCAATCGCAGCAGAGAGCAAAAACCTGTTCGCAAGCTTTTCACAATTTACTTCAATTACACGCCATTTTTTGCTTGATTCCCGCAGGTGTTCTGTGATATGAAGACTAGTGGTGGGGGATGGACAGTGCTGCAGCATCGGAGAAACGGCTCTGTTGACTTCCACCGCGGGTGGAGGGACTACAAAATGGTAGGTTCGCTCATCAGAAGGTAGCATGACGACACGGTATAGGCACAATGGATCTGGATCGCGGGACTGGACAGGAGGTTCTAATAACTGTCCATGGGTGGTTTGGCATGGAGAGGCGTGGGATACCAGCGAGAACTGTGATCCCAGGTGACCTGCGGTTGTTGTATTTGGCCGCCCGGGTGCTCTCTACCACCCCCATGTTATTGCACCTGCTCGCTCCCTCTCCCTGTCATACTCCCACACACACACAAACACAGACAGACAGACACACACACACACACACACACACACACACACGTCATGCACTTCAGTCACCCGCAGAACCTGTGTTTATCCTCATCAAGATCCCCGATGCTTTGAAGCTTAGGGAAATGGATTTGTGGTGATGAAGGTAACAGCAGATCTATCCAAAATCTCGCCCTGGACATCAAGCGCTGACTGGATATCATACAGTCGCACACAGGAGACTATGAAGTTGTTCCAGCGCTCGAGCTGAACCAAGCACAATTTCACACCTTTGGATTTTGTTTGTTTTGCTTGGACTCAGATTTAGATAATGCCTTTCTCTGATGCACATCAGAAAGTTTTCTCCGTAGAATCAATATTCCTTTTGTGCAATCGCAGCAGAGAGCAAAAACCTGTTCGCAAGCTTTTCACAATTTACTTCAATTACACGCCATGCAAATGAGCGAGACTGGTTAGGACTTTTGATTGAACAGAGCGATTGATCTCGTACCTTTTTCAGATCAATTGGCACAGCTTGACTGGGAAATGGAATGGTTAGTGGATGGTGATTGTGGACAGAAAGAGAGAGAGAGAGAGGGGGGGGGGGGGCTTTAAAATAAAGAATAACTAAAATTCAACAACAATATTTTTCCAAGTGGATGATAAATATTTGGCTGCAGTTGGGGCGTGGGAGCACGGGGGCCCTGTGGCAGATAACGTATGTACTAAAGTGCTTCACTGACCTGCTCCACACTTCATATTCTCCAAATCTGTGGCCAGTGTTGATCAAATGTTGGACCCAGGCCGGCAGGCTGCATGATATATACTCCAAGACTCTCGCTATATATTCACTCTCTCACTTAGGACCAATAACAAACACAGGCTGGACAAAGTGAGCAACAATTCAATGTTGGGGGAACAAAGGGGGAAATGTATCCATCTAAAATAATCTGTGGATCTTAAAATGCAAGTAATCAGGTCTTCGAGGCCATATCCGTATCGATATGACTGACAGTTAACATATTCATCTTGATCCCTCTCTCAAAATCATTTGGCCTTTTCACCGTACGGTTGACCTTTCGCGCCCCCTTGTGGCCGGCAGACACGTGACATTTGGCACTTGACAGCGCTCTGTGAAATTCATTAACGGACGCCATCATTTGCCCCCCCCTCCTCTTCAGCTGTCTCTTTGACTAGAACGCCTCATTTCATGATCAGTTTCCACTGGACTGACCACGTCCACTCCCATCGCGAAACATTTCTGTCAACTCCATCATACCCACGGTGCGCTGTATCTGTTTTCATTTAACGCTGACGTTGGCTTTGTGAAATGATTTGTATGTTACTCTGTAGATCCACCTGTCAACATGGTTTAAACTCACACAGACTCATGTATTGCCTTGAGATTTCCCTGTTCTATACCCGTTTCAGTGTTTTACAAGTACCTTCTCCTGGATTGCCTCTTTAAAATGTCATTCCTACATATTTGCACAGGGAAAGGGGGGGAAAACATTGTCTCGCCCTGTAAAATGTGTCGTCATGCTACTGCGCATGGCTCTGATTGCTCTACTATGATCTAAACTAAAGGATATTTCAAGGTAAAAGTTCAGACAAACAATGGATCTACCATCAGGCAGTTAGGCGGTGCATTGATAGGATATTGTTACAAATTGAAGTCTCAATTGTCTGCTCCCTCACTTTGGGAGAGAAAATGTCAGTTCATAAATACTCACCGGACTGTGTTAGGCCATCATAATGATATATGTGACTTCTTAAATTGAGGGCCATTTCCAGATAAATACTTGGCAGATCCCTGGTAAAATCCCCCCCCCCTTGTTAGAATATTTGTCCTGTTCTATTGTTTCTGTCTGTGCGTGTTCCAGTTCTATTGTTTCTGTCTTTGTGCGTGTTCCAGGGATTTGGAGAGCCGTCTGGGGAGCACTGGCTGGGCAATGATATCATCCACAAGCTGACCAGCTCCCAGGAATACAGTCTGCATGTCCAGCTGAAAGACCGAGAGGGGAACGAGGCGTACTCGCATTACGACCTCTTCTCCATAGACGCAGAGGACAGGAACTACAGGTGACCTACCCGCATGAAATACCTACAAATTGCTCATGTGACTTACAGTATCGAGCTAATAAAGAAGTAAAGTGCCTCTGGGTTTGATGGCATTCATTACGTGACACGGAAAACACGCTCAAACAATCAGGCGTCCAGTTGAACTCTTTCTTAAACTCGATCAGAATTTTGACATGAATGGAACCCGTGATGAAATGCTGTATTTCCTTATAGAGTTTTCTTAAAAGTCCTTCAAACTGTGAAAGACATATCATCGCAATAGTGTCCTAATACCCCGCAGTCTTCGTTTTACCTCTAGGGGGCAAAACTCTAAATACCATGACAAATTAGAAAAACCATTATGACAGTTGAAACCCCCCCCCCCCCCCCCACCCCCTTCTTTCTCTATGCTTTCTTATCACCGAGCACAAAAGTTAAAGAGCCGCTATAGGCCTGTTTTTAAAAATGTCAATCAAAACGATGAGCTCAGCGGAGGGCGTGCCGCCACTTTCTACTGCTTCCACTTTTCTTTGCCGTCACCACGGCTACCGCTGCCCCTGGAACTCCCTGAGGGTAACCCCGTCCACCGGAGGATAACAGGACCGTTCAGCAAAACCTGGCCCTGCCAGAAAACTGACAACGCAAACTAATCTCCACAGGGACCCTGCACTCACTAATAAGATTAGGATGTGCATGTGCAGAACCCATGCATTCCCCCCCAAATAGAAAAACAAAATTTTAACGCAAAGTGTGGTTTCGATTTCACGTGAATTAGAATTTGCTCTTGTTTTCTGGAGGTTTATGGAGAGATTGATGTGCTCTCAGCCTGAGATGAGAAATCATAATCATATGTGGGTCTATGCTTTCCAAGATACCTAATCGGGCATCAAATTGCGTTTGCCTGACCTTGTTCTCCATAATTAGCGTGATGCTATAATGAAAAACTGAACGTTTCGCAATTTCGCTGTAGGCTACGCTGTGTGAGGTGCACGCAGGCACCTGCATGGATGTAATCACCTCTGAAAGCCAGCTACTGAGATCATGTTCTATCTTAGCTCGTTGAGTATCCTTAGTTTTATTAGGCATTGCTGAGGGTGATGGCTTTCTGTGCAGGTTTTATTGGCTCTCCAAAAGCCAGAACTATTCAGCCAAAGTGATCCTCCGGTCAGCTGCTGCCAATGCACTCACTGGGCGTTCGCCTTAAACCCGGGAGCAACACTTTCTTCTTTGATGCAGTCTGAACAGCCGTTGTAGGCCCTCCTAATACAACAGTCAATAGTAAACCATAGAGAGGCAAAGTGAACGTCACTTCCTGCTTCAGCGCTGTACCAGAGATTGTCTTCCATAATTTATTTTCCCATAGACTATATTTATCTACATGTATATTTAGAATTGGGAGAGACCATAGAACATTTCACTCGGACCAAAACTTAAAAAAACAACAACAACAAAATTCTTTAAACCCAAATTGTTTTACGTTTTGGTCCGAGTGAAATGTTATGCGGTCTCTCCTGTTTCTAAATATATCTGAACCATTTGGTTTGAACAAGTAAAACTATTTATAAGCATTTTTTCAAAATGTAAATTCTAAAATAAATGCCGGATGAAAATCTCTGGTACAGTGCTGGAGCAGGAAGTGACGCTCCACGTTGGCTCTCTATAACAGCCTCCAGAGGGATACCCTGTGGTAATGGAGAAGTACTTGGACTAGGACGTCTGGGATTCATTTGTAGGGCAAATGCTCTGGTAATGGTGACATCTTTATTGAAAGAGTTCTGGATGTGCCTACCACAGTCCACAGAACCTCTGATAAATATGTAGTGTGCACACCATAGGCCCTCCTCGGAATGGCTCTGGGGACGAGCCAGATCACCATTAAATCACCCCAAGGAAACGCCATGAGAAATGTTGTGATAAAAGTATTCGGCCGAACCATCAACAGGCAATGAAAGACCGAGGTGAATTTTGTATGCAGGAATCTTCATTTTTCTTCAGAGGCCACACAGCCCATATCGTCTCCACAGGCAGTGTGTGGTCTGTAATAACCATACAGTCTCAAGATGATCTTATGACTGAAGATAAAATATTCTAACAGCCTCTGCACCATTCCAGCATTATTCCTGTCCCGACGCTGTCAAGTCAAACTCCCCGTTGGTGCCCCCCATGCTGTGTGGTCCTGCTCTCTGAACTTACAAATCCAGGAGGAAGCTCCCTCGTTTAGTCATCACAGACAGCATGGCCCGGGGCTGGGCTATGGAGATGTAACATAACACACGGGAGAGAGTCCAGCACTAACTAGACAGTATGACAGGCCAGAGAGGAGAGGGCAGACAGCAAGGCTGGCCTCCGAGCTCGTCCGCTCTCTTCAAATAACCAGCAATGGCACACACATAACTGCAGGGCTAGGTTATGAAAATAAAGGAGTCAAATGTATTTCGCGTGAGCAGAGATTTCTGTCAAAACTGTTTGCGTTGTTTGAGAAATCAGAATGTGGGGGGGGGGGGGGGGGATAATGAATAGTTCTTTAGATTATTGTTTGCTTTCCCAGTGCAGTGTTGTATGGCAACCCTGGGGGGAAAGACTTCTTCTCTTTGTTTGTGTGTTGCAAACGTACACTTAAGGCTGTGATGTATTGCGGTGTTTCACAGGTGACACATAACTTGATTACCATTGATTTCTGAAGCCTTGACAGTGAGAATGAATGAAGGAACGGCTATAGGGTGCAGCAAAGTGTACATTAGCGGTCTGTACACTTGCTTGGTTCGGGTTAAAGCTTCACTAGGCAATACTTTTATGCAAAAATAAATTGACCCAAATCACCAAGTGGGACTGCAATAGAGAAGCGAGCAACTTTGAATAATGAATAGATTCCCCCCCCCCTTTTTTTCCCCCGGTGTTTAAATAGTCTAACTCTCTGCTCCTAACTCTCCTCAATCCAGCATTCACGCAGAGGGCTTCAGCGGCACGGCCGGCCGCACCAACAGCCTCACCCACCCCGGCACCCCGTTCAGCACCAAGGACAGAGACAACGACCGCTGCACCTGCAAGTGCGCCCAGATCGCATCTGGAGGTACTGTTCTGCTTCCCCCCCCCCGCTTGTGTTACTACACTCCTGTCTGTCACAATCTATCCCTCCTTAAACCTTCTATCGTTAAAAACATTTCCATCCAGCCCCCTTGTAAACGTCCCCGAAGTGCATTTCATTTTCCTTCTGCAGCCGTATAAAGTTACGGCCCAGTTACGGCCGTGCATGCGGGTGTTACGTTTCACGAGCGTTGGATTCAATTCGTTCATGCTATTGAACCCTCTGACACCTGTCCTCTCCAGGTTGGTGGTTCGAGGCCTGTGGACCGTCCAACCTGAACGGCGTGTACTACCCGGCCTCGTCCAGCGTGGTTCGCTACAACGGCATTAAGTGGTACTACTGGAAGGGCCCCAATCTGATGGCGACCATGACCACCATGATGGTGCGCCCTGCAAACTTTTAACAGCGCGACCCGTTCGTGTCAGACGAAGGGATGAATGTCGTCAACGACGGACTGAACAATATCCAGGAAGTGGACTATTTTTGAGAGGAAATTCAAATGGACCTTGGTGGTTTCAGGTTCTGGACATGATCTCGGAGGGCCGCTTTTCCAGTTGCCTGAGGCTGTGTGCAGCCTCTCAGCGAATGACAGGGGGGGGGGGGGTTTCAAACGGAGAGACTTGGTAATCTATTCGTAAAGGTGCTCAGACTACATTTGAGCTGAGATAGAGGGAGTGGTTGTTGCTGCAGATGATAAGGTAGGACACAGGTGATGTGATGAAATCAAATGATATGGTTTGTTGATAAGGAAAAATAACTCAACCAAGAATTAATTTCAATTTAATGTGTTGATTAACCTTTGGAACCATTTTATAGCACTACTTATTTTTTGATATTAAAATCAGAAAATTAATGTAAACACGAGGGTGTTTGTATGTTTGTTTACTCTCTTACGAGACTTCCTGCAGTGTGTTCATATCAAGGATGGCTGCCCACGGCAAAATGATCAACCCACTGATATTCCTCTCTTTTTCTCCACATAGTCGTCTTCCCTGCGCTTAGAATCTTATAAGAATTTTTGTCCAAGCTCTTTAAATTGAGAATGAAACACTATTCTGAGACTTTTCTCTTTATGAAAATACAGTACAGTAGATCTGGGGATTGGTATGTATACTCTCTTTCTTACACCTCTTCAAACACAGCAAATAGGCACTGGAGATGTTCAATCCATACACAACAGACTGAGAGATAACCTGCTGAATTTACCACTGTTGATAAAACAACACCGTCCATCAACAATAACAGGCTTCTCCTTTTGCTGCTTCTTCCAAAGGGTTTTTCAGAAAGACATCTTTCCAGATATACCGCTCCTCCCATAAAGCTTCATTTGAGATTACCCTCATAAAAGAACATCATACGCTTTGACAGGTGTATATTTACGTTTATTTACTTTCACAATGAAATATTTGCAGTAAACTAAGATATAGGAAAAATATATGTGAAATCAATTTTTAGTTTCAATTAAAATTATATTGGCCGTCTGGGTAGTGTTGAGGCAACAGCACTCACCGACCACTGCAGAGACCAGGGTTCAATGTCTGGCAGCGGTACTTCCGGCTTGGTCAGACGTCCCTACAGACACAATTGGCCGTGTCTGCGGGTGCCGGTGGGGTATGAGTCCTGGCCGCTGCACTAGCGCCTCCTCTGGTCGGTCGTGGTGCCTGTTCGGGGAGAGGACAACTGGGGGGAATAGCGTAATCCTCCAACGCACTACATCCTACCGGTGAAACCCCTCGCTGTCAGGTGAAAATAAGCGGCACATGGAGGAAGCATGTGCTAGTCTAATGGCTCTCCCCAGATCGGCAGAGGGGGTGGAGCAATGACCAGGACAGCAGGGGGAATTGGCCAAGTACAATTGGGGAGGAAAGTCTGGGGGGAAAAGATCAAATAATATTGGTTTTTGGTTCCTTCTAACCCTCTGTACCAAGTGCTCACATCCATATAAGCCAACAAGGCACGCTGGACTCAGGAAGTGAGATATCTCGCACCATTGGATGACCACGCATGAATCATCCAATAACACAGGTCCCTGTGGTACTCATTAGAAAGCTGATGGCTTTCACCTCTGACCTGTAGGCTATCTGCCGCACGCGCACCGGGCAGACCGGCCATCGTTATTGCCGGCGGACTTACTGTATACTAATTATTGTTGTTACTCATCGGCGCGTGACAGGATGACGGAGCGCCTAGGTTAAGATATCGGCTCCTTTGCGTAATGCAATTCCCAAGTATGATTCATCTCTGGCTGCCAGAGCAATTTGTTGCGATTTCAATGCAACTGCTAAAATGAGACAGTAATCAACCGTGGGGGTCAGGTACCCACCCACCTGGACCCACGTGGGTCAGGTACCCACCCACCTGACCCACGTGGGTCAGGTGGGTGGGTACCTGACCCACGTGGGTCAGGTACCCACCCACCTGGGCCACGTGGGTCAGGTACCCACCCACCTGGGCCCCGTGGGTCAGGTACCCACCCACCTGACCCACGTGGGTCAGGTACCCACCCACCTGGGCCCACGTGGGTCAGGTACCCACCCACCTGGGCCCCGTGGGTCAGGTACCCACCCACCTGACCCATGTGGGTCAGGTACCCACCCACCTGGGCCCCGTGGGTCAGGTGGGTGGGTACCTGACCCACGTGGGTCAGGTACCCACCCACCTGGGCCCCGTGGGGGTCAGGTACCCACCCACCTGGGCCCCGTGGGTCAGGTACCGGTGTTGTGACGCAAGCGCCGCGGTGACTCGTCGGAGTGATGATTCATGCTGATCGAGTGGGCTCATTCAACTCAGTGGTCACCGAGAAAGACATATTTTCCATTTGCTTATGCCAAAAAAATCACTACACTCAACAACAAAGTAGGAAATCCCTTTCATTCATATAAACAGATGGGCTACATTGTGTATTATATGGTTTCATAGGATCTGCAAAGCACTCGCCCAGGCTCAAGCTCCTTTATGCCTTTGATGTACTACTCTATTAGGGAATATGCAGTCTCAAGACACTAAAACGACTCGGAGAGATAACACCACCCCGTGCCTGACCGGATCTTACACCTCCATTAAACGTATGTGTATAAATATACGATGCAATCACACTCACATTTGTGAGGAAACTGCACAGATCATCACAACTGGATCTGCTCCCAGCAAAGCTGTATAGATATACAGTGGCCAAGATATTGTATTTAGCCTCCTACACACTGTGTGTACTGTGCACACAGGAAAGCACCCACACATGGACACACACACACACACACACACACACACACACACACACACACACACACACACACACACACACACACACACACACACACACACAGTTTGTATGCAGTGACCCTGTGGTTAAACAGGTTCATTATGACCTCCGAGGGCTGGACAGGTGATGGATCACAGTGGGGGAGGCCAGGGGTGAATCCATCACAGGGACTTTTATAAAGAGCACTTGAGGTGGCCTGCTGGCTCAACAGCTGAAGTGGTTGTGTTCTGGTCCAGTGGAGCGGACCGGGAGGCTGGGCCGACTCGCTGCTCTACTCGTTCCAGTCCCTGTTTATTAGATGGGTTATTTGTAGACAGAGAGAGGGAGAGAGAGAGACAGAGAGAGGGAGAGAGAGACAGAGAGAGGGAGAGAGAGAGAGAGGGAGGGAGAGAGAGAGAGACAGAGAGAGGGAGAGACAGAGAGAGAGGGAGAGAGAGAGAGGGAGGGAGAGAGAGAATGCGAGAGAGAGAGAGAGCTGCACGCAGCTAGGCCGCCGCGTGGCCTCGCCCAAAGCTCGGCTGCTGCGTGGCCTCGCCTGCTCTATTGGCATGCACAGCCGCAGCACACAATTGCCCAACTTCGCATCACTGATGACATCACTGTCACTGATGATGTCACAATGCCTATGACATCACTGATGATGATGTCACAATGCCTATGACATCATCAGTGATGTCACAAGATGATTTTGGTCAATAATTATGTCACTGATGACATCACTGATGATATCATATACATTGTAACATCATCATCATCATTCTTTTATAAGGAATTATTACAGAATATTGGTGATTATCTGTTATACCCTGTACAGTGGTTCTCAAAACGGTCCTGGAGGGGCTTGCAATGAACATAGTTAAATTTTACTATTGACCAGATATTATGTCAATTAAATAATGTATACGATTGACTATTCAATTATAGGTTATACAGTGTTTTTCCCCATGTATAGTGTGGACAGTTGTACAATTCAATGTTAAATCAACAGCAAACAACTTCCAATATGGCCATTCTCTGGGAATAAATAACCATACCAAATGGGTGTTTACCACCTACTGTAATGTGTGTCTAACCTGAAAATGTGATCTGGTTTGAATGCACGAGCTGTTGATTGTTGGCTTTGAAAATATCTGGTATGCTGTTTTGGACAAATTGTTTCCGAGTTACTTAATTGAAAGAGAAAGAGAGAGTGCACGTGTGTGTGTCTGTGTGTGTGTGCGTGCGCGCATGCATGCCCACACTGTGTATACTGACTGATGTGAGCAGAGCATAAGTTGAACAGCTCCCACTCCTCTAGAGCTTTAAGCCTCGACTGAGGATTTATCATCCCAGCCAAGCTGGATAGACGCAGAAGAAGAGACAGAAAAATGTCGAGAGAGCGAGGGAGAGGAGAAAATGGGGAGGCTGAGCCAAGTGCCCATAAGTCCTCTGCTGCCTTTGATTCATAAGGGCTATGACGGCTGGTCAGGGCAAGGGCCAGGTATGCCATTTTGGCAGAAAGAGGGGGAGGGTCTGATTTGTAATAGTCATCCTGTGCTGTGTGGTTTACTGTGTCAGCAGCATGCAGCCCATTTAACGACGGTCATCACAAAAGCAATACCATCCTTAAATCAGTGTGTCTTGTGCGATACGTCGCTTCCTGTGTCTCCCGAGTTCATCCTTTATCCAAAGAGAAAAGGCAAAGGAGCCCATGTCATGTTATGTGTGGAAAAGGGGAAGAAAAGAAATGCCTCCTCGGGCCACTTGGGGGCACTCCTGGCACAATAGAGCCCTTCACCTCCCTCTGTTACTTGTGGAGCGTGGAGAGATGTGCATCTGACTGCCTGCCTCTCTTTCACTCCACCACAGGTCTGGGATTATATAAGCGTGCATTCATTAACACGTCTTCTTGCCATGTGCTCCCAGCAGCTGGTTCACTGAAGGCGACAGAGGACACGGGGGAGGAGGGGGGGGGGCGGGGGGGGAGACTACCTCAGGAAAATCACATTAGAATCACTCATAAGGAAAAGCATCAACCAGCTGACATGCCGTGTGACAGAGTTTAACTTTCGCTGTGCCCTCAAAGAGGAGGTGAAGCATACCTTTGCTGTCAAGATAATGATCAGTTAGACTGTTTTGATGGGCTGTGTGGTATATACAGTATGGTGGTTATTATCAAAACCCTAGCTTACTGCTGCAGTCGTTGTCTCATTTAAATAATGAAGCATTTTACAGCTGAGCAACTTTGCTCGTGTTGTTTTTCTCTGAAACAAACAGGAACGCACTGAGGGTGGAGTCCAATTATCAGCACTGCAGCCGAACTGTGTCTGTCATCTCTGTTGTCATTTCAACTTGCAGGATTTTCTTGTTGAAATCCTATCTGCTTCTCTCCCTATGTTTCTGTCTTCCATTCCATTAGGTATACATCCCTATGTATGCAAACAGCTTGCTCCTCCAGACTTGAGTGATATATAAACAAAGCAGAGTACAAAGCGTGAAAGCAGAGTTGTGATATCTTCAGTTACTGTTCAGCTATAGTGTAAGAATGTGTGAGGCACATGATTTGGATAGGATCGTTCGAACCAGACACACCAATTCTAGCATCTGGCCGTGATCCTGAGATTTTAACCTGTTACTGTGCAGTGTAGACGGTGCCACAAACACTAAAATATCCATCATCTGTGGAAATGCTGATGTCATGAGAGAGAGAGGTCAGAGGAGAGCTGCACGATTTACTCAAGCTACAGTAACAGGCGGCCCCACACGTATGCAAATAACAGCTCAGTACACCAGTGAGGTGCAGAAGGGATCTCAGGACACATTAACAGCTCAGTACACCAGTGAGGTGCAGAAGGGATCTCAGGACACATTAACTCACTGAACTTTGGAGTGGATGGGACACATGCTGGGGTCCACTTCTAAGAGGATGAAGTTGCAGGGGGCACAATGTGACCACTCATTGAAAACATAATTTTGTCCAACAAATTCAGGATTCTGATGCAGGGTCAGAATTGGGTGTAGATAGCATGAATCCATGGTTGCCTGGTGTCAACGGTACAGATTGTGTTATTGGCACATACTAGGCCCCTTGTGGTCAGCTGACAAGGTGCAGCCCTTCATGTCCACAGTCTACTTTTTCAAATGGATACCTCCAGCAGGATAAAGTGCCATCAGCTGCTTGCTATCGAGTCAGCATGGACCCAAGATCCCTGTGGAAAGTTGCCATTTGTTGAATATGTGTATTATTCATTATGACAGGGGCGAATGCAGACTAATGCAAACTTTTAATAATTTATATAGGGACCTCCAGCATCTTAATGGAAAATGAAAGATTCAACATTATCTACTCACCCTCGTGTGAGTCGACACACTGATGATATTTGTATAACAAACACAGTTAGCTCCATGTCAGCCTTCCCCAGTTAAAAAAAAAGGCTAAAATTAAAATGACTCCAAACACCTCCTACAGCATAAGCCAAGCGTTCTGAATCCAAACAGTTACATGCACGATTGAGTCCAAAAGTCCAATATTTACTTGATGCTATAATATTCTCTGCCCTGACAATGATTTGTTCCACAATGCATCAACAGTCACCTAATAGCAAGCAGATGCTGCCTTCAAATGCAGTTGGAAGTCTTGTAATTATGGGCAGAACTCGCTTGAATGATCCAGTAAAAGTGGGAAACACAAATGAGTGCACGTGTTCGCCTCCAGAACACTTGGATTCTTCTTGAAGTCATCATATAGTATGCTTTTTTTTTTGCCCTTTTTGTCACTAAAGAATCAGTTCCCAGCCATTCATGTTGTTTTGAGGAAGACTGGCATGGACCTGTGTTAGCTAACGAGCTGTGTGTTATGTGGACATACAAACCAGAGTCTCGCCTCTTGACTGGCATGAGAGCGACATACAGGTCATTTTAAATGTAGGGTGAACTAATACCATACTGTATTCTATTGATGAAGACAACTAAAAGGTCCATATGACCCGTGGATGTTTGCAAGCAGCAATTAGCAATATGCCTGTGTGTGTATGTGTCTACATATACTGTAGTCTGGGGGGTAAACCCAAGTAAACTCACTTTACGCACGTCACCTGTTTGAAATGAGGTTGAGAGTTTACTCATCTATTTTCAGATTGAGTGCATCAATCAATGCGGGGAAACTGCTCGGTCAAGCTTTTACCCACCTCTGTATGTACCACTACACCCCTTCTACTATAAGGTTATATTATAAGGCTTATACTGGTAGTATAACTGTGTACAGGTGTGTGTGTGTGTGTGTGTGTGTGTGTGTGTGTGTGTGTGTGTGTGTGTGTGTGTGTGTGTGTGTGTGTGTGTGTGTGCGTGCGTGTGTGTGTGCGCACGCGCGTGTGAGTGTGTCTGTACGTGCGGGCGCATGCGTGGGCATGAAGGTGTAACTACTCTATGTTGGTTTGTTTGCATGCATTCGTGGGAGAAGCGTCTCTGTGCTGATCGGAGATGGCAGCTTGTCTCTCGGCCAGTGTGTGTCTGGCCAGGTCTTTCTAGCATGTGGGCAGCCACACAGAGGAGGTGCTTTCCCTGATAACATTGCTGACAGGTGAGAATAAACATGGCACTGCGAGAGAGAAAGTGAGTCAGTTTTTGCAGGATACAAGCTTACCTACAGCATAGGTTCTAGTCTAGAGTACACCCAAGATGGCCAACATGCCTAAGGAATTTTCGGTAACCCTTTATCTGACAGGTCCCTGTGTAATTACATTGGTGTTCATGTCTAATTACAAAATAGTTCATATTATTATTATTATTATTATTATTATTATTATTATTATTGTTGTTAGGGAGCTGTAAAATAAAGGGTTACAGAATTGTCTAATGTCAGTAGCTATACAGATCTTGATATAATCATCACAGATTATTAGCTGCACCTTTTATTCTTCAGTAGGAACAATTACAGTCTGATTGTTGAGGGCGTGCCAGATACTCAAACACAATGGATAGCTGCCAACTGGGTCTATTTCTGTCCCTCTTTGCTCGGTACCTGACCAGGCCAATCAGAGCAGGCGTCTCTTCTCATGGGGCCAAATGCCTGCAATTACTGCTCTAATTGGCTTGGATTGGCCATTAGTGCTCTCTGCTTGAGTCAGTGTCCAAAACACGCATCAACACACAGGTGTGTGAATTCAATCAAACAACCGCAGTCGCTCATTAAATACACTGCTTAGTTAGACTGTTATACTTCACTAAGATTAAATTGCTGGCTTTCTGTGCATCTGGGGCATTTCGCGAGCTTGGGAAATCTGGGAGGCATCTATGAGTTGATATATAGTTGTTTCTTTCCGCCTCAGAAGTTACAGTATGAGTCTTCCCAACGTAATTATTGCATGGGACTTGACAGTTATTGCATCTGAGATGGAGGTGGATGTCGAGATGCCATGTTGCAGCACCATCTGGTGATGGGTAAACATTGTCTGAATATATGATGTTTCTTACAGTGTAAAGCCTTTTTAACTATATCGACATGAGAGATTGACGTTTACTACTGTCATCATAGGCACCTGTCAGGATAATTTTGTTTCCTTTTATGCTTTTTATGTGTACTGTCAATTGTCATTATGAGTCCCTGACACTCTTCATAACATTTAATTGTAATTCTAATCAAGTGTCATCGTGTGTTTGGGGTGTGATGTTGTTGACAGTGTTTGGACATAACAGGTGCCTGAGTTTATGACTGCCACTCATAATTCGACAGCTAATAATTTGACAGCTAATCATTTTGGCTCCTGAGGCCTGATCACCGCTCTGATTTCATTATGTACAGCAAACAAGCTGCCATGCTTTATGAGCCATTGTTAATTGCAGAGGAACAGTCAATTAAGACTGATTGCAGGTTTGAGATTTTCAGATATGAGCGGCGCAAAGTGTACAAAGTGGAGGGCTGTAGGGAAAGTCAGAGATGTTCCTCAAAAGGAGTCACGCACTTCGCTTCCTGGCAGCAAACGTAATGTAATTCTTAAAAAACAATACATTTTTGTTTCGGAAACCATTTCAACACGTCTCCTTTCTGTCTGCTGTCAATTTGACTCCCTTTGTTCCTCTGTTCCCTTCTGTCTTTCTGACCTTGTCTCACCCTCAATTTCTACAATTTTCTTTATCTGCTGCCCAAACAGAAACACTCCCCCCACCCCCACCCCCACCCCCACACACATCATGCACACAGGCATGCACGAGCAGTCACACACCATTCCACACCACCCACTTGTGACTTTGCACAGAGCATCGTAATATTTGAACAATCACTGATCAAGGGGATCGTCTAACTCAGGGGTTCCCAAACTTTTCCGACCAAGTACCACTACGTACCAAACCAAATTTCCCAGGGACCACTTCCACTGCGTATATCCCCCCCTCACCCCATAAAATAGAATTAGCTGATTTAACCATGCAATAACAGCAGATGAACTAAATAACAATATAAGGCTACTAGCTGGTTCAAAATGGACACACAGACACTCGTACCTGCCAACATTAGGCTGTGAAAAAGAGGACCCCTTTGAAAAAGTTTGTTTCCCTCGCCAAAATCTAGCCTAACTTTGGAGTGTTATTTAGCTACCTTCCTGACAAGCTAGCATGACATGGTTGGTACAAATCGATTCCTTAAGTCTTCTAGTTTCATATGATAGCAGAAACCTCACTTTGGCTTTAAAACTGAGCCTGCTGCAGCCTCTGAAAGTAAATGTTCAAAATTGTGATGTTTCCCAAATATCGCAATGTTTCCGAAAATCGGCCCAATCCAGCAACTGCTCAGGGTTAATGTGTATGTAAAAACTGTTGTCTGTTAAAAAAATAAAAATAAATTGCAATTCTCTGGCGGACCACCAGGCGGAGGTCCGCGGGCCACCGTTTGGGTGGTCCACAGTTAAACAGTTAAACCAATGGTCTTACTCTAACTGTTCCAAGAGAGTACGTTTGAGTATAAAGGCAGCCACTTCTCACCCACCACAGTGTCTCCCTCCCCATGGATGAACTGGCTCCACCATGACATACTGTAACATCTCTGCATTAGAGGTCTTCACGAGTCTACTCGGACCTGAGACCCGTACGGGGTCCACATTTTATTATGGTCACTTGGATCCGGGTCGGGTCCTATTCTAACACCACGGGTTCCGGGTCTGTTTATCATTATGTGTAATACCCGAGTGGATCTGAAGACCTGTGATCATGCAGCGCTGATCACGAGAGAAAAGCATGAAAAGTAAACTATCAACTGTGGCGGATTTGATTGAGCACTCGGTGCTCTGTTATGTTGGACTGTTGGAGTAATGCTCAGAGTTCGATTACTCAGGCCTATAGTGTGTGTGTGTGTTCATGCCGTCATGCCTCAGTAAAGCCACAGTTGTACACCATGCCTTGCCTCCGTGACATTATTATGATTATATTAGCAGTGTTTAGAGTTAAGTGACCCTGCACTCGGAGTCATATTTAGACTAGAAGAGTACAAAACCACAACATGTCAGAAGAGCGGAGTTACGGAGCGCGCCAGGCAAATTAACGTGACAAGCTAGCTCAAGATTAGCATTGTGAGTTAACGTAAACATAGAGCAGTTCAAGGCGCCATCACGGCTAATACTCACCTCGGTGAAAATTGGCGCAGATGGGGGCAACGCTTCAGGCTGTACGTTGTCGCTTCAGGTGTGTGTGTGCCAAAGATGATGGGAGAATGCTATAACGTTAGGTAAGAAAGATGCACAAAGTTTCATTTATACAACTTGTAATAGCAATTAGCAAGCAACTTTGATGTCGGCACCGCTAGTCTCTGCCTTGGTATTTCTTGGTTCTGTACGGGTCTGGTATGCTCGGTTCTATGCAGGTCCGGGTCCGACATTTATCGGTTCTGACGGGACTCAGCTTTCTAATAATACTTTGACGGGTCCAATCCGGGTCCGGGCACAAATTCCCCCACGTAACATAGGGTCTGGGTCTGTCATTTTAGACCCGTGAAGACCTCTACTCTGCGTGTCTGATATTAACTCAAGCTGGACCTGCCAAGTCACATACATCGACAACAGACAACAGGCCAAGACAGCATCTAGTGAG
Source organism: Poromitra crassiceps (assembly GCF_964638095.1). NCBI lineage: Eukaryota > Metazoa > Chordata > Actinopteri > Beryciformes > Melamphaidae > Poromitra > Poromitra crassiceps. Next base: position 39,337,522 of record NC_139643.1, on the reverse strand, counting down.
ATCTGAAATGCCATGGCCTCAGGGTTCAACTGCTTTCTGATGGGCAATTCTGCTGCAGAGTCTTGTCCAGGTTCAATGCTTGCTTGCTTGGCTGTGCTATTGCCGTTTGACAGCTTTATTTCCTGGCCCATGAAAAGGACATGTCAGCTTGTCTCATGTAGGCTTTGTTTCTCTGTTGCTTG
>NC_139643.1:39222340-39332340 GCF_964638095.1 Poromitra crassiceps | reverse complement strand
TCTCCACCTGGGGTCTGCCAGAGTTTGTGAGCTATTTCTAAAGCCGTGTGCAGAGTGTTTTGACCCTTGCACATATTTGCCAACCCCCACCAGCCTCGCCACCGCCTTTTTTTTTAGTTTTTCCACTAGATGTAGGTCATAGAGTCTTTCCATCACCATCACCAAGAGTGGGGACATCCATCTGTAAGGACTATTGCTTTATCCTCACGGTCAGGATGGTCGTTTCTCTGTCAGAGTCGAATCAGGCCCCGGAGAGCTGGTAGGGCTATTTACCAACGCTGTAAGACATATGGCACATGAACACAAGAGTACTCACATGCACACACACACACACACACACACACAAACACACACGCACGCACGCACACACACATGGGCACGCACACACACACTAACGCTCAGGCCATTTGCCATTTACCAACACATGACACAAACCCAAGAGTAATGGGAACAGACCCAAATGTCAAGGAGAATAACACGGGAAACAGCAGAACTGTGTGTATGTGTGTGTACGTGTGTCTGTGTGTGTGTGTGTGCACGCATGTGTGTGATGTCCCCCCATTCCCCACGTCACATGACGAACATGTGACGGGCAGGGAAGCGCCGGGCAGGGGCCACAGTCTCCCGGGGGCAAGTGTGATGATGGAGGGGACCTTTGGGAGACGGAGCGAAGCTTTATCTAAACAGCCTTGCACTCACTCCCAGAGACATCTCCTTTACCACTAAGCCGGCGCCATAAATCCACCCACCCGCTCCCCAGGGAGCCATCCTGCTGACGGATGTCAAAGAGTAAAAGTTATCATAGACTATTAGTGCGCTGGGGCGTGTTGAGTGATATGTGTGATAGGCGAATCAGTGTAAAGGAGATAATGCACTGGCACTAAAATTCTGATTCGTATGTTCTATATACACGCACAGTTTGCTCCTCTGGGTCACTTACTCATTTAATTTACTTTTCATTTGTCTTTTAAACCACAGAATAGTCTCATTGAGATCGGGATGTCTTTTTCAAGAGAGACCTGTTGTACATATCACTTACATGTTCAACAGATTAAACACATTCAACAGACATGCATTCAACGATTCATACAGTACAAAAGCCAGGGGGAGAGCACAGTGGTGAGTTAGAGGTTTACAGTTTGTGACAAAGCTCAAAGCCCCATGATGTACAGTGTCCAGCAGATGCAACGAAGCCAAAGGTGCGTTCATGTCCACTCCTCTTCCCCAGTGCTCTCTGTCTCGTTTTCTTATTCTCTTTCCTCTGTCACCCTGCATCTTCATAACACTTTGTTACCCTCACTCTGTTCTCTACTCTCAATGATCGCGTATCCTCCTCCTCCTGGATGCCAGCCCTGCACCCTCCCTGTACCGTGGTGGTGCCCACCATGGCTGGGGCCGAAAGCCTGAAGCGTAGCCGGCTGGTGCCAGCAGGACAGCAGCTGTGGAGGACACATGTTGACCAAAAAGCTCCTCTCCATGCTTCATTTCCCCCTTCACGTCTTCTTCCTCAGGCCCCTGCTGCTGCTGCACTCTGGACAGGTGACCTCCCAGAGGGACCGTTTTTACACCCTTCACTTCCTCTCCGTGCCTCTTTCTCCTCCATCGCCTTGCTACTAACCCCCCCCCCCCCACACACACATACACACACACACAACCCCCACCCCGCCCCACACACACACACACACAACCCCCACCCCGCCCCACACACACATACACACACACACACACAACCCCCACCCCGCCTCACACACACACACACACACACACACACAACCCCCACCCCGCCCCGCGAGTCACATGGGTATAAACGGAGACATCTGTCCCAGGAGCCCAGGAGCACAAGCCGGCGCGGAAGCTGGAGAGCAAGGTAGAAACTGAATGAAAGACGGCGAGAAGCAACAAGAGAAAGTAGCCACAAACTAAAGTAAAGCCAACAACTGCTGAACAAGACTCTGGACAGAACTCAACTTTTTAAATGTTATTCCTCAAAAAACAAGGTTGACTGATGCATGGGCTCGGATTACAGGTGTTTTTCCACAGGTTCATCATCCCCCAATTTGCCCATCCTGACAATGGGAGTTGGAATCTGGATCCAGGCCATGGTTGGTACTGATGATGTTTACCACAGAATGTCTGCTCATGTGAGCTGTTTACAAATCATAACCCACCTGAAGTGTTTACAGGTGGAAGGAGAGGACTATAACTCTATAACTAGAAGAGTTGGGGAGAACTTGCTTGTGTGTGTGTGTGTGTGTGTGTGTGTGTGTGTGTGCGTGCGTGCGTGCGTGTGTGTGTGCGCGTGTGTGTGTGTCTTACACATAGCAGCTCCCTCAGGCAAGATATCAATGGCTTAATAATAGGCATTATCTTATAGTGCATGATGCACCATTATTTTCTTTAGTGTGAGCTTGTTTGCGATTAGAGAGAAGAAAGGATGCAACCTGATTTCAAAATCGGTTATGATTTAAAAACTCCCGTAAGCTGAGCCCAGCATGAATTGCACAGCATGCTGCCGACTGAAGCATTAACCACCTTGAAAATAAACCAATGTTCTTGTTTTTCCTGGTGAGGATGGGCTGACTTCTCCTCACTACTTCACCTCTGCCTGCTGTTAACGATGTGTGGATTTGTGGCAGAGTGGATTGTTTAAGAACAAATATTTTATTTAACACCTAGTGTCCACATAGTGTGAGTACAAATGCAGAGCCACTTAAAGTGTACATCTCAAAGATTCCATTTCGTTCTCTTTGGCGACACCTATGGTGATACAAACAGTGTGATGTTAATAAGTGCTCTGGTTTCCTCCCAGTCTTAAGATATGCAGTGTATCGCAATGCATATAATCTAATCTATGTTGCGTGTAGGGTTGGGTACCGAAACCCGGTACCAATTTTGTACCAGTACTTTTACAACCGGTAGTGCAGTATGCCTTACGACATACTGTAACTGAACTGAACTGATGCCTTACGACATACTGTAACTGAACTGAACAGATGACTGATGACTTATGACATAGTGTAACTGAACTGATGGCTGGTGCCTTACGACATACTGTAACTGAACTGATGGCTGATGCCTTACGAGATACTGTAACTGAACTGATGACTGATGCCTTGCGAGATACTGTAACTGAACTGAACTGATGGCTGATGCCTTACGACATACTGTAACTGAACTGAACTGATGACTGATGCCTTATGACATAGTGTAACTGAACTGAACTGATGGCTGATGCCTTACGACATACTGTAACTGAACTGAACTGATGACTGATGCCTTATGACATAGTGTAACTGAACTGAACTGATGGCTGATGCCTTACGACATACTGTAACTGAACTGAATGGATGACTGATGACTGATGCCTTATGACATACTGTAACTGAACTGAACTGAACTGATGCCTTACGACATACTGTAACTGAACTGAACTGATGACTGATGCCTTACGACATACTGTAACTGAACTGATGGCTGATGCCTTACGACATACTGTAACTGAACTGAACTGATGGCTGATGCCTTACGACATACTGTAACTGAACTGAAGGCTGATGCCTTACGACATACTGTAACTGAACTGAACTGATGACTGATGCCTTACGACATATTGTAACTGAACTGAACTGATGACTGATGCCTTACGACATACTGTAACTGAACTGAAGGCTGATGCCTTACGACATACTGTAACTGAACTGAACTGATGACTGATGCCTTACGACATACTGTAACTGAACTGAACTGATGACTGATGCCTTACGACATACTGTAACTGAACTGAAGGCTGATGCCTTACGACATACTGTAACTGAACTGAAGCCTTACGACATACTGTAACTGAACTGAACTGATGACTGATGCCTTACGACATACTGTAACTGAACTGATGACTGATGCCTTACGACATACTGTAATGCACCCGCACAAGAGTGGGCGCAACGTCAGCCCTCAGGAAATATCAAAGAGCTTCATCACCCTCAAGTATGCAGGAGTGAAATCCATCAGCTCTAAATCTAGTGACGATATCTCTCAACACCCCAGCAGTGTGTTCCATTAGCATTCCACTGGGTTTATCTGGAATATGCCTTTTCCAGCTCATTATGCCCACTTTAGGCTCCCATAAGGTCATTAATCCCAATCACTGTGTTCATTTTCAGACATGCCAAACCATTATTCCACACTTGGCATCTCTTTACCCTTCTGTAACTTGCACGCGAGAGAGAGAGAGAGAGCGAGACACACACACACACACACACACACACACACACACACACACACACCAAATCGACTTAGTCATTCTGCTTGTGTCACACTGTGTGTGTGATTCCATAAAACATAAAATACTCTGAGGGGATCATAAGATGATAATGATCAGAGGAAATCTTGCCAAATATGGGCTTATGGCCTTGAAATGTTTTTTATCTGCGGTGACACATTTCAGCACTCTTCAGTACTATTTGTTACATTTGTGAAGCCGCTCGCTTGTATACTGTAAATGATTTGCCCCCATAACTAATATTTGTCATGCTGCAAAGCTTTCCAGCAAGCTTTTCCATGCCTGATAAAGATCACTGCTGTTTTGAGAATGTAGTGAAAAAGAGAACTGTGCTCAGATGAGATGCCCCTTGGCACTGATCCAATCACACAGAAAGGAAACAGAGGCGCACACAAAAAACAACAACAATGGAAGCTAGCTTTTCTCTATCATTTGTTAAGCGCTCAATTGTGCGCTCACCAATCTTGGAATAATGGGGTGTCACCCTGAGAGAGCGAGAGAGAGAAAGAGAGAGAGAGAGGGAGGGAGGGAGGAGGGAGAGAGAGAGAGAGAGAGAGAGAGAGAGAGAGAGGGAGAGAGATCGATCTGTCGATACCACAATGCAAGCTGTACTATAGCAAGTTCGTTAGCATGCCTGTTGAACACCGGCGGCAGAGATGTTCTAGGTCATACAGGGTATGTAGTATGGAGTCTATGTAGTTATGTATGTGAGTCAGAGTTATGAGTCAGAGTGTGCATGCCATTATGCGTGTGATTCTCTGTGTGTTTGCAAAGGGAGAGAAGCTAAGATCAATGCCAAGGTGCTGAGCAGTGTTGGGGAAAAGTTGCCGGGGTGCAGAGATGGTAATGAGCAGAGCAACGGGTAGGGGAGCAGAACACATAATCAGAGAGAGAGAAGATAAAGTGGGAGGATGATCAATGAGTGTGATTTAATTTGGCACTGTATTAGATGTGCCAGCGTTCTGCACTTGGCGATTCATCTCTCTTCTTCACGGGGGGGCGTTCCAGGCGCTACAGTATGTGTGGGTGTTAGGTGCAGTACAAAGTGCTAGAGAGCGAAGGAACCTTTCACATAGGCGACGACATTGTTTCAGGGGTCCTATATGTAGCATGCAAGCCTGTACATGTACCTTTCTATCTGTCTGTCTGTCTGTCTATCTCTCACACACACACACACACACACACACACACACACACACCCGTGGCAACTTAGTATTCACTCAGTCACCCACACGACCACATGCCAATGCCTATGAGGAAGCCCTGCAGTGGAGCCGCAGCCGCGGATGGGGAGGAGAGCAGTAATAGAAAAAGCCATTTGAAGGCAACTCAGGAGCCTAGGACCACATTAAGGCCAGCCGCCGGCCTGAATTAAAAATCATGTCTAACTGCTAACAGAGAGACAGAGATAGAGAGCGAGAGCGAGTGAGTGAGTGAGTGAATGAGTGTGTGTGTGAGTGTGTGTGTGTGTGTGTGAGAGAGAGAGAGAAGAGAGAGAGCATGTGTGTGTGTGTGTGTCTGTCTGTGTGTCTGTGTGTGAGAGAGAGTCATAGACAGAGTTAGCGGCAAAGACAGAAACAGAGACAGAGACAGATAGGCGATGCCGAAATTGATTAAGAAAATAAAAACTGTATAAATGTGATATGAAAAGCTGAGTGTAAATAGAATAAACAAAGGGCTGAGTGTGCAAAAGAGTAATGCATTGGATTCAAAACAGCTCCCTACCTCCCAAGACTATAAGCTTTTCTGGGTCCATTTCCATTCTTAACTCAATGGCTTTCACAATTCACAACTTCAACAGACAAACTGTTTTCCCGCAGCAGTTCACCGATCACAGATTCAACAAACAAGTGCGATGGCCTACTCTTTGAGCAAGAACTCTCAGGAAAAGTAAATGCATTGCGTATTCAGTGCTGAATGTGAACGTACTTGATAGCAATATATAGCGTTTCCTTTTTAGCCGGGGTAACTTTGATTGAATTGCAGTGACACCACACAGCAGTCAATACCTGGGCGATGACATTTCTTTATGTGTGGTGCAATATCTCAGAGATCACGATCCCATTTTTGCCAGGCATTCCCCCGTGTGGGCGTCTGCCTCCTCCAAAGCTCTCAGTCAAGAGGAACACTAAACTCCAAATACCATGGAGGGCGCTAACCTCGTCCCCCCCCCCCTCCTGCTCGCTCTCCCCGCCTTGAATTTGCTACAGGCACCGGCGAGACTTTAGCCCATTTACTTTCATTTGGTCGAGGTCAGATGCCAGGAACACCTGTGGGATTCACCGTGGAAAAGAAAGGGGAACCAATTTAATCGCCTTTCACTTTCTCTTTCGTTACTTCTTCCCCCCCGCCCCCTTCCCACCTCTTTTAGCCGTGGTCAAGGAGACTTCAAGATAGGCCTACCCCCCCCCCCCCCCACACACACACACACACACACACACACCCTCCTGGTTAGTGCTGTCAGTGCGACTGTGGGGTTGTGCCTTAAGTCACATTGTCACGCAGGGACTGAAGATATGGGCATCCAGGGAAGGTCCATCAAGGTCCATCGCCGCATTAATGCAGCTTCACATCATTACGGTTCCTACTGTTTCTAAAATGTCACAGCAGGGGGTCCGTGAATAAAACATCATCCGTCTCTCTCTCTGGAAGAATCCAACTCAAAATGATCTATAAATCCTCAATGACGACCCCCCCTCAGCAGAGACTGACTGACCCTTCCACTGACTTTAGATATCTATTAAGTCACATGCAGGGAGTGCAACAACGCATAGATCCTCAACTATAGAAATTCATTTTCTGTGCTAGTAGGCTGTGCTACGTTCTACTTCAATACCTTGATTTTCACCAATGAATTAGTCAGAGCTCAGCAGTGGAACATGTGTTTTTGTCTACCCGCTCTCAATACTCAAACTACAATTAGGTCCTATAAGGTCTAACCCGCATGACCTGGAATAAGCTGAAACAATCAATTCCAGTTCCGAGTTCCTATTGAGTTTTAATCAAGATTTCGACTTTGTTCTGTCTTCTCTCATGCTTGCCCGGGCAGTGCGCAGATTTCACAGGTCAAGGAACCATTCAGAATTTAATTAGCTTTCTCAAGCTAATGAGTTCTCAGGCGTCATACAAATTGTTCTGTCAAACGCTGACTTTGAGCCAAGTTGGTGCCAGCCTGAATTGTTTTGGGCGTGAGCTCCACAGAATAGAGTTTTAATCCTGTTCAAATTCATTAGCCTCGAAATGAGTGATGAATCACTCCCCTCAGTCACTTTGTTGCGTATTTGCACTTAACGTTGTCCCTGTGTAGGTGACAGCACTGCAGATGTGTACAGACGCTTTTAACTTGTCTCCGACAGACACAGTAACACAATGTAGCCTATTTCAGTCTTTATGTCTTGTAGTAGTTAGTAGTTGTTGTTGTTGTTGTTGTTGGTGGTGGTGATAGTTGCCATAACAACCACCCCTGTTGGAAAGACATGCACATACGCTGGGTAGTAGGAAGCGGTCTGGTCCGGAGCTAGCCTGAGAGGTTAATAAAAGCTACATGTTACAGAGTAAGCTGACTATCAGTAGCCTACATTATTGCACGCATAGGCCTATATTTACATTTAAATGTTTACATAGCAAAAAAAATAGAAAATAAAATAAATAGATTTAGGCATCAGTGTTTCCCTGAACAGCTGAGAAAGTGGTGGACACTGTAAATAGTGAACACTGTGAAGATGATACAATTCAGTAGGTGGCAGTAACGCAACATTTAAGGATGCCAACCGCCATAAAACACCGAAGAAGAAGCTGAGAAAAAGGAAGTGCTGTGCGGTTGCAGCTGCTGAAAACTGTCTATAGTGTAGCTTCCATCATCCGCACATTGAAACCCAGATAGATCCATCCCTGGCCTGCGGCACATTTTGCAGGGAAATTGCAATAACAAGACAAGGCTGATGGACTGAGAGCGGGGAAAGAAAGCTACACAGAAGAAAAGTAATTTGAGACTTGGAGTAAATTTGAGGGCCAAATGCCTGCATCGAGACAGGCAGGCCAGTGAGGAATCTCAGAGAAAAATATGAGCTTTGGGTAAAGATGAAATATGGGCCCATTCCCCTTTCCCCAGATCTAATTCAGCTCAGCCTAAATGGGGATGGGTATTGCCTGGACCGATAACTTGCCGGACCTGAAGTGTCTTTTTAGAACCAGTTTCTGGGGAATTGAAATTCAATCGTCTGAGCAGTAAATGAGGAGATTTATATGGCTTTGCCTGGGAATAGCTGGCATCACAAGGCAGCAGCGGTTGCTTTACACTTCACATAGCCTCCACAAAGAAGGTTTTTGACCCACTTTAAGCACACGCAGAATAATGCTGCCAGTCTGGTACTTAACTCTTAGCCATAATGGTCATTGGCCACCGTCATTTTCATAATCTCCGTAATCATCCTTGTGAGTACAGAAGTCTGCCCCAAGATAATCGTTACAATGTATCTCATGATTGTTAGGTTTATACCAGGCGGCAAGCTTGGGGTTGGAGTGGACAGATGAAGAAATGCGGAAGTGATACAATCTGTAGTTCCTCAAATGGCCACTTGAGACTGACTCCAAAAGCGAGTCAATGCCCATGATAGACCCCATGTTAAAATGGCAGACTTTAATCATGTTTACAGCCTGGCTTAAAGGTCCCATTCCGTGCAAAAGCTGTTTTTACTTGTAAATGCATATATACTGCTGTCATCCCTCCCTGTAATGAGTGGTCACAACCTCAGAACTGCCAGAGTTGGATTTGTCCCTATCCAGCTTCCCCCTGCAGTCTCCTTCAAGCCACGCCCCTTACACTCTGTTCCCCCAGACGGGTTAATGTGATGTCACTCGGGTCCTTAAGCATACTGCGCGCGGTCTCTCTCACACAAGCTACCTGCACCATTTTGTCTATAGCCACAAAATTAACACTTCTAGCTGGAGCGATGCCAACTGTACGTGATCCAGCAACTGCAGAGGTGCATTCGGTAAGTCTAGGCATTTTGAGATGTCCTCTTTAGCGTAGCAACCGTTAAGTTAGCGATAGCTCGTTGCTAAGGTTAGTTGTGGACACAACCTAGCGTGCTGGTCCACGGACGCTAATCTGATTGGCCGCTGGGAGCCTGGGGCGGGCTCTCCATCAGCGGCCAATGGGAACTGTTAGTTCTGAATATATTATAGAAACAGACCATTCTTGGGAAGCGACGAGATGAGGAAGTGACAACTCCGTCAGAACGAACGGGGTTGCTATATTTTCGACAAATTAATCCAGAATTATTCTTATTCTATATTCTCAAATACACTACTGCCGCATGCGCTGGGACGCGTCATCAGTGATGTTATCTGGGGTCGTAAGGTGTTTCGGGTCTGTCAACATCATACACCCTCGCCCAGTAGACCCAGCCGAGGCCAATTAAGACCCCGACTCGCGTCCCAGAAGCCGCTCACGGATCAGCCTTACTACTCTGTCTGCAACGTTGCCCGCGGGAGGGGTAAGCGAGAACGCCCAATCCGCTGCAATAGAGCTAGTGCTACGCCGCAGTATTGGCCCTTCGGTGCATGGAGGATCTAGGCTCTGTGGGTTACTCCCGGCCGTGCTCCTCCTTCGTCTCACCAGACCCTCCCGTGGCAAAGGCAATCCAGAGGCTGAGAGGATGCCTCAAGGACGCCTCAAGAGGGCCTGTGCGCTGCACGTCATTTACCTGCGTCGAGCACCTCGCTCTAGCCTGAAGGACCCCAGGCCGCGCCGATCTTTGCGCAGATTTTCAGGAGGCTAATCCGTAGCGTTTGTGGATTTCTCCCTCACGAGAGAGCCAAGATGGGGTGCTAATCCCATCCCGTACCGGTTGCCGTCTCTCCGGCCGTCAACTGTCTCTCCAGCTCGTCACCAAACTATACTTGGTTGTCACCTAGTCTTTCCTAAGTGTCACTGGCCAGAGGCAAGCCAGATCATGTTTTATGGACCAGAGACACACGTTTTTAAGAGGTTACAGCTGCACGAATTGGGACCTTTAAAAAAAAAAATCAGTCTATATACTGTCTATAAACTGTACGGCGGGTGAATTTTTATATAACTCACCCATTTAGAGTAATAGATGAGAGAAAAGACTATGTTTTGGGCGTGACTGACAGGTCACCTCTCCATTGATCACACAGCTTGCCGATCACGGACCAATAGCAGGTGGAGCTGCTGCTCTGTGGGAACCCCCTGGTCTTGCGCGAGCTGTGCAAGAACCCCAAGATGGCGACGGCCAAACTCCCATACTCTAGGCTTCAAAACGGGAGTCCAAAAACCAGTGGGTAACACCACGGTGACTCCGTCCATGTTTTTTCAACGGTCTATGGTTTAGTGTTCCTGATTCCTCTTAAAAATGAAGCTCCAACCAGACACAATTATCCATGACTGATATGGCCACGCCTCTGCATTAGCTCTATTTTGCCAATCCCTCTTTCTGCACAGCCCAGTGCAAGAATAGAGTGGCACCATTTGATACCCTGTCCAGCTTCTGTCATTACCAAGCCCATACGTTTTGGGGTAGACGGGTCCCGGGGGACCTTTTAAAGGAGTCATAGACTCATACTGTATGCTAGCAAGGGCCAGCCTCTACTTATCTGGCTCTCTGTCTCCCTCTCCCTCGTTCTCCATCTCTCTCTCTCTCTCTCTCTCTCTCTCTCTCCCTCCCTCTCTATCCCTATCTCCCTCCCTCTCTCTCTCTCGCTAGCGTCTGATGTGAGACTGATAGAGCTTGGGAGTGCAGCTGCTTGCTGTCAGGCCCCGGCTAATGGAATCAACATGGTTGACGGATAAACCCGCCGAAAATAAGTTGTCAGAGAGCCGCGGGGTCCTTCATCAACCTCCCCTGCCATGTTTGGCACCGCCTTGACCCCTCCCAAAGCCGGATCAGGAGGGTGTTTTATCTTCGGCGCGCCGAAATTACGTTTCACCTTTTTATTTATTAATGTATACCTTTTTTCCCTTGCCTCTTCCTGCTGTGACATAAAGAATTGGGTTGTGCCGGTTCCTTGCGTTCATCTCCAAAAGATGGCTGTGCCTTGAATGAATCCTGTCATTTCTGCTCTACAGACGTGAGAATAAAGAGCATAAAAAAAATCCATTAGCCTCAACAGCATTATAAATACTATAAGGCAGTAGCCTACTCTAAGATAGTTTCTATACAGAGCCAAAGTGAAACGTCACCTCCTGCTTCAGCACTGTACCAGAGATTTTCATCCGCCATTTATTTTCCCATAGACATTTCGTAAAATGCTTATAAAAATAGTTTTACTTGTTCAAACCAAACGGTTCAGATATATTTAGAAACAGGAGAGACCGCATAACATTTCACTCGGACCAAAACGTAAAACAAATTGCGCTTTTAAAGAAGATATTTTTCGAATTAGTTTTTTTAGGTTTTGGTCTGAGTTAAATGTTGGTTCATATATGGTCTCTCCCGATTCTAAATATAGCTGAACTGATTGGTTTGACCAAGTAAAACTATTTTTATAAGCATTTTATGAAAAAATGGCGGATGAAAATCTCTGGTACAGTGCTGAAGCAGGAAGTAGGCGGTCACTTTGCCTCTCTATACACACTAGATAGACAAGGTCACAGTCCAGAGGAAGAGAGGTGGTTGCAAGAATAGTAAATGAAGAAGTGCAAACTGATAATACACATAAGGACAAATTCACATGGGATGCCAAAGCAAAGATGTAAGGTAAGTTGAACTTTGAAGAAGAGAAACTAAATGGAGAAAAAACAACTCCCAGAGTTTCAGCAAAGATCTTCTGTTTGTCTTCTTAGTTAACTGTTTCTCAGAGTATTTGGGATGTGTGTCTTCCACAGAGCAGAGCAAACATTCCCCAGAGTGGCTCAGGACAGGAGAAAGGAAGGGAGGAGAGAGAAGAGAGAAAACCACTCAACTGGACGAACACGATGACTGGAGAAGCTCTCTTAACATCCACAACACTTCTTCAAGGATCCCGTGTCGGATCTCTGCCAATACTCATATTGACTTAATCAATATGTGTGCAAAATAACTCTCTCCGCAGGAGCGCGCTCGCTGTGGACTTATAATACATCTCCCACAGCTTTCCCCAAGGGATGAAACTGAACACTAACCTGTGCCTAGTATTTATTTCATAAAGTATCCCTGCGAAAGAAAATCCTATACTGTTAAAAATCTGAGAGAAGCTCCTGCCTATACTCATTGTCCATAGGCTATAGAATTGCATCTGCAGAAAAATATATGTTAGAGTTTTTCCTGATATAACACAACTCTCACTCAGTTGCCAGAATGCACGGTAGCAGCTGTGGAAGCGAGCTCTGCGCCAGCCTGGCCCTTCCTTCTCTCAGAATCAATTAATCTCTGCCTATTCAGCTAACAGAAGGATCTAGACTAATTTGTTCTCAGTTTTCCAAAGATTCACTCTATTACCAACAAACACGCAATGTACCGGTAACGAGAAGTAGGTCAAGGAGTCCAGACATGCACTGCATCCAATGAGCCTCCTGTCAGTACCTCAGGCCGCCACCAGGAGCCACCGTAGATCCATCTGCGCAGTGGCCGCCGGAGCCAGGGACATGGAGGAGAATCGTGTGGGGAGGGCATGAAAGGGAGGTGAAAAGAGCTCAATGTATTAGATCAGCTACCCCACTGGTTTTGTATACCAACAGCTGTGCTCTATAACCCACTTGACAAGATTAAAAGTCCAAACATATAAACAAATAGACAATCTGCATCTTGGTTTCCAGGGCCTCAGTCATGGTGGGAGTCCATCTCCCTCCTAGTAGCCTTTTTTTCCCCCTTCTTTCTTCTTCTGCAGCTCGTGAACTGCAGATGAGAAGGGGAGGAGTGACGACGGAGCTTAATTTGGGGCCGCTTAGAAGATCACAATGTGTGACCCAGTTGGATGACACAAAAACACAGAGGATTTTCATAATATTTAGGGGAGACACGCTTTCATGAATCTTAAAATAACCTCCCATGCGCCACGGAATAGTGCCAGCCTCAATCCTCTCCCTGGCTTGTGAGTGAGCCGCTGGTACATGGTTGTACTCTGAGTGTGTAGCATTGTTTGCAGAGGGTTGCGGCAAGAAATAGGGAGAGAAAGAGAGAGATGACTTATGACAGATCCACACTGCTCAGCAGTACATCTCTCACTGCACAAGCCTCAGTCGTCCTCCGAGCGAGCGAGGGCGTCCGTCCCGTCCGTCTGTCCATCCATTCGTCCTCTCTCGCGCGCCGGCTGCTTGGTGTGTTTGTCGAGTTTGTTTGTTCTGACATGTTAACGGGACAGCTGATGGACTGGCGCTCTGATCCAGCTGGAGGGGCAGGGGCGGCTGGCTTTATTTTACTCTGACAGCAAGGGGGGAAGGTCAACACACTCATAGCTCACCTGTCCTCTCCTCTCTCTCTCTCCCTTCTCATCCTCTCTCTCTCTCTCCCTTCTCCGCCTCTCTCTCTCTCCCTTCTTCTCTCTCTCTCTCTCTCTCCCTTCTCCTCCTCTCTCTCCCTCTCCCTTCTCCTCTCTCTCTCTCTCCCTTCTCCTCCTCTCTCTCCCTCTCCCTTCTCCTCCTCTCTCTCTCTCTCCCTCTCCCTTCTCCTCTCTCTCTCTCTTCTCCTCCTCTCTCTCTATCCATTCCACCTGCTTTCTGCCTTTGTCTGTTTTGCTTACGTCTCCCATGGCATCAGTCTCGCCTCGTTTCCTCTCTGGTGTTCAGCGTGCGTGTGATTGACTGACGGCTGAGGGGGAACAATACACAATTAGACAACAAATTAGATTAACCTTGATTGCACTAGCGAAAGCGATCCCTCGCAAACCAAGGTCAGAACATCTCGAATAACACCTACTCTCAGGTTTAATCTCCAGAACGGTTTCCACAGCCTGCAGACAACCACGAGGAAAGACGTTGTGAAAGTAAGTACACGGACAGAAAATCCAAAATAAACATCGACAGGCAACACACAGTATTCTCCTCGACAAAATACACACCTGGATATTTAACTCCACCAGGCACGTCAATCATTCTGAAGCTTCAGACAGACACCGTACGCCTAGAGCCATCAAAATCATTTTGAAAAGGATTTTTTTCCCAGACTCCTTTTCACCCCAGGTGCTAAGTCTGCAGAGCTGCCTGGAAAGAGGTTAGTATTAATGGCTGACCAGACTGACCGGCGTGCAACACGCCACAACAAGCCCAGACCACATCAAGCAGCAGAGACGGGGTGATGGAGGTGATGGAGGAGGTGGAGAACTCATGGTGAGCAGGGGAGAGCCGCGGCACAGCCAGACAACACTAATGGAGGTGAGGAGGAGTGCGGCAACACTCGACGAGTTCGCTTTTCTGAAGCGTTCCGGTCCTGAGAGCCAGTGGCAACAGCAGGTCATGTTGGACCCACGACAGAGACGTCAAAGGTCGCGGGTGCATGTCCGTGTGTTTGTGTTTGCTGTAGTAGCTAAAGGAAATGTCCATCTTAACAAGTCATTATAGTCTGGCACTGAGTCTGAAAATCTATCTTGTAGCATGCAGCAATAGGTCGATCGGGTCGTTCGACCTGACCCAAACGACAAAATGTCCAACTACAGCCAATTAAAGCCCTCAATGACTGCAGACAACCACTACAGCACACTTGACTGTGCATTTTCAAGCAATAATAGGCACTTTATGGTTAGACGTTTAATGTTGGTGAAATATTTGTCATGCGTCACTTGCTGATTTACACTGGTTTAAAAACAGCATAAAAATAAAACGTCTCAGTACGTCCTGCAGCAAAGCCAGCTCAGCTCCCACTATGTTAGTTCACCTTCAGCATGTTTTTGTTTCTATGGTGATGGATGACTGCTGCTAACTAAATTACGGGCTTGTATTCAACCGATTGATTTTCAGTACAGTATGTGCTACCCTGCCAAACTGCAGTGTCAGAACAGAATGTCTTGACCCACAATGAAGATGTTCTTGACTGTTCCTATGTTCCTGTTCCTTACGACTAAGGATGACCCCCGATCTGTCACTTAATCATCCCGGCCTGATTGGATAATAAAAGACACCCCCGCCAACCACGGTTTTCCTCCCGAATTGTATTTGGCCAATTCCCCCTACTGTCCCGGTTGTTGCTCCATCCCCTCTGCCGATCTGAAGAGTTGTAGGCTAGCACATGCAAGATGCACGTCGGAGGATCACTCCCCCCCCCCCCCAGTTCCCGTCTCCCTAGCGCTGCTCGATAAATCGATTTTGAATCGTAATCGAATTAGGACGATCTTAAAAAAATGAAAATCGTAAAATCGATTTTTTTTTTTAACTATGGTAATTACGTTACGGCGGGGCGGCTCTCTGTCATGTACGCGTGCTGCTACTTGTCCTTTCTCCCCGCTGTAAAGTCTCTCTGGAGGCTGTGACTACTGCTGGCTACTAAAGACAGCAGCAATGAACTTATTTCAACCCCTCCAAAAAGCACAGTGTGTGAGCACTGAGCAGCATGTTGCACTGCGGGGTGGGCTGTGCAAGATAACGATCACCACAACACACACGCGCGCGCGCGCACAAACAAGGACGTTATCACTGGATGTTGAAATGTTGCCTTTATAGTTCACATAACAACACGTGAGGCCACCGAGTAACGTTACCAGGACTCACCTCCAAAAGCGCAAATAGTGTCAAGTGACTGCAGGCTAGCAACAGCCAGATAGTTAGGCATAGCAAGTTAGGCTAAAACAGGAAGTTGGGTTGTTCTGCCTTCAGAGTAAAAGCGTAATTTGTCACTTGTGAAAAAAAGAGGGAAAAAAATAGCTCTGCAAGGCAAGAAATGTTTAGAGAAGTATAATAGTATTAAAAAAATCGAAATCGAGTTTTGAGAGAAAAAAATCGTCAATTTAATTTTTAGGCAAAATCGAACAGCCCTACTTCTCCCCCAAACAGGCACCCTGACCGACCAGAGGAGGCACTATTGCAGCGACCAAGACTCATATAGAGTCATCACAGAGACGGCCAATTGTGTCTGTAGGAACATCTGACCAAGCCGTAAGGAAGGCTACCAGGAATTGCATGAAGCCATGTCTCTGCGGTGGTACGTGAGTGCTTTTACCTGCACACTACCCAGACACCGATAAGACACATTGAAGTGACACACATGCAGAGCAATCTAGTAAGAGAGTGGCGTCAGTGGAGGTCCAAAATGCGTAACTCAGCCAATGAATAGCCAGGAAGGAGGCTCGTGCTAAGTTTGAATGCTAAAATGAAGCTGATAATATACAATTTGATTCTTTAAACGTCTGACCCTTTCAAAGTACATCACAAACTGTCCATTTTGCTGCAACTCCACAGCGCTGCTTAATCCAGAACCTTACTTGCGGGAACTCTTGAGAGTTAAACAAAAGGTCCATTGGAGTGAATGGAGACATCGCGACTCTTCTATATATACGGCTCTGGACACATAACCGTAGTAGCCTAAATAGATCACCCACAAACAACGTATATGCATCCCGCTGGTGAATGAGAGAACTGCTCTCCTATATAAATCATCAAGAGATACATTGTTACAAGTCTATAGGCTATAAATGCAAATCACTGAAATGGTGCTGTGATATACAGTAGCTATCAAGCAGACCATTAGCAAACAGTCAATACAGTTCAAGTAGATAAAGATCTTGCTCTCAAATATTGGGGGGGGGGGGAGGAGAGAGAACAATCAAGGAAAAGCAAAGGTTTTTGTTTGGAAAACACAAAAGAACCAAAGAACAAGTATGGGAGAAAGAGCAAGAGAAAGAGTGACATCAGGAAGAGAACCAGAGAGAGGGACAGAGCGAGAGATAGAGACCGAAAGAGTGAGTGAGAAAATAAAGCTTAATTATCTCTGTCACTTTATTTACTCTCCATCCATCCTGTTAAAGCTGCAGGGCCCAGCACCCTTAATCAACCTCTCTCCCCAGCAGGGCCTGGAGCAGGCGTCTCCACTCGCCTACGTAATTGACTCTTCGCGTGTGAGAGGCAATAAAAGTTTATGACTATTAAACATAACATCAAGCGGGCTGTCT
Source organism: Poromitra crassiceps (assembly GCF_964638095.1). Taxonomy (NCBI): domain Eukaryota; kingdom Metazoa; phylum Chordata; class Actinopteri; order Beryciformes; family Melamphaidae; genus Poromitra; species Poromitra crassiceps. The sequence goes on along the minus strand of NC_139643.1, from coordinate 39,315,023 downwards.
TTTTATCAAACTATTAGTGGGGGGAAGGCACATTGTGAACCGATAATTAATTGCTTACTCTGGGGGTGCCTAATTACCAATTGTTGCCGTTATTAGCCCATTAGCGGGTGGAGTTGACAGCCCTGAACGGCTGTCAGTTGACAGAGGAGAGGCGGTGCGGGGCAACAAGAGTGGATGGGGGGCACCCATTGGTGCTTGGAGTTGTTGACATAATTGGTCTTTATTTTTGGAAGAGGTTCGGTCTAATGGCGAAGCGAGGACTGACAGCAGTCTTGCGTCTAGCATGGTTGCACTGATAGTGGTGGATTGTGGGTTAAAAAAAAAGCCTAAAGGATAACAGACTGCTTGTTCTAGTTGCTCCTCTGTCATGATTTATGTGTTGAATTCATTTGTGAATTATGAACGTGTGAAATGTAGAGTGCAGCAATTGACAATTAATCAAGTCTTTGCTCTGTTTCAGCCCTCCCTCGACTGCCACCGCGGTGACACGGACATTATTCTACACAATCTCCACCAGTTGACACTTAAAGGGTCAGTTCATATAGAAAGCCACAATAGGCGCTTTCTTCCGCTCCCTATAATTGGGTGTATTTTTAGAGTTTGGTGTGAAATTGATATGGGAGACAGAGGCGCTGCTCAGTGATCCATCCTTTGGTGCCAACCTTGGTGGCCGCGGTGACAAATTTAGACATAGAGTATTCTCTTCCGCCAAATTAGATCAGGCCAATGAGCCATGAAAAACTCGTCTCCTTGTCCCTGGGAACAAGTGAAAGCCACACTGTTAAAAGAAATTAGCCTCCCAAGTCAGAAAGTCTATAGCTGTTCTACATTCCAGCACATTATTATTATTATTTTTAATTTATTCTTCTCCTTTTGTGCATGTTTTTTTTTGCGGGGGGGTTTCCTATCTGGTGGAAACCCCAGGGGAGCACGGGGAGACCATGCAAAGTCCACACACAAAGGCCCTTTTGACGAGCCCACCTGGGCTGTAGGCACTGAGGACATGAGGATGGGGACACACCCACTGTGCGTCCCAGGCAGGAATCGAACCCAGGACCTTCTTGCTGTGAGGCGACAGCGCTACCACTGCGCCATCGTGCCCCGTCCAGCGCATTACACCATGGATTACCAAATTGCAATGGCAAGGTTGTACAGCTTATACAAATATGCATAAATCATTGTAATGCATTAGTTATAGTAGTAATGCTGGTATTGTTTTAAATGCACTAGTTTCGCTTTCTACTCCTGAAATAGATCAAAGAAAATAGGTTGTGAAGTTTGATTAAACGTTACAGTCACTTTCAGTTATTATAGAACCTATCTCATACACAGGCCTGAATACAGTGAACAGAAAATGTTCACTGTATTATTTTATTCTATGACGTACAGTGTAATTGACCTGGAATGAATTGTGTTGCTTTTATTTCTTGCTGTTGTTTTCAGCCTCTTGATCTATTATTATTAATATCCATTTCCAAAACCATATCTAACGTTGAGTGTGAAAACAGCTATCAGATGCACACCACTGTGTATCACCTGTCATTGCAGATACATTTAATGAAATGGCAAGTATCCTGTCTCTCTCTGTGGTTAAAGCTACATTGATGCATATTGGAATACTGTCTGTTCCATTTTATTTTGTTTTTTGTTTTTGCTTCTCTCTTCATCCTGCTCCCTCTGCCTTCATTCATATGCATAGACCAGGAAACAACCATCTCAAGCCATTTGAAGCCAGCTCAACAGCATAGTCATGCTGGTCTGAAGCCAGCTAACCAGTTGAACCAGCATGGTCATGCTCGACTGAAGCAAGACCAGCTAATGACCATGCAGCTACGCTTTGAAGCTGGTTCTAGCTGGATTTGTCTGTAGGGATGAGGCCTCTTGACACCCCAATGTGTGACTCGGTGTTTTGATGACTGATAAACAAAATGAATTAATAAATCTAACAGACCTCCTATGCTACAGATGATAACTGATAAACAAAATTCATTAGTAATTCTATCAGACCTCCTATGCTACAGATGCAGCTGGAGAGACATGACATACATGTATAGGTGAAGACAAATGAGCTCCAAAGAGAGTTAGATACACAGGTCATGAAAGATGGAAAGAAAAGAGAGGACGAATGGAGAGAGAAAACGAATAATAGATGAGGGATATTTTTATTTATTTTCTCCATGCAAGCCCATATGCCAGGGCAGACACCTGGCTCGTCTACGCGCTCCATAGGAGGGAGACTGCACGGGGGCTTGCAGTGTATGCCAAACAGCACCTATGCATTATGGATGGCCAGAGGAAGTCCACTCCCTGCTCCTCTGATCCGACTGATCCTGACGGGAAGCCTGTGGGACACTGGAATGGATAGACACTGTCCTTGTGTGCATACGTGCGTGTCATGCACGTGTGTGTGTGTGTGTGTGTGTAAGGGTGAGCTAATGATTGTGTGCAGAAAGGAGGTGTTGAGTCATCCTGCTTACAATTTCAGAGTGGGAGGAGGAATTACTTTTGACAGAAGGACGTGGATCCGAATGAAGCTCCCTAGTTAGCTAGAGTAAATGAGGCCAAACCCTGTGATTTTGCAGTCGGTAATTTGACAACTGATCAAAGTTTGATACACATCAGAGTACATTTTGACTATCTATCTCAAGACACATCTTGTACCAAGTCTGTACCAATATCATATCTACTGGATGAGCAAGGCAAGTGGGTATTGGTAAAATTAGTAATCCAAGTAATGCTCAAATAAAAAATAAAATAAAGCAATGGACAGTATCTTAACAGTATGCACACGAATTCTTCACAATGAAAAATATCAAGCAGGTATCTTCATATAACACTTGGGTGTAATGATCATGATAGATAGACGATCTGTTATCTTGGAAAGACCACAATGAAATGTCTGCAAAAGGACTAAACAAAGAGTTAGATTTCTCTACTGACTTTGGTCTTTTGGAGCGAGTAAATTCTAGCCTGGTAAACCATCCGGTCATGTGAACACGCATCGTTTCATTCTGCGTTTCCATCTGGCCTCCAGTGTCAGAAATTACAGTCTTCACTAGCCAATCAGGGACCTGCCTCGTAGTTTACATCGTAACTGGCCAATCGGGAACGCCGCTGGAAAAAGAGTAATGGCTGCCTCCATAGCTCTCCAGCTTGAGCAGTACCTCAACGTTCCTCGAGTTTAAACAGCCATAAGTGCAGTTATTGCAGAAATACACTAAATAACAATAATTCAACAAGAACAGGAGTATGTAACAGCGGAGTTTCTTGGCGAAAAGACGTTATTTCGTCGATCTTCCGAGTGGATTTGGATTTGACTGGATCCGACGTTGACTGGCTGAAGGACTGGATACTTCCACAGTTCCACCCACTGAAATGACTGCATAGCACTGAGTCCAGACGAATCCACGAAACGAAACAGAATGTGAGTTTACGGATCCGGTTCCTTCTTTTTGTTGGTTAGGAGTGTTCTACAGTATTGCAACACTACATGGTACAAGTGTTTGTCTGCTACTTTAAAGTCAAAACTGCTCCAGCAATTAAAAAAAAAATGCTCAAAAATAGTAGGTCAGCCACTTGAGAAACTTTATGGATCAGCCTCCCATAATAACATATCCCACCACATGCTGAACAGTGAATACAACCTGTTACCTTCAAACTGAAGATTCCACGATTTAATAAGGTTCGATTGAAGCACTCTTTGGTGCACAATAATCCTAAAACTAAACATGGAGCTAAATCCCAGACCAAATGTGCGTTAAAGGACGTTGAACGTTGTCTTCTGTTGTCTTTGTGTCCTGTTTTTAATGTTTGTCTTTTTTGTGACGTAAATGGAGCTGCTGTGATGCAAGTACAATTTCACACTTGCTTGACAATAAAGTACTATTATGGTATTGTAATTAGCAATTAACTATTCTGTTTCATGAAATTCCAACGTCAGCACAATGACAAAACACTGAGGCAGTACAGTGCAACACCTTTATTATTCATAGCTTTTCATAGGTCAGTCTTACATTATTAACACCTTGAATGGTACCGTTTGGCAGCAAATGGGGAAGCACAAACGGCCCCGAGAGTGGCCCTGTCTAATCTATGAGGTACAGCAGGAGAGGGCCTTATCATAAAGACAAAGTGGGGAATAGACTATCGCAGCGCACACATGCTCAGCGACCAGAGGTAGAGCACTTACAGTCTTGTGTGGTTGGTATGTCACAAGCTGTGCATGTCAAACCCAAATAGGTTTTGCTCCCCAAGACAATATAGTCCTCTCCTGCGTGACCCAATGGCATCTGAGGGACACTTCCATATTTCCCCCTGAAGATGCATCGTCGCAATCATAAGTTCTCCTCCCGCCTACTAAAGGCTAATTTATACTCTATTTTCATACGGAAATAAATGCGTCCGTTTCAAACGGTGTAATCGTCACGGCCGACAATCTTCCATGCGTCTTTTACGTTGGTATCATGTTAAGCCAGAGGTTCTCAAATGTTTTTCAGCCAAGGACCCCTTACAAGATAGAAAATATACCGGGGACCCCCTCATTCTGATTTGTGATTTTGGGCTAAGCTTAATTGTTTCCACGGTAACGTGCTTGACTTTTAATTTGATAGGTTTGTTATTAGAATGTAATCCATGAACCATTTTAGATTTAAAGCATAAACTATTTTCGTTGAACTATGAAGATTTTGCAAAAAAAATATATACCGGTATATATATTTTTTTATTACATTACATTTACATTACGTCATTAGCAGACACTTTTGTTTTATCCAAAGCGACTTACAATATCACAATTTGTCAACAGTACAGAAAACCACTATGCAACACAATCAATGACAGGCTGACAGCCAAGATATTTTTGATAGACTAGCACCATGTAGGAAGTAGTTTGAGAAGGAATAAGTAACATGTAGCATTTTATTTAAAAAAAAAAAAAAAAAAAAAAAAAAACTTTTTTTTTTTTTTACTTGAAAACTTTTCGCGGACCCCCTGGCAAAGTGCCACGGACCCCTGGGGGTCCGCGGACCCCCATTTGAGAACCACTGTGTTAAGCAATACATCCACTGGCAGTAGAGAGTCAAATGTGTGAGTGCGTTTGTGGTTCTGCTCCGTTTCATGCGCATCTGTAAGCTTTCAGAGGATGGACAGTAAATACGCACGAATTGAACGCAGAGTATGGACAGAAGGCTCTGTCCGTCTCCGTCTCCATCTTTAACGTAGAGTATATAATTGGCCCGCCGCCTTAAGTGAGACACTGTGTAGACGGCCGGGTAAGACCCCGCGTTAAACAACAGATGATGATTGGAGGAGCACTTGGTTTGCGGCGCGTTAAGTGCTCCAGAAGACGGCAGTTTGGGCATTTTTGTTTTTAGCATTTGCAATGTCTGTTGTAGGTTATGCTGTCTGGCAGAGATGCAACATTTATGCAAATGCCTCGAGATAAAAGGTTTTTAGAAAAGTTGAAGGTCTGTCTGTGTCCACAGAGATGTTTTTATTCTTCTCTACATGCACATAATTAGTGCATTGGAACACACTCCGTTCTGACTACAGAATGTGTTGGGATGAAAGTAGCTTGCCCTCAGGCGGGGTTCAAAACTTCAGATAGGGGTGCCAGAGATCAGTTTGCTAAATGTTTTCTACTTCTTGAGAAAGAAAACATGAGCAGATGATTTAAAGGAGAAAGCAGCCGGGTGGGAAAGAGAGGTGATTAGGGCCTGCATTTGGTTAGGAACATCTCGATTCTTCTCGGCGCCCCCCGATGGCCATAAAGCAGCAGAGCGGGACTAGCTGCCGGGACGAGCAAGCCAAAGACCTTGGGGCCATGTCTCTTCTTAACAACAGAGCAGAGTCCCGTTCAATTACCGTTAACTCACAATCAATAGGATGACCTACAACACATGAGTGGAACTTGGCTGCCTTCACTGATGCCTCCATTTTGGAGAAAATGAAAAGCCATAGATTCCCCCCCGCTGTCCTTAGGCTGGTCAATTACATCAATAACTCCCAACAACAGCAGCAGCAGCAGCAGTAGCAGCAGAAGAAGAAAATACGGTGAGGTAGAGCTCCTGTGTGAGTTCAGTCCTCTCTCCCCTGCTTGACGTGCTGCCAGCCAGGTGCCAGGCAGGTTGTACTTTCACAGCCCTCCTGCAATTTTGTAGCCGTCAGAGGCGTTTCAAAGGCAGCGCGGAGGTTTTACTGCACTCCCTCGCCGGGTATCACGACAAGATGGAATCACCGCCTAAAGGTTGGCAGCGGTAAGACATGGCCTGTATGCTAATGACAGCCTGGCAGGGGGGGGAGGGGGGGCAGGTGCCGGTGCCAAGCACCTCGTGCCAGCGTGAGTTACAGAAACGGCAGTTTGCTGAGAGCGGTAGGAGGTCTCTCTCTGTGTAATCACTTCACTTTGTATTCAGCAAAGTCACAAAAAAGAACTTTTTTTTGGACTCGAGTGCTGATAGTGAGGGAGGGAAAAGGAGCGGGTGCGGTCGTGTTGAGGTTATAGAGAGAGAGAGGAATATCTCGGCGGTGTACACATGTCTACAGGTACCTATCGATCACAGGGTGCAGTACTGCTGCAAAGCTAGATTCATATTCCTATTGCATCACCTGCTGTGCAAAAGTGCCCTCCGCAATATGTAGAGGTTATGGTTAAGAGATGGACCACTCAAACCCTTTACAAAAAGTAACATATTACATGTAATATATTACTTTTAGCAGTAACTCAGTGATATAACTTATTCCCAATAGGATTTCAGTAATATTATACCAGTTACTTTGTCAACTAACACAAGTTCCAAGCTAATTTTTTTCTTATCAAAGCATATTTAACTAAAGATATAATCATTTCCTAATCAAATTGTGTGTTTTTATGCAAATAACCGCTATAGATGACAATAACAATGGAAAAGGATAGCATTTAGAATATTGGACGGTTTACACCGACTTCAAGACGGTTGAAATTATTTGTCGGGATGGTTCCGGGGCGGCGATGTCATTCTGATACTACTCCTGTTATTTTGGTGAAAGTAATGCAAAAGTAGTGTAATAAGTAGCGAGTTACTCTACACAGACAGTAATATTGTAAAGTAACTCGTTACTTTCAAATGAAAGTAACTAGTAATATGTAGTATATTACATTTTGAAAGTAACTTGCCCAACACTGATAGTCAAATAGCATCACATATCACAATGTTGAGGCTTCCCTGCTGCACGCCATTACCGCCCTTTGATACTGATCCCTTTATCTCTGCTTTAGGAAAGTTTAAATGGATCTCCTGATATAGCCTGCTTTCATTCATCTTGAATAATATTCTCTTTGTAGCCCATTCCCGTTGATTTGCAGTCGTTAGCTTGGTTAAGCGTTTAATGTCAAGGATGTGAGGTGCAGACTTGGACAAAAGGTTTGTTGTAGCAGCTCAGGCAGACAAAAAAGACATGAGTGGGAGAGAGAGAGAGGTTTGCTGTTTTTAAATGAGTGGAATGGAGCAGAAGTTCAATCTAAATGAGGAAATGGATGGTATTCAGTCAACCCAGCAGAAGCAATGATACTCATCACTGAACTGGAGCTGGCTCCCCAGACCAGGATTATCAGAAGCCCAGACACGTTCTTTTAGGGACTGATGTTGTGTGGCGAGGGGAGTTCTGTCCATCTCGTAACTTTATCTTATCGAGTGATTTCTTAGATTCCGTAGATGAAACTTGAAGGGATCTTTGCACTTTGTTCCAAAGAAGAAGAAGAAATAAAGAATAAATAAATAAATAAAAAGATACTGATTTCAAATTCAAATGTTTAACTCAAATGTGATCTGAGATACCTCTGGTCCGATTTTGACAACACATGGGACCAATGACTGATGATTTTGGCCTGATGGAAATGCTCAAACTAAACGTAAACATTCAAACATCCAAATGGCATAAAGTTACACCACCAGTCTAATTTGGAAGAAACTTGGAAGGATGATTCATCTTGTTGCTAAGTGGCCCAAGGGCTTTCTGCATCATTCATGGAGGCTGATGTTTACTTATAACCCAGTGATTGATTCAAAGCTTGATTTAATTCTTGTGAATCCAAAATGCTCAATACCAACAATTTTAAATTTCAGCTCAGGGTTTTAAAGCATTGGTTCACGGGTGGAATACTGAAACCTTAATTTAATGTCATTAAATATGGATTGAATGCAAAGTCAAGTTTGTTAAGTATTTGCCAAGCACACACAAAACTAGATTGCAATTTAGATCATTGTGCAATCAATGCTTTCTTAACACTCCTGGTTCATATCCATATTCATGTTTAGCCGTGCACCGTGGATCCTGCATTACATTGCTGGCTTTCTGGGGGAAGCTAAGCAGGGCTGGTTAGTCCTTGGAGAGCATGGTGCTGGAAGTGGTGTTGGAGGACCAGTAGGACGTGTTCTTCCCTCTGGTCTCATGAATACTGTAATATCCCATAATATGCCCCAGGGCAGAGACAGGGACTCTGTCCTGTGAGTGAGCACCATCCTTCGGATGAGATGTTACACCGAGGTTCTGACTCTCATGTGTTCATTAAAGATCCCATTGGCACTCTTCGCAAGAGTAGGGGTGTAACTGCAGTGCCCTGGGGGGTGTAACCCTGGTGCCCTGGCTAAATTCCCACAGAGGCCTTCCTTCCTTCCAATCATGGCCACCTAATCATCCCTCAGGCCATGTCCACACGGAGACGGAAGGGATCTTTTTTTTTTCCGTTTAAGAAAAGTTTTCCATAAACACGGAATCGTTTCAAGAAATGTGTGTATCCACATGAAACCACTGAATACCACTGAAGCCGCTGTAGTATATATGCCAGGCCGGTAAGTGGCGCTGTAACGCTGCCACGTCACAGTGCAACCGTGTGGTCGTCAAACCTCTCACTTCACTATTCACGTTGTATTTGCGAGGGATATATATAGAGCATCCCGAGTATGTCTGTTACACTCAGGGTTTACATTTCATTTCATTTTGTCCAATATTAAAATATTCCAGAATTGCATGTTGTATTACAAATAAATATTATTTCTATCTAACACGTTTAGCCTGATTTTGTTTGTGTTATTGTAAAAACTTAGCCGCCGCTAAGCCTTCTGGGAAATATCCGATGAAGGGAGGGGAGGGGTGGATGGGAAGAGTCAGCTGTGGAGCCCTGAGGATGTTGTACACGCTGTTCTCCGTGTCCACTTGTTGCTGGCGGTGGTAATAGAGGAGCATTAGATTTTGCTGCAAGAGCCCTAACAGGCTCAGTAGCTGCTGTAGCACGAACGCTAGTGCACTAAGCCTAAATTGTTGCTGGCGGAGAGAGGTGGGGCTATGGCGTCATCGGTTCAGGAAAGATGCGTATGGGTTGTAAACATGGAAATGCAAGGGTGGCGTCTTCAGATTTATTCACTCTGGGACCCGGTTTCAAAAATTAGCGTATACTCCCATAACGTATACTCCCAGAACGCTGGTTCCGTCTGGACGAAACGTCTATACGAGAAAAAACTTTAGCGGATACACCTGAACTCGTCTCCGTGTGGACATGGCCTCAATCTAATTTGCACATTCAATCTTCAACTCTGAAGATGGCGCAAACTGGCTGCCGTGTGCAATGCATCACCCAGGTGGGTGCTACACATCGCCCAGGTGGGTGCTACACATCACACAGGTGGGTGCTACACATCACACAGGTGGGTGCTACACATCACACAGGTGGGTGCTACACATCGCCCAGGTGGGTGCTACACATTGCCCAGGTGGGTGCTGCACATCGCCCAGGTGGGTGCTACACATCACCCAGGTGGGTGCTACACATCACACAGGTGGGTGCTACACATCACACAGGTGGGTGCTACACATCACCCAGGTGGGTGCTACACATCGGTGGTGGACGAGTTGAGTCCCCCACTCCCATATGTGAAGTGCTTTGAGTACTTAGAACATGCTCTATAAATATTATTATATCCATCTGTCCAAACAACATGAACATGTAGGTGCTTCCAAGACTACTGTACTATAATACCTCTGCTCATCCTCCTGAAGGTGTACTGTTACCGGGGAAATGTCTGTATCCTTTGTGTAAGCCAGAGGTGATGAGACAAGTGGCATTCGCTGTACAAATGTGGGCAGACTTGCATCTGGCACACAGTGCATTGTGGCTGGCAATGGCAGGGATACGAGACAGAGCCCTGTGCCAAACGATTCTTATCCCCCCCGACTCGCTCGAATATGACCCTTCATTTGCGAGGTAAACAGTCGGATTGCGAGCCAAGCACGTCTTTCAATTTCCTTCCATCTCCTCTCATTTAGCAATACCGTTGTAAAAATCTGTCATCCCTCTAGGCCTCTTTTCAGTCTGTCTCGCTCTCGAGCTCTCTTTCTTGGCTTAGTTCTCTTGCAGCCATACCATCGCTCTCTGCCTGTTTTGAGCAGCGGTCAGATGGAGACGGGGGGGATTGAGGGTGGGAGGGGGCTTTGGGACCATATGCAAATCTTGTCATCTAATTGGCTTCATGTTGCGTTCCCAGACACCTCCGTTTCTTGGTCTGTGGCTCACGTTAACATGTGGCGTGGCCGGTGGGAATGAGAGAAAACCTGTCATATTCCTGTGTAGATTGTTTGTATCGCAGCATGGGTTTGTGAGAACGAGTGCCATTTACATTGCAATGTGGCTGCCTCATCCTACCGTCACACACACACACACACACACACACACACACACACACACACACACACACACAGATCATGCCAGATGCCACACTGTGAGTGTAATGTGACCCTATGTAGCCCCCGGCACGGTTGTGGATAAGATTACTTTAACGAGCACAGAGTCAATTAGACACACCGTCTAAAGTGGACCTCTATGAAGGTCAAAACACCCACACTGTGCCAATCGTAATTACTGTAGCTCAAAACACTGTTGAGGAATGTTTTGACCCTTGTGTGTGTGTGTGTGTGTGTGTGTGTGTGTGTGTGTGTGTGTGTGTGTGTGTGTGTGTGTGTGTGTGTGTGTGTGTGTGTGTGTGTGTGTGTGTTAGAAAGTGCGTTGCACCCCGCCCTGCTAGTCAGCTTGGCAGCTGAATGGTAGTAAACAGTACAGCTGCCTACTGCCGTGTTTTGGCGCTGTTGGAACGTGTATTTTTGGTGACTGAACGGGGGTAGGCAGCTGTACCGTTTACTACTGTACCATTACAGTTAGCAGGAGCGGCACGGGGCTACTTTCTAATGCACACACAGGGAAGAGAAAGTACTTTCTAATGCACGCACAGGGAAGAGAAAGTACTTTCTAATGCACGCACAGGGAAGAGAAAGTACTTTCTAATGCACGCACAGGGAAGAGAAAGTACTTTCTAATGCACGCACAGGGAAGAGAAAGTACTTTCTAATGCACGCACAGGGAAGATAAAGTACTTTCTAATGCACGCACAGGGAAGATAAAGTACTTTCTAATGCACGCACAGGGAAGAGAAAGTACTTTCTAATGCACGCACAGGGAAGAGAAAGTACTTTCTAATGCACGCACAGGGAAGAGAAAGTACTTTCTAATGCACGCACAGGGAAGAGAAAGTACTTTCTAATGCACGCACAGGGAAGAGAAAGTACTTTCTAATGCACGCACAGGGAAGAGAAAGTACTTTCTAATGCACGCACAGGGAAGAGAAAGTACTTTCTAATGCACGCACAGGGAAGAGAAAGTACTTTCTAATGCACGCACAGGGAAGAGAAAGTACTTTCTAATGCACGCACAGGGAAGAGAAAGTACTTTCTAATGCACACACAGGGAAGAGAAAGTACTTTCTAATGCACGCACAGGGAAGAGAAAGTACTTTCTAATGCACGCACAGGGAAGAGAAAGGCATCTACATTCTAGTTTTACTATCGGGAATATGGCAAATAGGCGAATCTCTCAAAGTGTTGGTGTATCCCTTTAAGACTTGCTTTTTAAGGGTTAGGTTTGGTTAGGGTTAAGGGTTGGGCATTTAGTTGTGATGGTTAAGGTTACGGTTAGGGGCTAGATAGTCTGACTGGCTTGAAGCAGCCTGGTGGACTTAGCTCTCCCATTGGTGCCGACCATTGAGGTCGGTGCCGGATGGAAATCCCATTCCGCTCCCTGCAAGCTCTGCATTTGGACCTTATATGGATTTCCTTTCCGCTCCCTCCGTGTCGAATCTGCGGATCTCAAATGCCTGCGCCGGCTGCTTTGAAACGATAACAACAGCAGCGCTAGCCGCTAGCTCGTTGCTACACGCTGAAAACCATTGATGTGGATTGTGCAATGAAGCCAGCTTGCATGGTACGTTCGGTGGATGGCTGTAAAGGTATTAAACAGAGCCTTTGTCCCCGCTAGTCCACAGTGAAGCTATTCCCAGCCAGACTCTCCCCCACTGCTTTGCAGGGAGAATCTGGCAAGCGAGAATATAGGGGCTAGAAAATGCATTATGAATGTCGACTCACTAGATAGCTAACCTACTGGCGTGTGTGTGTGTGTGTGTGTGTGTGTGTGTGTGTGTGTGTGTGTTGTGTGTGTGTGTCGCATGACAGTGAGCGAGAAAGTGGACACTTTGTCACTCCACATTTGTGTTCACATTGTAGAATGTATGCTATATGGAACAAAACTGTGGGTGCCACTTTGCAAAATGGAAAAACAAATTGGCAAGTGTCTTGCCACTTGTGCTCCTTATCACTATTGTGAATAAAACTAGACCCGTTTGCTCTCATATAAGCACAATTTTGGTGTCTTTCCCTTTTGTGTGGCTTTTAATTGGCCAGCGTTTGTCTAACAAATGCCATCGACATCTTGTGTTTCTGAGGCTTTCAAGAGTGTTGAAAATGGGTTCCCTGTAACCCACACGAACCACACAGCTAATGAATCACGACACACAGACACGATGCCGAGCAACAGCGACAGACACAGGAGGAAAAAGTCACACGAAATAATCAGTTCAAACAGCATTTCAAGTCTGGGCAAGATGTGGGCAAGGAGCGCTAGCAGAAGAAGGGGGGGGACATAATGGCATTTAAGTGTGCAAGTATATCATCCTATGAGTTCCTAATTCGAACACTGAATTAGTGCATGTACGCATCCACTGACATGGTTCTATTTCAACATTTTACTGATACAATGTTCAAAAGTGTAAAAAATAAATAAAAAAATAAATGTTTTCTAAATCAGAACCCTGGAAACACCCCCCCAACACCTCCCCCCTCCCCTGTGGTTTTCAAATGTGCAGTTGCTTGATTTTGGCTGTTGAAATAATGAGGAGCTTTCTTCTTGCGCTGTACCTTTGATATGTTAAACCAGTCAGACTCACCAACTGGCCACAGCAGCTGAACTTCTGGGACGCCCGGGTCAGCCAAGGAGAGAGAAAGAGAGAGAGAGAGAGAGAGTGAGAGAATAATATAAGCCTAGCTGAACCTCCAGAGAGAGAAATAGAAGAGGAAATGGGAGTACAGTTGGGAGCAGCATGAAACCTCCCATTACCACACACTAACTCAAATCCACTCATGGTTGACTGACAGTGCCACCGGCTAGATTTGAAGCATTAACCCCTATGGGCAGCATGGCAGAGGACGTCCCTCTGGGTGAGTGACTGATTGGAGAGGTTAAGTTTGGTTCACTGCCAGACTCTGATAAAGAAAAATGCTGGAGTTCAAATCCTACAAGCAGACCTCCCTGCTCCTGTGAAAGAGACGGGGAAGCTGGATCGACCTGCCAGCGGGACCTCTGCCTGAGCGCTTCCACATTTTCCTCTCCTTCTGCTTGAGATGGAAGTTATAGAGTCATGGGTCTTTTAAGCACTTTTAATGGTTAGCTTGATATTATGGTCATAAAACATTTGTCCATGTTGAGGCAGAGGTCCGCTTTTAGTTTGACTCAAAAATAGGGATAGAGTGAGGCTTTGCTGGGCCCCATAGGGAGATTCTGCTTTTCTCCTTCCACTATGAGGGTGAAGGTAGTCTCCTCAGCAGGGCCAATGCTTGCTGACACGGGGAACCTGGGTCATCCGACTAAAGAACAGTTTATCTAGCAACTAGATCACCTTTGGCTACATGACCCAAAAACACAAACAAAAACACACAAAAAAACGTTGAAAGATGTTATTTATTTTTCCATTTCAAAGTGAAGTTGTGCTTTGGTAGTGTCTTGGGTTGTAGCTTCCTGGGCATATAACCCCAAAATCTGTGATTCTCTGTTGCTCCAATCTGGGCACCCAGAGTCTATCAGTCTGATGACTAATATGACTCTGGATTTCCGCTGTATAGTGGATATATAAAGTTATTGTTTACAGTCCAATTAACGCGAGAATGGATTTTGGGCTTATTGATTGTAGGTCCAGATGACATTTTGGCTAATAATAATAATAAATTGCTGTATTTGAAACATCGTTAAAATAAATGTAAAAAAACACAGCGCAAACCCGAAATACCGGCCGTCTGTCCCAGAGTCATATTAGTCGTCAGACTGATAGACGCTGGGTTCCCAGATTGCTGTTGCTCCAATAGAGATGATTGTAGAATTGTTTTTTGCCCCATCTCCATTCACTACCATTAGGGCTAACAGGCCTGAAAATACCACGTAAAGAAACAGATTATGACAATAGAAAAACATTTTTCATTCTGCACAATTCCTTTTGAGTGAATCACTTTCTTTATGCTAATAAACCAACGAGTGTAACACCGAAATCCTGTTTGGAGGAATTTCAGTGTTCAACCTCAAAGGTTTTAAGAGAAAGCTATCATGAATATTGTATAATTATCAGTATCTGCCTATTTTGCATTTGTTTATACTAGAAGTGTAATTTTCAGGCCTGTTTCAGCACAGGTACACCGGCAGTTAATGGAGAGAGAATAAAAACACAATCCTCCATTCATCTCCCGGGGCACCGGAGCAACAGATAACAGAGACTCGCCGATTTTCATGGTCGGGAAGCTACAGAGGCTTGTAAGGCTTGTAAGCAGCACTGGCACAGGCAATATACTAGAGCGATCGGGTGCGCCCTTGCAGCAAATTGCCAGACAAAGAATATTAATGAAAGTAAACGCCACCATAAATACATCAAATGTATGAAAGGGAAGAAAAACAACGGGCCTCATTTATTGAGTCTGATAGCAACAAATTTGAAAAACAGTTTATAAACAGTGCGGCATTCATCAAAGTGCTCAGATAATGTCAGAACTTTTGTTGTGTACATTTCTAAATTGTATTAAATGTCAGGACCATATCAGCTACTGCTGTGTGTGGCCAGAGCTTATTTATACTTTTAACTTATTGCCTGTTTAATAATAATAATAATTATTATTATTACCTATTATATTATATATACAGATATATATATATCTTTTTAACCGTGATTTATACAGGGGGAGTCTCACTGAGAGCAATGCTCATGATCTCAATCATATCTGATTACAGCTATTTACTGACTGAGCTAGATAGTTTTGTGTTACAATCATGGCTAAATATGTTGTTGTTTTGTTTTTACCAGTGGTCAAAGGGCACTAGAGATCACTGGCACTAGAGAACTAATTCATGCTTCACAGCTCTATAGGGAAAAACAGCATTCGCTCAAATATTTCAGCATTGTGACTCAATGCATGACTCAATGCATGTTGTGTGTTGTAAATACGCTAATGAAGTTATCACATTAATAATAAGAATATGAGGACATTCTCCAGCCATAGGGAGGTCCGCTACATAACAACATCCCTGGACACAGCTGCATGACGATATCAACTGAGAAACATTAGGAGGCAGTGTTACGGAGCGGCTTTGAATGGGTTTCTCTGATACATAATCAAACTATTGGCTTGGTTATTAGTCTAGGGGCCAAATCAATTTTCCACACTCACACACAAACTGAAATGTATTTGGTTTGGTTTGGGCTAATGGTGTGCTCAGCTCAGCCTACAAAAACATCGGCTGCTGGCCCAACAGAGCATGAAGAGTCCGGTGAAACCGGCAGCACTCACAGATAAAGTTTCTAAAGTTTTTAATGCGCAAAGCAGCAGTACAACAGATGTGCTTCAGCCTTCGGCTTTCCTCAGTCACTAACTAAACTAAACTAAAAACAAAATGAAACTTTTCCACATGCCTCACAAGCCCATTCACAAAGACATCTGCACGCTTCCTGCTTCTTAGGGAAATGACATCAGGCAGCCGGCCCTCGAGCAAGGTCAGCCAATGAACAACAGCTTAGGCAAATCCTTAGCCTATCACTCAAACAGGTGGCTATGATTGACATTTAATGTGACCAGTGACAGCTCATTACAAATGGCCCGCTTGTCACACAGCAGTAATAGATACAGTCAATGTCTCGTCATAGACGCTGGGGGCGTGGTCAGGGTGGGGTAAATCCTCCCGTTCTCCCCATTCAGCGTAGTTAGCATTTAGCTGCTAGCCCAGCCCAGGCAGACAGGATCGGAGATTCAACCACCGCAGTAAACGCACATTCTGAACAGACGTCTGTGTTGTACCTGCTGTTGAATCTCCAATCCTGTAGTGTAGAGCCACAGCACCGTCCTTTGGTGATATATGTTTGTTTTTTACCCAATTCGCGCGCCGGCTGTAGTAACATTTTGTGGGCATTCCCACACAGACCGACTGTATCTATTAGTTGCTAAATGTTTCTCCACGTGACTACAAGATAGAACTCTTCAGGAGTTGCTGCATGGGCTTAAACTGACCTTGAGCCTGATGCCTTGATGTGCAGCTTGCTTCATATTCCTTACACCCGGCCTATCTGATTGGAGGCTGCATGTACAGCGTATAGCCCGGGTATCTGGGATGTTTGAAGATGTGCGGTGATTTCCTGAGGGGATCTAGACATGCTGGATGGATGCACGCCTAAAGCCACTGATGTACTAGGTAGACTTTACCACCCTCTGGAGAGACTTCCTCTACACAGCAAGAACTTTCCCATATACTGGGCAGCATTGGATCATACTGACCTGTCTCCAGATTTATATCCGCGTGAATTCCCTTTCGTGCTCCCATTGCAAGTTTGAGCTGTCCTTGTAAAACTGTCATCGGATCTTTATAGTACTACTCACCATGAATATCTTTTGAGTATCGATAAAAAAACGCTATACGGTTATGACAACATAATTCTCTGAAATGGTCACTGGAAAAGCTGTGCAGTCAAACGGAAACAAAGTAGAAATGATATGGTTGTGCAAAAGAAAACAATCACTGTTGAGTGAATTCAACTAAGTGTACGCGCCTCCTTTAATGAAGACAAAACTCAAGCTAAGCTTTCCACTTCCCTCTGAACCCTTGAAGAGGCCTTGGGGAACTGGCGGACTATCCAGCTGCTCATCAGCACAGTCTGGCATTGAGATGGGGATTACGAGTGTTTCCTCAGTGGGTCTTTTCCCGCTAACTAAAGGAAGGATGTGAAACGTAGGCTATAACATTCTCTCTCTCTCTCTCTCTCTCTCTCTCTCTCTCTCACACTCACACACACACACACACACACACACACACACACACACACACACACACACACACACCTTTGTTTTCTAATACTTCATCCGGGGAAATGAGGAGGAGAGGCAACAAATGATAGCAGGGACAGTCAACCATCTGTCTGTTGATACATTATTGATCCCTCACTCCCATCAGGGTGATAAGTGAAGTATCCCGTGGGTGCGCACACACACACACACACACACACACACACACACACACACACACACACACACACACACACACACACACACACACACACGCAAGGTTCCTCAGTCCCCTGTTCGTTCAATTACCGGGCTATAGGGGCTGCGTGTGACACATTCAGATGATTGCACTTTGCTGCCATTATGCGACATAATTCTGTTCAATAAGCCTCTATTTCAGACCATATTTTAAACGAAAGCACCCTCCGATGGTGCGAGTGCCTGCCTGGACAGTGGCTGGTCAGGGCTTACAAATGATGCAGGTGGTGGCTTGTGAGCAGCAGATAGTGCCGTGATGTGTTCTGAGATGTCAAGACAGCGCGCGAGAACGCCGAGGGCAAATCAGACAGTCGATTAATTACGTTAAAAATATGAGCCGAATGCAACATGTCATAAATGTCCTCATCGCCGGCCTGTCTGCTGCAAACAGATGAGTTCATAAACAGACAGTGGAGGACGCTCCCTGTCCTGCAGGCAATATGAGAATGAGCGTGTGTGTGTGTGTGCATGGATGTGTGTTTGTGTCTCTCTCTCTCTCTCTCTTTTAGTTGGTGCAGTGATTTTCTCAGCATGCTGTCAGGTAACCAGCCTGTTGTGAAGCCTCAATTATGTCTATGTCTCCTCTTATGGTCAATTGGAGCCTGTCTAATTTGCAGCAGTGACGGGGCGGCTCTGATGTGACATGTTCTTCGAATCCTTCATTTCTCAATGTTTCAAATTGCATGTGGGATGTTGCAGGCAGCACATCACGCTGTCAGATGACAGTGTTGTACCCTCTGCCCTGGGGACAACAACAGAGAACATCACCGGCGCCCACTTTCCCACAGCATCTACCAGAGTGTGAGGACTGATCAATATAGGGGAACTAATCAGAACTCCTTGGAAATACCTTGCTAATTCGCGCAACGAGGTTTGCGCGAGCGATGCGCAGTTTTTTGCGGCGCGAATGATTCGTTTCGACGCCCGTTCGATCGAATAATCTGTAAATTAACAGGAGAGCAACAACTTCCTAAATGG
Organism: Poromitra crassiceps; assembly: GCF_964638095.1. Classification (NCBI taxonomy): domain Eukaryota; kingdom Metazoa; phylum Chordata; class Actinopteri; order Beryciformes; family Melamphaidae; genus Poromitra; species Poromitra crassiceps. Next base: position 39,296,345 of record NC_139643.1, on the reverse strand, counting down.
GTTATCCAATGCATAAAGGCTGAATTATGCTCACCCTGCCGTGAAGGGCGCGGGGGTGGAGCGAGGGGCGGGCGCGTCAAATTACGTAAATTTGTTGGGCGTGGTTATTCGCTAGCTCCAGCGGCCGCTCGCATTGTGCCTGATTTTTTTTCTAACAGCGCGAGCTTCTCTCCAAACATGGCTGCTTTCGAGCCACTGAACCCTGAACACTGAGCTGTGTTTTCACCACATTTCTTGAGCCATGTGGTAGGCTATAAACTTAGATTTGCAACTGTTCGTTTTTAGTCATTTCACCAAGTAAATGTGTTGTGTTGAGAGCATGATTGAGAGAGATTAAAGGCAGCACAGAGTAGTAGGCTATCAGGGCTGAGAAGTAAAAACGGCTTTCAGTAAAAACAAGTTTGGTGAGTCCTTCATGTGCTGATGTGCGGTCGTTTGAGAGTGAAAGCGCACTCAGTACTGCACAGCGTTTCATTGCGACTTTTCACGGGCTGTTCTCACCATTGTACAATACATGCTGAGCACTTTCTGAGTATAATGGCATCTGCCCCAGCGCGAGGTCTACACGGTGACTCACGGAGACTCGCGGGGCCCCACCCCCACGGAGCTTGCTCGAGTATAAGAGCACCTTAATAAGGTGCTACGTAGTTTGCAATGACTAATGACCCAATACACTACTAATATGCATGTTAATAAGCAACTTATTGATAGTTAAAATGTGCTTCCTAATCTAAAGCATTAGCAAAAGTGTCAATGAATCATAATACTAAAGAAAAAGGAAGCAATATGAAACAAAGAATAAAAATGGCAGCCATGAATCCAAGCCCTCTGACCAACACCATGCACTGTTGTAAATCAACCTGTCCCAACTGGATATTGTTTACTGACCTTTTCATTACAGCCCGGGGAGAAGATGCTCATTACACACACAGAGAGAGAGAGAGCACATCACAGGGGAGGCTTGACGGAACGCATGTGTGACCTCCAACCACCAACAAAGCACCTATAGTTCATCCCTCTGTCCGGCTTCTTTACTCTGCCCCCTGCAAAACCTTCACCCACGGGTCACACAAGGGTAAGCGAGTAGACAATACATCAACGCGCCGGACGTGCGTCTATGGCATAGGTCTATGGAGACTAGCCACTATAAGGTATCCTCTCGACCCCAGAGGGGGCAAAGGTGAAGAAGGGGAATTGTATAAGGAGGTCGCCATGCGGGATAGCAGGGGTGTTTATATTTATTATTATTTATTAAACATTCATTATTGTTGTTTGTGCGTGAGCTACAGGTATGAGCGAATGCGCTCCGGCGTGTGCAGTCGCCGCCGGGTGACGATAGTGATCTACATCCACGCGTGGCGTATATTATTATGTGTGCTAGTAGGCCTATGTGTCATTACTGTGACATCCATCAGCCCGGGGGCTCCCGCCGGTAACTGTCTGCCTTTCCGAAGCCCTGCCACTCCGAACGTTAACTTCCATTATTCGGACTGGCGGTCGTTTACCTTTTTTTCATAGGCCCCACCATTACGAAAATTCCTGCCTTCATTATTCGAAATGTCGGCCCTTCCTCGTTTTTCTGAAGGAGCCGCCATTCAGAAGTGCCGACCTTAGGTTTAGGCATGGGGGTGGGAGAGGTTAGGTTTTGGGTTAGGGTCTGGGGGAGGTTAGGTTCAGGCATGGGGGGAGGTTAGGTTTGGCGTGGGGCTGGGAGAGTAAATAAATAAGTTATGTTTATACAGCAGCTTTCACAGACAGTCAAATCAAGTTCGGAGTGGCGGACCTTATGGAAATCGGAGTGGTGGGATTTCTGAGTGGCAATATTTCTGAGTGCCGATATTTCGGAGTGGCAGAACGTCGGAGTGGCAGCACGTCGGAGTGGCAGCATGTAACCGCTCCCGCCATGTAAGACGCTCCCTCTGCCTCTCCCTGCGCGCCCTGGGTTCAGCTCCGCCTCTCCCTGCGCGCCCTGGGTTCAGGGGAATAATGGAGGAGTAGGGCGCCCCAGTCATTCAATTACGCGCTCCCACCATGTTTCAGCACCAATCGTCACAAATACACACACACACACACACACAAAAGTACACACATTGGACGCAGATGGAGTGGAAGTCTCGGTCCGTCCCTCTTTCTCATTTCCTGTCTCTCTCTCCCTCGCTCTCTCTCGCTCTCTCTCTCCCTCGTATTGTTGTAATGGAACTCTGTGAATAGGGCCGTTCCGAGTTGAACAAGCTTCAGGATGAATTACACTATATAGGCTCCACGAAGTCAAGGCAGCAGCGTAATGGATTTTACCACTTTTTCGTTTCCCTTTTTTCCCCCCATCCTTTTCTTTCCTGTCTCACTTCTACATTATGTATTGTGCCAACCGATGTACTGTATGTACCATATGAAGTGGCTGTCTGGGGCAAAGGTACAAAGCACCAGACAGGGGGTGGGGGGGGGGGGGGGGGGGAGTCCTATTGCTTGGAAGGCTAATCAACTCCCATGTTTCTGTTGGGGAGAGGAGAGATAACTTTGTCCTTGGCTCGCTCATAACCTCATCAGAATCACTCAATGAATCACCGCGCGCCATAACTCATGGCAGGGCCAGCCATGATACAGTTATGAAATAGCCTTGGTGGAGGGAGCGGACCTGCACCTCGGATAGAATGGAGTAAAAAAATAACACACACACACACATGTAGGAATATGAAACACGAGCACACACCTGCATTTGTCCCTTTTATAAATCAGATGCTCTCACACAGTGCCATAGCCTACACACACGTAAGCACACACACACACACACACACACACACACACACACACACACAGTGAGGAATTTGTTCCAATTTCAGAGCAGAGAAACTTCTGCTTCTCCTCGTACATTTGCTCTGACGTCTTGTAACCATAAAGAAAGCGTGTAAAAGTCTAGTTAAAAACAAAGATGCCTATCTGCCTCACTCCCCCTGAAATCACTTCAAATTGAGCGATGAAAAATACATAAGAGTGACCAAACATTTAAATTCTATTCTATTTTCTTTGTATAATCAAATGTGCAATTCTTTTTGGCACCATAACAAGGGGCACTATGTACAACAAGAAGGAGATTTCTTAAATTGTTCATGCCATGCACCTAAAAGGACTGACAGCATCCACTTCTACCTCAGTGACTGTCATTCCACATTGCCACAATTAAAATTAACATAAATCATCCCAAATCATAAAAGTCTGTCCAAATAGCTCAATTTGACACGCGCACACACACACACACACACACACACACACACACACACACACACACACACACACACACACACACACACACACACGTATAGTTATTTTCTGGAGACTTGCAGATTAACTCATCTCAGTCAAACTCAGTAGGGGCTGAGCTAGTGAGCAGCAAACAGACTTATATTCTGAATTAACAGGATTACGTGTAAGAGACAAGAGGCTTGTCAGGTAAACATGAGCTGACTCTGAGCTACTTTCACCCACTTTGACGTCTCTAACCGGCTCATCTATGCCATATCAGAGACCCCCTACAATACAGGTACTAGTATAGGAGACAAATCGGAAAAGTTCCGATTCATGTTTGCTTTTGATGATGATTGCAATTGATGATTGTCATTGTTGACAATGTAATGAAAGTTGTGATGTCACTGTTGAAATTTTTTAGAATTATGACATCACTGGTGATGTCATAGTTGTGAAATCAGCAAGGGTATAAATGTGACCAGGATACTATGTTTAGTAAGTCTTAGTTTCGGACAGCGTGCACCACTTTGAGTTGTGCTGACCACACTGCAGTGTAAGAAGCGGCAATTTAACAGGTTTAAGTTTGGGAACCCGAAAGTTCCGCCGCTACAGCAAGTAAAAAAAACTGGCTAAAAGTTAAGAAACTATCTTTGGAGTTAGCTAAGAAGCAACAAGAAGCTAAAGCCAATGTTGCTACAGTAGCACTCGAGCAGCCATGGTGAACGGCAAAGAGGGTGCAGCCAGGCACGAAGGCAGCCAGGAGAAGCTAGCCTGGGAGGCAGAATTGAAACGCCTGATCAGTGCCAGAAGAAGTAAGCTGGTACAGTTGATGAGTAAAGCAAAGCACATTGAGTCCCTTATGGACGTGGAGAACCCACCGCCCGGCTTGCATGACTTCGTGCAAGGGGAAATGCAGATTTATAGGAACATTCATGGCGAGTTCGACCATCTCCATGATGAAGTGGTCATGCACCTCCTCGACAATGAAGAGGAGGCGGCCGCTCAGGAAGACTGGTTTTGGCCCAAAGAAGTTCACTGCCAACAGTTTATGAACAAAGCGTATCATTGGAGTGAGGCTTTGAGGCTATCTAATGCACCATCTAATACATCAGAAATATCAAAGGTGTCGACAGAAGAGGAGAGGAGAGAAGAGGCCAAGGTAGCTGCGTTGCTGCATGTTCAGGCAGCTGCCTTGATGAAGAAAAGGGAACGTTGGAGATGAAAGCACTTGTAGCTACGGCTGCCGTCAAGGTCAAGGTGTATCAGTAGCTGCTGTCAAGGTCAAGGTGTATCAGTAGCTGCTGTCAAGGTCAAGGTGTATCAGGCCAAAGAACAGCACGGGAGTCAGGTAAGCACGAGTGGGGGAGTGCATACGGCTGCCGGCCCACGTGCGCAATCTGACGTCACGCCTAGGCGGGAGGATGCTTCACAGCTAGTGACTGAACTACGAAAAGACTCGCCCCAACATGACGACGGTTCTACGGTGACGCATCGGTTCTTGCCTGGGAACACGGGCCCCACAGTCACATACAAGAAAGGAGGAACGAATACAGCTGATGGCTCATGTGCACCACCTGCTGTCGCACCTAAGCAGGAGAATGCTCCATGATCAAAGCCGGAACCTGTACAGCCAGAGCCATGCAGGATGATAGAAAACCAAAAAGGACACATGGAATTAAAGGAGATGTTTGAAAGAAACGCAGAACTTGAGGACCAACTTGAGAGGTTCAATGCTGAGTTGAGACAGTAGGCGGAAGTAGGACGTGAGGAAATGGCCAAGCTGCGGGTTGGAGAACGCTGCACTCACAAACCGAGTGAAGACCCTGGTGAAGAACTTCAGCAATGCAGTGCTAGCTGAAGCGGAGTGCAAATACGTCAACACGCAAGAACACCCATCTCACTGCAGCTTCCAGGGAACTTACACCAAGGAAGATCATGAAGAACCAGAGCTAGTTCGATGGTCCAGCTTTCCTGCATGAACCAGAATGTCGGTGACGAGGTAAAGAACGAGGAGGACGAGAATGAGTTGAAACACTGTGACGTCCACAACCATTGTGGACGTCACAATTACAACTGAGAAAACAGACAGTGAGCAAGCTGATCAACCACTACTCCTGTTGGTACCGGTTGAAAAGAGCCGTGGCCTGGATCCTCAGACATAAGACTTAAAGACATCCTGCTACAGCGTCGCAGGGAAAATAAAGGAGACTCACAGACGGGTCCCAACCCCTCAAGCTGCAACTGTTAACCAGAAAAGACATGTACACGACGTAAGACATGGACAGGACGGAAATGACAAACAATGCAAAACGAGAGGTAAACTAGCATAAGCTATCAACAACCTGCAATGTGGACAGGACTGAGCTCTGGGGGTGGGGGGGGGGGGGGTGGCAGCCATCTTATAGACAGGTATGACAACCACGTATGGACCAAAAGGCGTCTGACCTCATACCCTTTTAAGAGCAGACCAACAGATCAATTCAACAAACAGCCAAAGCAAATACAAACATTTATCATATCTAAGCTGGAGACACACGTGTCTGCACACTGCCCAGACAAAAGTGCATGCTCAGGTTTTAGACAATCAAAATGTGCTTCATCCTCCCAGCTTTTGGTATTGCATATAGCCTGAGCAAAGAAATCAAATAAAAATGACTTCCATCTCTTTCAGATACACATTTTTCTCCTTGTTTGCTGCTGTGAGACAAGACTTTGAAAGTCATGCAAAAGACACGTTCAAAAGAGGAAAAGAGGCTCATGCACATAGTACGGACTCATGTCCACACAAAGTACAAGAGAAGGAGAGAGGTAGTTTTAATGTTCTTTTATTGCACAAAATATCAAATGAAATAGAATTTACACAGGGGGAAAAAAGCATAATAACAGTCCATCAAAGGCAAACAGACATTTCCTTCATCCTTTGGCTCAGTCTACCTTCACGAAATGCAGAGTCTATTCCCTGAAAGGGGGGGAAATGCTTTGTAAACGCATATTCTCTTAAACATCAGGAGATCTCTCAACTCTTTGTTGTAGGAAAAGAAAAATCCTCTAACTTCAGCTGCATCCCTATCTTGATCTGACAACACCATTATTTTCTAATGAAATATACAACCATCTTCCACTGACTATATGATATTAATTCATTGACTTGTTTCATCTCATGATTAAAAGTAAAACAAATTATTATGGTGTGGCTTTGAAAGTGTTTCTGTGATCTATTATCAAACTACTTTGGCTTTAGTCTAGGGGTATATTTCCCACAATCAAAGACTGGCCAACGCAAACTGAAAGCTTCTGATAGAGACAGTCGGGCCTAGGGAGGTACGGTGGTGCAGTGGTAAGCACTATCGCCTCACAGCTCGAAGGTCGTGGGTTCGATTCCCACCTGGGGACGAGGTGAACGCTGAAGGAATGCGTGCCCGTCCGCATGTCCTCGAGTGCCCACCGCCCGGGTGGGGTCGGCAAAAGGGCCTTTCTGTGTGGAGTTTGCATGTTCTCCCCGTGCCTCCCGGGGGTTTCCTTCATATAGGAACCCCCTTCACAAAAACATGCAATATCCTGGTTGCTAGTGTGGTTCCTCCTCTGGTCGTTAAGGGCGCCTGTTCAGAGGGAGGGGAACTGGTTGGAATAGCGTGAACCTCCCACGTGCTATGTCCTACCGGTGAAGCTTCCTCTGTCAGGTGAAAAGAAGCGGCTGACTGACTGCCCATGTCTCGGAGGAAGCATGGAATCAGTCTCGGCTCTCCCCAGATCGGCAGAGGATGGAGTAGCAACCAGGATTGAGAAATCAAATGAGCACTAATGGGGGATAAAATGTGATAAAAAAATCGGGAAAAAAATATATATTAAAAAAAAAAGAGACAGTCGGGCCTGTGTGGGAACGCCCTCAAAATGTTTCTCCGGCTGGCGCGCGAGTGGGTAAAACCCCCCATATACTGTATCTCAATGGGCTGACTCACCAAAGGACGGTGCTGCAGCTCTACACTACAGGATTGGGGATTCTAGAGCAGGTACATAGACGTCTGTTCAGATGTGCATTTACTGCGGGGGTTAAATCCTCGATCCTGTCTGCCTGGGCTGGGCTAGCAGCTAAATGCTAACTATGCTGAATGGGGAGAACGGGAGGATTTACCCCACCCTGACCACGCCCCCAGCCAGCTACCCCAGCGTCTATGACGAGACATTGACTGTATCTATACCGCCGGGCTCCCCAAACTTAACACGTTCACTGCCATTGACGAGATATCTCGGCTTACAAAATCCAACGGTTGACTGCCAATGACGAGATATCTCGGCTTAAAAAAAAAAAAAAATTGACGGTGGGACGTGGATCAACGCTCCCCACGTCTCCTATAAAAATATTGGAGCCACCGAACGTGTACAACCCATTCCACCGACCCACTAAGTGGCGACAGTCCTCTCCAAACTAGAAAAAGCAGAGCCAAAACTGCAGGGGAACGCGCGATGAAACCATTCTCATACTGTAGAATGGATTGGCGAAAACGCTTTCGCTTTCGCGCTGATTGCTGGCGGTGAGGGATTGCAAATTTGCATAATAGATTCCGGGTGGAACACACTTTGAAACACGCAGCATAAATAAGACCAGAATCGCAAAAGCTTCATCAAAGCTCTCAACCAAAACTCCAAGAAACGAGCGAGCCCATCCAGACTTGCCCAGCGGCCGCCAGCAGACAGGAGCAGCAGCAAAGCAGTGAGCCTGGTGACGCGAGGTTACAGCAGCAGCAGAAACGAGCTTGTGACACGCCCGCTGCAGCCAAGAAGAACACACACGGAGGGAGGAGTTTGAAGGAGAGGGGTGTTTCCTGCTGTTATGGAGGAAATTACTGTTCAAAACTATTGTTTAGATGTCTGACGTCTTACTGATGCAAAAAATGAATGGTTAAAGTGACTGTTCTATCGAATTTCACAAAAAGCTATTTATCTCAGCTTAAATTTTCAGACGCTGAAACCATGCTGTATTCAAGTGCTAATGCCTACATAACTACTAACTCTACAAACTAACTCTTTTAGACAGAGAAAGCACACATTCTATTAGTTCTTTTTAGATATTTTGTGTTCACAAAATCTTAGCAGAAAAGAATCCTCAGGTCTTGAAAGATGAGCCAGAATCCTCAAAAAACCCCTCTGGCAGAAGCTACCTACAGTAAAAAAAAAACGGCTGGCAGTGAATGTGTTAAGAATGCCGCGGCCCACTTTGAAATCTGAAGATCCCAACTCTTCAACAACTCTGATCAACACAGAGAGTAAGATGATGCATTTCCCTATATATTATAGTTATCTCTATTAACTCAATCAGCCACAATGCAGTGTACTGAGTGCACTAACGTTATACATGATTGCCTGAATGAATTGTAAATAAACATAAAAAGCCATTTGCAACATTATGTTTAACGTAATTGTACTGAAATGGTAATAGACTGCTAGGTGACCAGTGTGGACCTGCTGCCCATATTCAGCTACGATGCGAAACAGCTGTCAGAAAGCATGTGAGATGGTTATGGTAGCTCTGTGGTGTAGCTACTAACATTAATTAGTCAGAAAGGAGGAGAGCGAGACAGTAATTCCTTTTGCTAACTCAAGAGAGCCCAGATTTATTCCAAACATCTTATTCAGTCTAACGTTACCGGAGTCAGAGTATTGACGAGGACGGCCAGTATCACTGACTAGCTTGTAATTCTCATAAAGTACATAACGTAACATTAGCCACTCATTAACAGCTGATGATGGCTGTTTGCTGAAACATGTCTGTTGTTTGTGCCTGATAGCTGACCCATTTAATTAAATCATCACTCTGCTGTTTGCTCTCCTTTCAGCCTGGAGCTAGTACAAAGTTAGCAGAGTATAGCGAAGTATATTTGCAAGTTCCAGAGCACCAGTTTTCAAATCGACCTGTTGTATTTTAGTGTCATTCAGGAAGCTTGCCTTAGCATGCAATATCCGATCATATTTTGATTACATACCTTTATCTCAGGGGAAATTTGCACCATCACAAGGCTTCAGTCATTAGGCGATATTTTTTCCTACTCGTTTATGGTGAAGTCAAGTCTGACCTGTCCTACTCTGCCTCTGAATGGTGGTTGGGTTGGTTAGGTTTAGGCATGATGAGTGAGATTGGTTAAAAAGAAAAGTGAGAGTTAAAAAAAGAAAAACATATATGTCCATGAGTGAGTGAATGTCCTGACATTGCCATCTTCTGACCCCGACGGGCCTTCTGGCCAGCGCTGTGGGAAGAAGTAATAAACAATTAACTAAAATACTAAAGAGAATCTAATACTTGCTGTGTCTTTGATTTGAGAATCTCATCTATCCCTCTTCTGTAGAATCCAGCAGACTGGCCAGTGGTCTCTTTGGACTGCCGGTTCTCCAGTTGATCAAATAAGTCTCTTACTGAATAAGAGCTTATTGGATCTTGTCTCAAAGGACAGAGTTTAATTTGTGCTGTTCTGTTATAACATGAGAGTAGCTGCCAAAGTTCTTTAATTTTCTCATGGCCGGAAGCTTCACCTGCCTATTCTCAATGTATAGTGATGGAGGTTTTTCCACTAAGCCCTGTGATGGACTGGCAACCTGTCCAGGATATTTCAAAATGGGTTAGAGAATCAAAGGGTGGTCATGTGCGTTTCATAACAAGAATTTCCCTTGCTTCAAAGTCTTGATTAGTAGTCAGTCATTGTGCTTGTGGTCCACAGTCTAATCAAGGTGACCTTTCCCTCTTGCTGCACCCTATCATAAGCACAATTCACCTTTACAAAATAATAGGAACATTTTATCTTGTAAACCTGTGGGCCATTCAAGGACATTTCAATGGGAGATAGACCAAATGGCCACAGTACACCATTATTATTATTATTATTAACCCTGCAATAAGCCATATCAGACATTATAACCAATCCTGAAACTAATGTGTGCTGTGTGAAGATTGCATAGAGACATAATTATACTAGTAGGCACACGGCGGCCGCGGTGTGCATATACCTCCGCCAACCTTTCAACGACATTTTGTGGTGTTACGTGAATCCATTTGGAAGTTAGGTGCATTTGTGATTGGCCACACCCATTACCACACCCCCTTTAGGCCAGTGGGCATGATAAGATAAAATAAGGTAAATCAGTTGGCCCATGACCTACTTATCTACAAAGACCAGCAGGAATAAAACATTTATAACTGTTTATGAATGACTTACAAATGCTTAGTAAAGTATTAACTATGCTTTATAAATGATGAATTAATACTTAACTAATGCTTAATAGTGTGTAGTTATTATAAAGTGTTACCGCACATTGCAGTTACAATATAATGGCGGTAATGCCAATATAAGTATGACCATTTTATGTTTTTGCCTTTTCAAATCACCTGTACTCTATAACCCACAGCAATTCTATCTTATTTACTTATCCCACCCCTGCTAAAGTCAATATTCCAGTATTATAATAAGAAATAATAATAGGTGCCTCGGCACATCTTCAAGTTATCAATATTTGGCGTACATTTGACCTAACACTGGCTTGACTGGTGCACTCACAGTCTGATTTGCAGATGTTTCCAAATGAGAGGTATCTAAAATGTGCAGACAAAGCTTTCCTTTCATCTTGCCACTGTTGGACGGTGGGAAATGACAGACATGAAGACCTGCTGCAACATTATCTCTTCCCAAAATTACAAGAGCAAGCATCTTTTAACAATTGACAAAGGCACACTTTGGCTTACACAGAATGTGTAAACATAAACCCGGAACTGAAAGAGAGAGAGAGAGAGAGAGAGAGAGAGAGAGAGAGGGGGGGGCAGGGGCTGGGGCTCTTGTGGGAGAGGGGTACGGTAGCCTAAGTAAGGTTGCTTTGCAGTGGGTGGTATAGCACCAGAACTCACACTGGCTGCCTCTCCACTTGGATCTCCACTTGATTATTAATGCCTTGCCCAGGAGAGGGAGTTGCCTTCAGCTGGTATCAAAGGCCTGTGCAGACGCAGCACTTCCTCCTTTATTAATAGAACGACTCTCTCAGTGTCAAGAACATACCCAGGATCAAACAGCTTGACAAGGAGGGAAACTCACATGGTATCTCCTCTCAACTAGATCCCAAATCATCCCCCACCCCAATCTTCATGGTATCCTTCTATCCCCCCCCCCCATCTCTTTTTTCTATTGGCAGCACATTTATATGTATAAATATATAATTTTGTTGATATTGTGTGTGTGCTCGTGCATGCGCGCAAGTTCATTGCAATTCAAGCGCCCAAACCAGTAAGTTTATGAAGCATTATGAAGTTGAATTATGAATTTATGAAGAAATTGGCCACATAATATTTCTCATCTAGTTCATTATTGCCTTTGTGTGAAATGTGTTTCCACCATAAATGCATAATATGGACAAGCCTTTGCTGGTTGCAGGCTATGTGATTGAGCTTTTATGTAAAAGAAAAAAATTGCTTAATGGTGTTATACAGTACCTCCTCAAAAATATTAAGCTGTATTTGATGTTTTTGCAACACTTATTTGTGTTACGAGCGAAAGAGTTATGGGAAATATATACAGTACTGTATGTGGATTATGGATCCTTTCTGGACACAGTCTGGGCACGTCAATGCATGGTCTAAAAGTGGATGAATTGTATTTGTTTGTATGTGTACACAAATGGCCATGTCTCCTTCAAAACCATACCTAATGTAGAGAAAATGTTGCGTCGATGTGGCCAATTTGTACTGTTGTGAGAGGCCACCTAAAAATAAGCACAGTCAGCAGGGCAGCCATCGGGCCACTGCATTAACGCCGCGTTTGGCCATAATCTTGGGTCGTTTCACACAGAGCAAAAAATGTGCTACAAAATGACTAGGGCTCTTTATTTGGAGGCATTTCAAAGCTCAACAATGTAGCCAAAAATATTTTAAATGATGCTATCATCCACAACATTTTCAAAACCTCAACACCCTCCAGTAGCCTAGCTGTTGTCGTCTCCATGAAAGAGCCGTAGTTGCGATGCTGTAGATATGCACTTTCTGCATTGTCTCAGTGTGAATAAAAGTGCCTCTGGACAAAGTGCCTGGCTTTGTTAACACCTTAAATGAGGCTCTTAGACTAATTCAATTGAGTGGAGCCTCTTTCCCCCCTCTCAGATATGGAAGAGATCCAACAGGAAATAGCCTTCCTTGCTATCAAAGATAATAGCTCTTAAGAAATTACACACAGGAGACACCTTGATCTCCCGGACAAAAAAATAGGTACATGTAAAACTAAATTTAAATAACAAGAACAATAATAATAATAATAATATAAATAAATAAATTAATAAATAAATAAATTAATAAATTAATTAATGAATAAATGAATAAATAAAAGTAGGATGGTGGAGTTTGGCTGTTGGAAGAAGTGAGGAAAACGGTGACACTTACAGTAGATAGTGAAAGATAGTGATGGTAGAACCAAACCAAAGGCGAAGACACAATTCAAGATTAATCTCGACTTACAAGTAACTCAATTTGCATTGACCCCTAAGGAGCAATTTGATAAGTGCTAATTTACCCCCCAACGTATATGCACTAAAAGAGAATTATAATAATGACATAGTGACCTCAATGCAGCTCAAATCTAGATCTCACTTTGCTACGCTCCGATAATAAAACAGGACGGCCCCTTTTACGACTTTGACAGTTACAGCTTGACTCATCTCCTCTGCGTGATATAATGTAGTGCCGGAGCACAGTGCTGTGAGCATGTACAATATGAAACAGCTAATACAAGTCTGTTCTGAAACACTCCCCCTCACAGGCATACATTGTCCCAGACATACATTCATATTACATTAAAAGCAATAGAACCCATCTGAAACATCCTCTCTCTCAGCTGTGAGTTGAAAATTGCAATTTCACTGCATTTTTTCGTTCCGGCCTCGTCTGTTACCGAGGCTCTATTGCAGCTGCCAGGCGCTCAGGTGTCAACTAAGGTCCTTTTTAATACAAACGCAGAAAAGCTCCTTGAACTTCTCTCTTTCCTGCTTGCCTCTTCAAAGTGATGCGACTCTAAAATAACGACCACCATGAGTAGAATATTTGACTCGAGTATTCAGTATGTGTGGGGAAGGCTTGAAACATACATACCAAAAGCATCCAAGGAGATTTATTTTTCTCCATTTATTTGCTTAGGGACACATACACAGCACATTTGTCAAAAACGTGATGCCATGTATCACAACATGTATAGCCTGAGCTAATTCGCAATTAGCAATTATGATTTGGCTCTGGTCTTACTGTAAAAACTAGTTTCCCAGTAACTACTGTAACGTTACCGTTTCTAGTTTCTCAAAGTCTTTCTTTCTCTTTCCGTGCACAGAACACGTATTTTTCATTTTGACATGCTCATTTCAGGAGAGCAGCTCCAGAGTCTGGATGATTTTGGTTCTCTTCGCAATGGGACAATCTCACAAAAAATCGGGCGTAAATACTCCTTCAAGCGTTGTTTGCTGTTTTTCTTTTTCCCTGCTGAAGTTTCTGCTCCCAGACCTGCAGTGTGTAACCACCACACACACACACACACACAGGCGCGGACTGCATAATCATGCACGTCGGGCAAATGCCCGGTGGCCTGGCCTGCAAAAAAAAAATTGGTGCCCCCAGTCAGGCCACTCACTGAACAGCAGGCCAGGCGCCGCCTACTGGTTTACTAGTGGTTTTATTACTTTATTCAGGGTTAAAGTGGGTGCATCTCATTGTAAAATTGGACTCGGCCCAAATCTGGCTTCAAACGGCCCAAATTGGGCTTCAAACGGCCCAAATCGGGCTTCAAACGGCCCAAATTTGGCTTCAAACGGCCCAAATTTTCGGCCCGTATTGGCCTGGCCTGCTTGGTATCTAATACTCTAACTAGAGTGGGTGCATCCTCGGCTTGAGAAGAAGAAGGGAGAAAAAGGAAAGAGTGGCCCTTGCCTCCTGAAGGACAACATGATTAGTCACAGGCAGACCGGGGGAGTGGTGCACTGGTGACTGTTATTCCTCTCCTCCCTATCAGCCGCCTCATCTCTCTGTATCTGGCTCCGACCCCGTCTCTCGCACTCTGCTCAGGGAGCTCGTTATCTCTCCAGCGGAGAGCTCTCTGGTCTCGCCCGGGCCAACCAAAGCAAAGCATCATTGCTTCTGCTTGTGAGCGCGTGTTTGTGTGTCAGAGAAAGTGTTTTGAGAGGAGAGCAGCGAGGAGGGGGAAGCTACGCCCTCACAGAAGCGTTGGAGGAGAGGTAAAGGGGGGCGGGAGAGACTGTGATAGGATGAGGTACAATATGTCAAGAGGTCAAGTTACAATGAAAAACTTCAAAAAGTAATTGGATTACTTTACAAATTACTGCATAATAAAAGTAATTAGTTACTACGGAAAGTAACTTTTGCGTTACTTTTAAGTTCTGCTTCGATTCTCTTATTAATGCACGCAGGCTGCTGTCCCTCTCTCCTCTCCTCCTGAATCACAGCAGACAGGCTGCTGTCCCTCTCTCTCCTCTCCTCCTGAACCACATCAGGCAGGCTGCTGTCCCTCTCTCTCCTCTCCTGAACCACAGCAGGCAGGCTGCTGTCCCTCTCTCTCCTCTCCTGAACCACATCAGACAGGCTGCTGTCCCTCTCTCTCCTCCTGAACCACATCAGACAGGCTGCTGTCCCTCTCTCTCCTCTCCTGAACCACAGCAGGCAGGCTGCTGTCCCTCTCTCTCCTCCTGAACCACATCAGACAGGCTGCTGTCCCTCTCTCCTCCTGAACCACATCAGGCAGGCTGCTGTCCCTCTCTCTCCTCCTGAACTACAGCAGACAGGCTGCTGTCCCTTTCTCTCCTCTCCTGAACCACAGCAGACAGGCTGCTGTCCCTTTCTCTCCTCTCCTGAACCACAGCAGACAGGCTGCTGTCCCTCTCTCTCCTCTCCTGAACCACATCAGTCAGGCTGCTGTCCCTCTCTCCTCTCCTCCTGAACCACATCAGACAGGCTGCTGTCCCTCTCTCCTCTCCTGAACCACAGCAGGCAGGCTGCTGTCCCTCTCTCTCCTCTCCTGAACCACAGCAGGCAGGCTGCTGTCCCTCTCTCTCCTCTCCTGAACCACAGCAGACAGGCTGCTGTCCCTCTCTCTCCTCTCCTGAACCACATCAGACAGGCTGCTGTCCCTCTCTCTCCTCCTGAACCACATCAGACAGGCTGCTGTCCCTCTCTCCTCTCCTCCTGAACCACATCAGACAGGCTGCTGTCCCTCTCTCTCCTCCTGAACCACAGCAGGCAGGCTGCTGTCCCTCTCTCCTCTCCTGAACCACAGCAGGCAGGCTGCTGTCCCTCTCTCTCCTCTCCTGAACCACAGCAGACAGGCTGCTGTCCCTCTCTCTCCTCTCCTGAACCACATCAGACAGGCTGCTGTCCCTCTCTCTCCTCCTGAACCACAGCAGACAGGCTGCTGTCCCTTTCTCTCCTCTCCTGAACCACAGCAGACAGGCTGCTGTCCCTTTCTCTCCTCTCCTGAACCACAGCAGACAGGCTGCTGTCCCTCTCTCTCCTCTCCTGAACCACATCAGTCAGGCTGCTGTCCCTCTCTCCTCTCCTCCTGAACCACATCAGGCAGGCTGCTGTCCCTCTCTCCTCTCCTGAACCACAGCAGACAGGCTGCTGTCCCTCTCTCTCCTCTCCTGAACCACAGCAGACAGGCTGCTGTCCCTCTCTCTCCTCTCCTGAACCACAGCAGACAGGCTGCTGTCCCTCTCTCTCCTCCTGAACCACAGCAGGCAGGCTGCTGTCCCTCTCTCTCCTCTCCTGAACCACAGCAGACAGGCTGCTGTCCCTCTCTCTCCTCTCCTCCTGAACCACATCAGGCAGGCTGCTGTCCCTCTCTCTCCTCTCCTGAACCACATCAGACAGGCTGCTGTCCCTCTCTCCTCTCCTGAACCACAGCAGACAGGCTGCTGTCCCTCTCTCTCCTCCTGAACCACAGCAGACAGGCTGCTGTCCCTCTCTCCTCTCCTGAACCACAGCAGACAGGCTGCTGTCCCTCTCTCCTCTCCTGAACCACAGCAGACAGGCTGCTGTCCCTCTCCTCTCCTCCTGAACCACAGCAGACAGGCTGCTGTCCCTCTCCTCTCCTCCTGAACCACAGCAGACAGGCTGCTGTCCCTCTCTCTCCTCCTGAACCACATCAGGCAGGCTGCTGTCCCTCTCTCTCCTCCTGAACCACATCAGACAGGCTGCTGTCCCTCTCCTCTCCTCCTGAACCACATCAGACAGGCTGCTGTCCCTCTCTCCTCTCCTCCTGAACCACATCAGTCAGGCTGCTGTCCCTCTCCTCTCGAACCACAGCAGCCACCTAAATACATGAGTGCCAAAGAAGAACAAATAGACAGGAGATTATATTCCCATTAAAATCTTGGCTGCTCTCCTTGTTATTGACGTGGCAGAGATCCTTGCTGCTGTGAGGGCAAACAGCAGAACACATGCATGTGCGCACACACGCACACACACACACGAGGATGGTGTTGGTTTCAGAGAAGAGGGTCTAGCTGTGTGTGTGTGTGTGTGTGTTGGGGTCTGTTGACAACCCTGCTATCCCCCTGAGTTGCCATATGAAGCCCCAAAGCTGCCTTTGAATAAGGCTGAGCTGAGTATACAGACGCAGCTGTGTGTACATATGCACACTGAGACCGTGTGACGCTCAGCAGGCACACACACAGACTCGCTAGGAACATACACAGAATGGCATACTTGCATGAGTCCATGCACACACATGTACAGTAGATGCACACAGAACCTTCAGAAGAATTCACCATGAAATATGGATGTGCTGCTGTTCCACTCATCGATCTGAAAGTGTGTATGTAGCTTGTGTTTGTGTATGTGTGACCTGCGTTGTGTAGCAACACTCCCCCAACAGTCCCCCACCGGGATCGAACTCGCCACCTCGGGCATGGGAGGCGGACGCGCTACAGTAGCAAGGAGGCTAAAACCCATGGGTACTACTCGCATCTGTCGAGTGTCACCGGCAGGACGTAGCGTGTGGGAGGATCATGCTATTCCCCCCCAGTTCCCCTCCCCACGAACAGGCGCTCCCCGGCCGACTAGAGGAGGCACTACTGCAGCAACCAGGACACATATCCTTAATACCCATCAGCAGACACGGCCAATTGTGCCTGTATGGACGCCTGACCAAGCCGGAGGTAACATGAGGGCTCGAACCTGCGACCACTAGGCAGGGAATCTACCGCTGCCCTACCTGGACGCCCACGCTAGTACATCTTTATGGTGTCGGGGAGTGCGGTCTGCTCACTACACAGCAATACCATACAATACTGGCTAGCATTACGTATGGTTTGCCTGTGTGTTATGGTTTATGGGTGTGTATGTGTGTATGTGAGACAAACATAAAGACATCATCCCAATGTGGAGGGGCTGATGTTGAAGAGAATGTTTTATTATTTTATTAGCCCCACTAGAGCACTGCGCTCCCAGAATGCAGGTCTACTCGTGGTTCCTACAATTTCAAAAAGTAGAATGGGAGGCAGAGCTTTCATCTATCAGGCTCCTATTCTTTGGTACCATCTTCCAGTCTCCCCACATTTAAAGAGCATGGGGCAGGTTAGAGACCCCAATCAGTCAATGTGTAGGTGAATTATGGAGGAACTCGATTTTCACATTAAGACACTTACATATACACTACAGTGACTTCTGGGGTCGTTTTACTTTTTTAACTTTTATTTTGACATCTTGGATCCCAAAACTCCGACGTCACAGTGGGGAGTCGCCAGGCATGACCGTCTGTCCCTCTGTCTGTCCCTCTGTCTGTCGTCACTTAGGTCAGGGCTGTCAGTCACACACTATGGATGCTAACGCCGGTTTTCAGGAGGAAGAGGAGGTAGCAAATGTTTATGTACATGAATACGATGGCCTCAGCCTAATTTTGACAGTGAAAGAGAGCAGGAACAGCCCAGCTATGAAACAACGGACCGCGGAGAGAGTTGAGAAAGCAAGCGAGGCGAGCGGAGGCGGGCCGAGGTGCGGACTGTAATTCGATACACACACACGCACGCACGCACACACACACACACACACACACACACACACACACACACACACACACACACACACACACACACACACACACACACACGCGCGCAAAAGTGACGTATGTGTCCAGCCATCTGGCCGAAGTCCCGTACACAGTGGGAAAACCTCCCAAAGCTGCTACTGCAGCGGGGTGCATATTGTCCGGCCAGCCAACCGAGGGGCATGCAAGCCGGGCGCATTTGGGGTGTGTGAGGTGGCTGGCTGGAGGTGGCGGTTTCTCCTCCTCCTTCTTTCTCCCACGCAGCAGAGCAGACCCCAGGCTGTACACAGCGCGGCGCGACGCAGAGCAGAGCAGAGCAGAGCAGAGCAGAGCAGAGCAGAGCAGAGCAGCGGTGCTGTGCTGTGCGGGGAGGAAAGAGCCGCAGCCTCCCCCTCCCTCGAGTGAAGAGAGAGCGTGTCACACAGCGTAGACACACACACACACACACACACACACACACACACACACACACACACACACACACACACACCGAGTGAGAGAGAGAGAGTGAGAGAGAGAGAGAGAGAGAGAGAGAGAGAGAGAGATAGAAAGAGTGTCACGCAGACAGGCAGCAGCAGCAGAGTGGAGCTGACTTATCTGCATGCAGGAACCTGGCGACACCCGACCCAAAACTCACTGACAACGACTTACTACAGGCAGCTACTGACTAAATGACTAACTATATACTAAAAACTAACTAGTGATTAACCTACCAACTAACCGACCGACTAACTGGCTGACTGATTGACTTTGACTAGCGTAGTACCTGACCTGACTATCTGTCCTGAATATGCGACTGATTTGACCATGCAGTGGGAGGGGAGAGGGACACACGCACGCGGGAGCCACTCCCCACTGTGACGTAGCAGACTTTGTCTTAACAGAATAAAAGTCTGTTATTTCCTTCTGAAAAAGGAAGGTGTTTTTCTCCATATTTTTTTTCAAACTTTTTTTTTTTTTTTTTTAATGATACATTAACTTTTCAAATGAACATAGGGACAAGGTTAAGTATACATTTAGCAAAGGAATTACCCTGCTCCATGCTCTTTAAGAGTAGACTTCAAACTTTCCTCTTTGATAAAGCTTATAGGCTGGCTCACCAGTCCCTAGTTATGCTGCTATAGGCTTAGACTGCTGGGAAGGGGGGGTTCTTCCCGTTAAAGGGAAGTCTTTTCCAAGACACACTGAGCCATATGTGGTCCCATTCATGTCCCATTCATGCATGAGTCTTCATGTCTCCCATTTCCTGCAGGAGCTAATGGCTATGACTAGAAAACCTTCACACAGTTCTGAGCTGCACCTCAAATTAACCTCCAGGTTCCCAGCTTTCAGATGATGTGTCCCACTTCTATGTGACATATACTGTTGACCTGATATCTTAGCCTAAATTCAACAGTCCCCCTTAAAAGAGACAAAAAATGGTGTCTGGTAGGTAGGTGGAGTAGAAGAGGTTAAAGGAACTCTTCTCAAAAAGATTCTTCATAGTCTATTTAGATGTTGAATACATTGTTGATATGGTGGGGATAATGACTGTGTGCAAACTAAGCAAAGTAGTGCAAAAGCATTTGAACTAAAGCTTAATTTATACTTATTATAAAGTGTCGCTCAGCACATGGTCGCAGACGAAAAATAAAGTGTCGCTCATGGTGTTGCATTTATACTTCAGAGGACGTTCGCCTCGGTTCAACGGTCACGTGACACTTGAACGCTGTAAGCAGCTGCAGACAGCCAAAGAGAGGGAACGAAATGCACAGTGAAACCACCTCGGAGGCAAGATGTAACGTACTTGGCTGCAGCCGCATATAAACAGCACACAACCACACAACTCACCTCCTCTCTCTCTGGGAACAACAACGAAGTCAAGCGCGTGCCGTCTATATAGCCAATCAGACTTGCGCGATACTATGACGTAGTCAGCGACACTAGACATTTCACCAGGTAGCAGACACTGCTCGCCGACACTTGAAAGTGTCGACTCAAGTCCTCATTTCTGACGGCTTAAGCGTTCCACTATTGTGGTACTCAAACAATATTTTCACAAGTTTGGCAGGTCTGCATGTGCCCGTTTTTTAGCCTGGGTAAACCCAGCCCCCACGTGACCTGCTCTCAGAGTTCTCAGTCACTACTAGTGACAAGTCATCAAGTAAAAAACCTAGATATTTAAAAGTCGAAACAGTATTTGTTTTAGATTTAGTAAAAGTAAAAAATCATCCATTTAGTTTTCTCCGGATTTGAAAACTAGTTTTAGTTGCTGAAGTTGTGTGATCATATAACAGGCGATGGACGATGGACACAGTTATATTAAAGGACAATGATGTGTCCTAGCACTCTCCTGACCCCAGCAAATAGCTGGCTGTGGCCTTTACAGGAATTCAATCTGGTCAGAAAATGATGTTAACTTTAACAGCACACCTCAGTAACCCCATCAAACCACATGATGCCGGGATCACGCTGACTCTTTTTTATTGTCAGCCAAATAAAAACGGGTCATCTGCTGCCTCTGTTCCATGACATCTTTTATAATCACAATTAACCCAGATTCAACATCTGTCTATTAAGCATAGTCCTCGGTATAGGCACTGACATTGTTATAGCACAGTGCTGAGAGTCTGAGTAACTCCAGTGGTGTCCTAAAAAATACAAAAAATAAATACGTGCTTTTATGTATATTGCAGGGATGACTCCACCAAATGTTTATGCACTACATATGCAAAATCTATAATGATTTAGATCTAATTGCAATAAGCACTTGAGTGGGAGATTGCAATAACTTAACGGATCATTAATTCAGCACCGTTGGCCAGAATGCAAATTCTAGAGTAAGTGAATTTGACCAACAAATTTCATAAGCGGTCACATTGCTTCCCTGCGAGTTCACACTGGATGTGAGTGGAATATAAGAGAATGTAAAGTAGCAAACGACACTGCAGATAAGAACGATTATCTTATGTCAATATCTAAACTAAAGTTTCATTCATGGCTGAGTGAACTCTGAAAGTTGCATGGATGGACTAACAATGAGTGATGCTTCTTTTTTTGGTACAGTGTAAAAACACTTATAGTTATCTCTTTGTTGCTTTTTTGTGTGTGTGCCTGCATGTGTTTGGCACAGTGGTGGGCACTGGGCAGTAACATAGTTACTATAACTTAGTTACTTTAATTTAATTACTTTCCCCAGTAACTAGTAGTGTAAGGGATTACCATTTCCAAACAGTAATTATATTACAGTTACTATTCCAAGTAACTACAAGTTACTGTGTTGCTTTCTCCAGCACTGGCACAGCACTAAGACAAAGTGTGGAAATAGGTCTGGCTATGCGAGACTACTGCATTGCCAGAACGTTATTTGTTGTTGTTTTTTTGTCCTGTAGGCAAATATTGCCAGATTGCTGGCTCCTGTAAAGTTAATGTTCCAATAAAGTGGATCTAGAAGGAGCTGGCTAAACAGGTTGTACGTCACTTTTACGGAAGGGGGGGGGGGGGGGTAGCAAAAGTAATATAGTAATGTAATGAGTAACACAATTCATTACTTTTGTTACCAAGTAATAAGTAAGATAATTTGATTACTTTTTAATGGAGTAACAAGTAATAAGTAACTTATAACACTTCCTATAACTTGCCCAACACTGGTTTGGCAGTAGTGTGTGTGTGTGTGTGTGTGTGTGTGTGTGTGTGTGTGTGTGTGTGTGTGTGTGTGTGTGTGTGTGACCAAATGATAATGACCAAACCTGAAAGTGTGACTTATCGATTGGTAGACCTCCACAGCACGGCACCGGGGGAGGGGCCAGCCAGGGCCAGTGAAGGAGCTCTCAGAGTGAAAAACACCCTGCATATGGCCTTGCTATCCCTGTCTGATTTTAGAGTCCTCAGGGCCCCATCAGCACTCCTTTTTATCTGGCCCTTATCACGCCAGGCTGGCCCCAGACTCAGTGGTGACAGGCACACTACACAGTCTCGTTTGTCTACACAGACACAGTGTCTGCTGGCCAACGCTGCATGTCTGCAGCTGGTTTTTACTTGGAGATTGCAGATGGGAGTTATAAGGTCATCTTACTTTTCAGCGGGATTTTAAGACAAAATATACCTGTTCCATAAACAATCAGACTGTATAACCAATCCTGAAACTAGTGTGTGTGCTATATATGTTGTTACCTTTCTGTGTGGAGTTTGCATGTTCTCCCCGTGCTCCCCTGGGGGTTCCTCCATAATATGGAGGAACATATCCTAACATCAAGAGGGACCCCCACTAAACACATGCAGAAGATCGTCATCTGACCGGTTGGACGAAGTGGGTCCCCATGCGCTTCACTGCAGCCGCCCAACGCTCCCGGCCTGACCATGGAGGACGAGCCAGGATGGGTCAAATGCAGAGGACAAATTCCATGGTGCCTCCAATTGCATGTGTGTGTTTGTGTGTGTGTGTACTGGCTGCCGTGCACGTGTGTGCATGTGTGGTGTGTCGTCTGTGATGAAATAAAGACGGTGTAGAATGGCATTATATAACCAGATTTGACAGGTTAGTGGTGGGAAAGAAAGTAATCTATTGAATGACTTCAGTCTAGAAGTGATCTGACATACTCTTGCTTGATCAAATGCGACATTGCAGTATGTGTAGAGTAGTTCTCGCCCTCCCTCTCTCCCAGTCCTCCGCCTCTAACAGATTCTCCTGAGTGTCTCTAATCCAGCAGCAATCGATCTGCAGAGAACGTGGGATAAGGCGACACTTCCCTGGATTTAAAAGGGCTTTCCCAGCAATCCCCTCTCATTTGCCTCTCTAAGATCCCAGGGATATCAGAGAGGAAAGAACAGCAAATAAAATACACATTGCCCTATTTCCACAGTTCCATGCCGGGGGACGCACTCACATTATCATTTGAATGACTTATTTATGTTGATAAAAAAATTAAAAAATCTGGATCCCACCCCCACCCCCGTTTTCTCTTAATGTACTTTGTTAAATCCCCTGCTGGTCGTTGCTCCACCGCCTCTGCCGATGTGGGGAGAGTTGTAGACTAGCACATGCTTCCTCCGACACATGTGCAGCCGTCAGCCGCTTCTTTTCGCCTGACAGCGAGGCGTTTCGCCGACAGGACGTAGCACATGGGAGGATCAGGCTATGGGGTGAGCAGCGACTATAGCTACCCTTAATCAAGCTTCCCACCCACACGGCCAATTGTGCTTGGATGGACGTCCGACCGAGCCGGAGGTAACCCGGGGGCTCGAATCTGCGGCCCTGGTAGGCAGGGCTGCACTACCCGGACGCCCAGCATTTGAATGACTTGAGCGTAAAAAGCAAGGGTAGCACCAGAGTGAGGAGCCCTATGCACTCTCCCTCTCCTCCGCCTATATTTTGACAGACATCAAAGTAGAGAATGTGCCCCATCTGCCCGGCTGTTTGGCCGGCTTCTCGCCTCCCGGTCCCTTCAGAGAGATAACCAGAGGCAGCTCTAAACAGCCCCAGACAGACAGGTCCTTATCCCTCTGGCTTAATGTCCCTGCAGCTGAGGCTAATGCAGAGAGATGGATGGCCCCGACCTATCCCTCCACGCCGGGGTCCCTGGCTGTGAGATTGCATGCCTGATACCATCCTCCATCTCTCTGTCCGTGACGTCCAACAACCCCCCCGACCACCACCACCACCACCCACAACTGCCACCCCCTCACACACACACACACTCCCAACACGCCCCAGATCGATACGGTGCTCGGATGTGCCGTCCGTCAAACCTATGGGCTAAGCAATACACCAGCTGCCCATATGGAGTGACGGGTTCGAGACAGTGCATGAAATGGGAGGTAAGCACACGCACACATAAATACACACACACACACACACACACACACACACACGTGCTCACCACTTCCACTTCCTGAAACGGATCACTCAATCTGCGGCCAAATGATGAGCATTTTTTTTTCCAGGTGTTGTGCCATCTCTCTCCCTCGCCCTCGTCCCCCCTCTCTCTCTCTCTCTCTCTCTCTACTCACATCCTTGACATGTCATGATCAAACGGGTGCTTCCAGAGTTCAGGCTTTGACCTGGACTCCAGGAGGCCCCCATTCCATCAGCGAACCCCCTCGTCCAACCTGCCTTCTTTCATCACTCCATCCCTTGATCGACCCTCCATCACCCTCCATCCTTTTCGCCATCAACACATCCCGCCATTCCTCTTCCGCTCGCGACGGATAGTTTCCGTATCATTCACCTTTATGCGTGCAGCCATGCAAGCCTCTCCTTCTGTCCCCACCACCACCACCACCACCACCACCACCTAGCCCCCAAACCCCTATATGCTCTGCAATGCACGATCCCCTAACCATCTGGCTGAGAGGGTAATGGTGAGAGGGACGCGTGGCCAGAACCATGAAATGAAAACACGGGCGATGTCGCAAAATAAATCTATTCTTATACAGATGCCAAGAGGGAGATGGGCACATTGATTTCACCATATTATCCTCTCCTCTCCTCTCCTGGCCCAGTCCACTTACCTTAAACAGCATGTTGGAAGTGTCATTCAAAGTGTCATCCAAGTGTATCATTGATTCTGCAGCGCACTTCATAAATGGCACATCATATACTGTAAATAGATAGTCAGATAGGTAAGGTATAGATTTTGGGGGAGAAAGAGCATACGTTAAAAATCAAGGCAAAACAGTGCGAAAGCACGACACATCCTCAAATTAAAACGTGGAGCAATATGATGAAATTTGAACTTTAATACTTAAATACTTAATATAATATATTATTAATACTATATATTATGAATATACTATATTACTAATGATGTACTTGATGAAATATAGTTCAAGACCTATTTGTTGACAGGCTTTATGTTGATAGGAGAGTAGTGAGCAAGAGCTAGGAGTGTACACACACACGCACACTATATCAGGGAATTGAAAATGATGTATACCTGTATTCTTAATGAGATCACTTGACCTCACACACACACTGCGCACACTCACACACACCTACACACACACACACACACACACACACACACACACGGGAGTCTTAATAACTTTTCAATCTGCTTGCGTTCCTTCTCCACTCCTGTACATGTCACATCACAGCCGAGGCTGAAAGCAGGATTTCATTTATATGTGCAGATTGTGGTTAAAGTTCACTCCTCCCATGAATACAAATAACAAGATTTCAAACGCAATTATTGACAGGGGTGAAACAATGAACCGAATCATTGGTTCCATTCAATCTCACAGATCTACCTTCACAATCAGTATGAAGAACAGTAATAACAATTTATGATAATGTAACACTTTCACCCAGACTTTTATCTCAAAGTTTGCTTGCAGGTTTGACTAAAATAAAATAAATCTCATTTATATATCCCATCCATATTTGCTGTCAGGCGAATCTACAATGAACCGTGTTTTATGAGCCATTGTGACATCCTGCAATGAATGATGTATATGCAGGAAACCTTGTTTAAAGTCCACGGTGCATATGGCAGAGGAAGCAAGTCATGGTTAGAGGCTTCTAGTTGACTGGGGGTGGCTGGGGGGGAGGAGGAACTCAGCTGTGCGCCGGTGTAAATGCAGAGCCCGGTGTGAACCATAAAAGAGATATTTCCTCTAAATCTTCAGCAGCTGCGGGAGCCATGAACATCACAAACACAATCAGCTGCTGCTTTAGTGCAGCCTACGCATCTGCTCGGCTCCTGGAGGCGAAGAGTGGATGAACAGAGAGTGGGGAGAAAAGGGGTGGCAGGGAGGGAGGTATCAATCTATGGCCTGCTCTGCATTGTAGCTAGACCACAGTGTCTCTAATGAGTAGCGGAGTGTTTGTGAGGACCACAGTGTCTCTAATGAGTAGCGGAGTGTTTGTGAGGACCACAGTGTCTCTAATGAGTAGCTGAGTGTCTGTGAGGACCACAGTGTCTCTACTGAGTAGCTGAGTGTTTGTGAGGACCACAGTGTCTCTAATGAGTAGCTGAATGTCTGTGAGGACCACAGTGTCTCTAATGAGTAGCTGAGTGTTTGTGAGGACCACAGTGTCTCTAATGAGTAGCTGAGTGTTTGTGAGGACCACAGTGTCTCTAATGAGTAGCTGAGTGTTTGTGAGGACCACAGTGTCTCTAATGAGTAGCGGAGTGTTTGTGAGGACCACAGTGTCTCTAATGAGTAGCGGAGTGTTTGTGAGGACCACAGTGTCTCTAGCGGAGTGTTTGTGAGGACCACAGTGTCTCTACTGAGTAGCTGAGTGTCTGTGAGGACCACAGTGTCTCTACTGAGTAGCTGAGTGTTTGTGAGGACCACAGTGTCTCTAATGAGTAGCTGAGTGTTTGTGAGGACCACAGTGTCTCTAATGAGTAGCGGAGTGTTTGTGAGGACCACAGTGTCTCTAATAAGTAGCGGAGTGTTTGTGAGGACCACAGTGTCTCTAATGAGTAGCTGAGTGTTTGTGAGGACCACAGTGTCTCTAATGAGTAGCTGAGTGTTTGTGAGGACCACAGTGTCTCTAATGAATAGCTGAGTGTCTGTGAGGACCACAGTGTCTCTAATGAATAGCTGAGTGTTTGTGAGGACCACAGTGTCTCTAATGAGTAGCGGAGTGTTTGTGAGGACCACAGTGTCTCTAATGAGTAGCTGAGTGTTTGTGAGGACCACAGTGTCTCTACTGAGTAGCTGAGTGTCTGTGAGGACCACAGTGTCTCTAATGAGTAGCTGAGTGTTTGTGAGGACCACAGTGTCTCTCATGAGTAGCTGAGTGTTTGTGAGGACCACAGTGTCTCTAATGTGTAGCTGAGTGTTTGTGAGGACCACAGTGTCTCTAATGAGTAGCTGAGTGTTTGTGAGGACTTGCGGGTGTGACTAAGGTGTCTTTCTTTATGTTGACAAAGCCTCCCTGGATTTGAGCAATGCTATAAACCTTCAGCAAACTGAGGATGCACGAGTATTAATCCTGACTGGCATCTAGTTCTTAAGGGTTCCTTGAATTGAAAGCCCAACAAATTCAGACATCTCACGAGGGTCGTGTAATTATTGAGTTAGTTATTATTGAGAATTAGTGAGATTATTGTCATTTCAATGGGGGCTATTGTAATTTCATGGGGGCTATTGTAATTTCATGGGGAGGGGGGTTAAGTGCTACATGGGGAATAGAACAATGCATTGTTCTACACTATAAGACTGGCATGAACGTGCCAGTCTTATCAGTCAGCATGCAAGTGATTTAAAGTGGTGGTGGTTTAATTTGTATTTTATATATTATATTTTATTATAATATTTTATTTTGGTGCCATTTTGTGGTGTGAGGTACTGTGGTATTTTTGTACTGCACTTCCTAGAGATCACCTATCAATCAAGCAATATGTCCCGTACTAGCACCAGAGGAAAGACCTACCGGGAAAGACCTACTGACACCAGGTGTACAGAACTGTGAAATTAATGTAAAAGATTTCATGAACAGCATGTAGCTTTGATTGCATTTATATATCGCCTTTCTAGATACTCAAAGTGCTTCACATAAGGGGGGTAGCGGAAGTCAAGTCAACCACGACTGATGTGTAGCACCCACCTGGGTGATGCATGGCAGCCAGTTTGTGCCAGAACGCTCAGCACACATCAGCTAACGGGGGGAAGGGTTGAGGACTAGAGGTAACCAGGGATGATTTAGGTGGGCATGGAAGGAAGGCCTGTGTGGGAATGTAGCCAGGGCACAAGGGGCACCCCTACTCTTGTTAATTAGTGCCAATATGGGATCTTTAATGACCACAGAGAGTCAGGACCTCGGTTTAACGTCTCATCCGAAGGACGCTGTGGGGAGATTATTCATGAGACCAGAGGGAAGAGCACCTCCTACTGGTCCTCCAAAACCACTTCCAGCACCATCTCCCATCCAAGGAGTATCCACAGCTAGAACTGCTTAGCTACCCCCCCCCCCCCCCCCGCGCGCGCGCGCGCTCCCGCTCCCCTCCATCTACATCAGGGGTCTCAAACCATGTCATGAAGGGCCAAGAAAGAGTCATCTCTTTTTATTAGTTCTCTCTCTCTG
The DNA here is from genome assembly GCF_964638095.1 of Poromitra crassiceps. Classification (NCBI taxonomy): domain Eukaryota; kingdom Metazoa; phylum Chordata; class Actinopteri; order Beryciformes; family Melamphaidae; genus Poromitra; species Poromitra crassiceps. The sequence continues at coordinate 39,268,022 of NC_139643.1, read as the reverse complement.
AAGGTGTGCTAAGCAGTTAAATCGCCTGCTGTAGTCTTTGGCTGGAAGTAAAACCTGCACACTCTTGGGCCTTCATGGCACCATGGTTTGAGACCCTTGTAGATGCATCCTATGAAGGATGCATTAAGTAGGGCATGTTACATGGCATGGGCACTAGGGCAAAGAAGACGGATGGAGGCGGAGCTTGATGAAGGTGAGAGCATGCCATCTGCGCAGCTCACACAATTTCTCACCTCACTGATGCACGACACCCTACTCTTCCTCTTCCCATGCACACTCCCCCATCTACTGTCAAGCTGGCCAGCATCCATCTGTAGCACTCCCTCTCCCCCATAGCAATCTACTACTCAGTCTCTCGCCCGCTGTTCATCTACATCACCGCGTCTAATCTTCCTACTTAACTACTTCACTGAGTAGGCACGCGTGTGTTTTTCCACTCAAGTCGACCTCGAGTGAAACATCAGGAAGAAGGCCGGTAATTGCCGGGTTCCTTAATTGATTGGAGGGTCGCTGACAACAATTGACAGCTCACTGTAATAACCTGGCTGCGGAAATCCCTTTTTCAACTGACAGTACAGTAGATGGAGTGAAGACGGTAGTGACTCCGGTGGCCCACAATCACTGATAAACATCCCTTAAGGCGAAGAAGAGGACCTGCACACCGGGGCGGGGAGGACGGGGGAAGTGAGATTTTATCTGGAGAGTAAACCTGTCGTGGAAGAGATGAGAATTTCCCGTGCGCAGATCCATTTACCAGAAGCACTGGGACAGAGAAGAGGAGAAATGAGTCAATGGGAGGAGGGCAGAGAGAGACAGATGGAGAGGGACGCAGAGTGAGAGACAGAGAGATTTCACACCCCCTGCCTGTACGGAGGAACAGAGCCTGGTCTTCTAAGCCGTTTGGCTTTCAGCGAGATGAATACGAGGCGACATACTCCAGGGCCTCTTACCGACTCTGACCTCTGTAGACTCGATGCTACACCTCAGCACTCCTGCGCCGCCCGCTTCCCAGGAGGGTGTGAACAAACGGCGCTGTGTATCTCTGAAGCCTTTCTTTGCAGTCGACTCCACCTGCACCTTTTCCTGTGACACATGGCAAACTGTATTTGTACAACCTAGTGTTTTCTTCTCCTTTTTTGGTAAGAACTATGTGAGAAAGAGAACATTCCGATGCTGTACGTTCTCGCACGTTCTCGCACAAATGCTCACTTAAAATATGGTTAATTTTAGGCTTTTGCTTTCTTTATCCATTGCTTCCTGAAGGCTAACTTTTTCCCCAAGATATCGCTGATGCTAATAGACCAGGGTCTATTGAAATCAACCCTACCTCATGGCGTACAGGTTTCCACTTTCAAAATATGGGCATTGTGTACATTTTACACGAGGCCGGAGAGCGGCTACGCGCTGTTGATATACGCCTGAGACTGATGTGCTCATGCCTGGCTGGGTGGAGCCACTGTGCGCCGTGCCTCAAGCTCCAGCCGCCCGGTCACAACAAGGGCCGCGGCCGGCGGGGGAGACTCGGTGTAACCGCTGGCTTGAAGCAGTTTCCTGGTTATGTTTAGGCAAGTAAAGCAACTTGGTTATGGTTATGATTTGGGTCTGGGTTAAAAATGCTTAAAAACGGGGTTAAAAAGTGAACACGTCGGCGCTCGGACTGGCGCTCTTACAACGAGAAAGTTGAGAGTCCAGGATCCGTCCATCTCCCTTACTGGCCTATACGACCGCCTGACCTCTGGCGGTTGTTGCTTTGCGGTGTATCCACAGCACGCAATACCAACATTTGCCGTATTAACTGCGCCTCATTTTAAAGTGGAAATTAGTGTTATTTGTACGCAGATTGAAGAGGACACACGGATTTAAATATAAAAAATAAAATAAAATACTGTGAATAAACACAGATTGGCAAAGCTTTTCATTGCTGTCTCCAGACAAGTAAATATTTGTGGTTGGAATACTGTACAATAATTGCTTGCGGGGACAAGCCTTGGTATCTGTTGATTTATTTGTGTGTGTGTGTGTGTGTGTGCATCAGAGCTTGTTACTCTGGGTCTGTGTCTGTCTGAAGTTCCTCGGCCTAGAGCACACAATTATTGCCCATGGGAATGTCAGCGGACTTGTAATATACAAACGCTGCGAAGTTCAAATGCAACCAATGTGGTGCAGAAGCAGAACAAAGACCACTGCATCTCTATATTCCATGTAACCCCTTTCATTTGCGAGCAATTACAGTGTGAGGATCACCAAGATACTGTGATTTGCCTTGTTTCCTCTCTGTAGGCTATACTGCACTGACGAGAGATACAGTACACGCTTTGCGTTACAAAAACATTTGTCTTTGAAGTGCCGCAGGACAGTGTCCAAGAGTGTAGCGATCACCCAATGCCTTCTAATGTAAGTCATTCCTCTACTAAGTGCCACAGCCTGCCGAGCAAATAAAATACTGTGCCATCAAACAAGGGGTACAATATGAAATAGCATCCATTTACTCATCAAAACGGACACAAATCCCTCACCCAGATGACAGTGTTGGCAACGAGTCCATCCATCTTCAATCAGCCTTTAAATAATGCAGTGTTGTGTGGCCGGGGGGGGGGGGGGGGGGATACAAAAAAAAAAGGGACCAGATTTAGCAATCCACAAGCTGGCCCCCGCTGCATGTATCTCCTATCTTCAAGGTTATTGCCGAGCCATTTGTTGCGCGTTAGATAATTGACTCTTAGATGAAGGATAAGCGTGATTTATGGAGAAAGTGAATACATATTCCTCCATATCTCAGTGGTGATTTATGACGCGATACAGCCCGAGTGATGGCCATTTTATCTGATTGTACGTCATGCAAAGTAGTCGATCAAGTCCGCGCAATCACTCACACACCCCGTCCCGGATGGGATGACAAGGGAGAGAGAGAGAGCGAGAGAGAGAGCGAGAGAGAGGGGCATCTCTCTCTGGGTTTCTTTGGCCTCCTTAATGCCTCTTTAAGGCAGGTTATTATATGCAGACTTGGGTAAACCACGGCCACCTAAATCACACCCACTCCAAACGCACGCTGACCAGGGGGAGGGATTTATGATCTCTGTGACGGACGACCCGGAGGCCTTGGAGTGGCATTCGTCATAGGCAGGAGCGGTCTGTGCCGAGGCTCCACGTCTCAAACTGTCTTTGACCTTTTCGGACGTCCCGTGCCGATTTTATTTTCTGCCGTGAGGTAGCTTATTGGCTTATAGATTTAAGGGATTGTATATATTCAAATTGATCTCATTATGTGGGTCTTTGTTTCTCATTAGTCAGCCTGCAGGAGGGTTGGGGCTAGTTGCCATGTGGTGAGAGCAGTGGCAAATTTGCGCAGCAAACTGAATATGGGGTCTTGACCCTGTGAGGAACTCAATATTTAATTTGGCCAAAAGTAAATGTAGTGAGGGAATGAAAAATCTGGGAGTGAGACTAAAGATGATCTTTGCACAACCGTGTATGCCAGGGGCCAGTTGCACCAAGTGGTCTTATGACTGGTCTTAAGCTAAGTTGGTCGTAACTTTACGACCTAACAGCTACGCCGGTTGCACCAAGAGGGCTTAAGCCTTGTTTCCAAATGTTGAGGGTCGTTTTTTAGAATTGAATACATAGAATTGGGAACATTACATTCAATTTAATTCAGACTGCTTGGCACTAATCGCCGCCGCCATTTTCCCCCGGGGCTTCTACAGGAGGAGGGGGGTGGGAGGAGGGAGGGTGTAGTGACGCACATACAGTAGTGGGTGACGGCGCGAGGCACATTTTTGGGCCAATCGGGGCACATTCCCCGGCAATTCACATGGACGCAAATTGCTACGACCAGCGTAGTTAAGACCAGATGTAAGCCCTATTGGTGCAACAGGCGTAAATCCACTCTAAAGACTGGCCTTAACTAAGACCGACGTAGGAGTTACGACGAGGCGTAGTTAAGACCACTTGGTGCAACTGGCCCCAGGTGTGTAGCAGGAAAAGGATACGTCGAATCAGTACACTCCTGACTTACTTAAAGCCACATTCAGCAACTTTTCCATGTTTTGCTATTGGGGAAACTGTGCCCTCTGGGTGCAATAGCATCGGTATCGATATCGCCGTAAGCTCTATGTACATGTTGTGACATCGTGTACTCACCACGTGATGAAATAATAATCCATAGTTACGTGAAACGTAATTTTCGTAGCAAATCCCCACCGAGTTACTTCCTTGTTTTACTGAACACAGCGCTTCAGCTGTACAGTGCATGCGCAGTATGCCGCACACGCTGCCTTCAGGCTGCCTCCGGGACACCGGCACAAAAATGCTTAGTGCCAGGAGAGGCCTTTGGAGGGCGATAGAGGAGACATTCTCTCTGTTATAAGTCACTGTACCATCTCCAATGACTAAAAAGCTGTTATATTAAGGTGGAAAAAAATGCTTATTGGGGCTTTAACTTAAAAATACTTTTTAATAAATACAATGAATACAATGTTTCTGTCAAATGACATTCATTTGGTATATAAGAATCTGGGAATACATTCCTTACCAATGTGTTTGTAAAGGTGTCTTAACACATTTAAAAAAGGTTGAACTTCAACTCGCGTAGGAAAACCCATGACAGCTGCTGAAAGTTGGGGTATACGGAACCTTACAGTAGCCTATATGGGACACATTTAAAATGTTTAATTCTGCCTTAAGCAGCTTGTGAAAGGTTCAACTAAAGCTACATCTAAGAAGGATGTTTGTCATTGGTATGGAATAAGATGAAAAGTAATCACCATTAAGCATACATCTTTTCATTCATGTATTTAGGTTTTTGTTTGTTTGCTTCTTTTTCTCACGCATGTACAGTATGCCTGTCTGATGTTTCTCTGGCACTAAATGCTACATTGTATCGTTTTTTTAACATGTTTTGTACGTTGCTGCTTGTGATACATGTAGCGTCCTGCTAGCCTGTCGTACTTATTGTGCATGTGCTTTGCTCAATGTGTCTGCCTGTCTGTGCTTGGGCAATTTAGTTTCTTTGTGCTTTTTACTGTTGGGTTTAATGTTTGTTTCCATCGAGGACCACAATGGAAATAAGTGTTTTAATTCATACTTTCTTGTGCTATCCTCTGGGGTCAAACTTACAAGTACTTTCACCATGTGTTACTTTGTTTATCCCAAATACATTCAAATCAAATGCGGAGTAACATTATACCGATAGGCAGGCATGAGACGGAGGAGAAATGGGAGCTTCTACCAATATGACGGACAGTAACAGGCAGAGAGAGGGTGAATACACTGCAGCAAAGTAAATACAACAACATTTACTCTCTCTCTCTCTCTTAATAACAATCTGAGCCTGTGTCTGTTGCAGAAATAAGCTCATTTGGTGGACGTACATGCACGGGCTGCCGAGGCAGGAGGGGCAAGCGCTTAGTTAAGACGCAAAAAGTTACGAAAATAGGGTCCTGGTTGAAAAATACAGAAATGGTCCTTTAACCTAACTTAACTTAATTCAGGATCCTGTCCTCTCATAACCCGCGGAGTGCTCTCTCCATGTTGGGAAAGAAATGCAACTGTGTGGGCACAATAGGACTCGCTGGGTCCTTGTTGAAGTGAGCTGGTCCAGATACCTACTGTCCCCTCAGATTTAGCACTGCATGTTTGACACCCAATTTAAAACCCCTCACGGTGCCTTTAATCTAACCAGCAGTCTTCACATCCACCCATTCCATTTTAATCAGCAATCGTGTGGCTCTACCTTCCCCCAATTATTTGCCACATTAACACCCCCCCTTCCAATCCCCCCCCATCCCTCTCCTCATCCCACCCCTTTTTATGTCTCACTGGTTTATATGTGTGCACCACACACGTTCCAACATGATAACCCCACACACCCCTTTCCCAAAATAAGATGTATCTATAATGCATATCCCCACTCATCTTGCTGAGACCCCCCCCCCGCCGGCCCCGCTCCGCCCCCGCACGCCTCATCTCCATGCCAAACCTCTGCGCTTCTCTCACTGATTAAAAATCATCATAATAAATCTTTTAAGTTGGCTTTTAAAAAGCAGCCACATCCTCCCTGCCTAAGAATAACTATGTGGTGAGTCCCAGTGATTAAAGGAGTTACAGTGCCGGGGAGTTTAAAGAGGTCACGGAGGGCAAAAGGTGCAGGCCATGATGGAGGCAAGTCTGCAACCCTGACGGCTCGCTCTATTCAAATGTAGAACATGGATAGATACATTATTCATTGTACTTCAAAAGACCCATGTTTTCGAAAAGTATAGTTTTGAGAGTTCTCCTCAAAGTTAAGCTGTGTGTGTGTGTGTGTGTGTGTGCGTGCGTGTGTGTTTTTCTTTTTCCAAAACTTCCCAAAACTTCCACTTCTTTAAGTCAAGCTGCATTTCTCCTCTTTCATAGCAGAATAACTCACCTTGGCATTTTCTCCTTTACTTTTGTAATTAATGCCAGGCAATCTATCACTTCTTGAATTTTCAGCAAGATTAAAGATGGCTGATGTTTACACAGCGTTACAAAGAGTCACTGAGCTTGTACAGGGAAAGGGCATATTGATCATGGTGCTGTACATTCTGACACCGCTTGACTTATTGTGCCTCGCAGTCCTTTGTTGCCATATTCATCAAATGAATACAAAGCTTCACGCTGAGCTTCAAGGAAGTCAGCATTTCCTTCTTTACAGACTAAAACCTAGATCTCTATCCACCTTATTCCTAGCTGCCTGCCACGATGCCTTACGTGAAATATGGGCGCTTCTTCCGGTGTAATCCTCCCAGGCTCCCTCCCCCCGTTACGTCGCTGACACGGACACAACATAGCCCGTCTGCGTCTGTAAACGATGTTTCAAAGCTGCAGGCGAAGGGAGAAAATCCCGTCCAGCTTGGCCGATAAATAACCCGAGTGGTTCAAAGAGCAACAGGTTAGCGGATGTGATAGATAACATTATTCCGTTCCCTCAAATAAGTCGTCAAACGAGTGTTATTTCTTTGTGACGAGCAACTTTTCTCCCAGCGTCGGAGTATGACGAGGAAATGCGCCGAGTACGAGCGCCGCAGACCCTCTGCCAGCAAAGTAACGTTAACAACCAGCTGCAACAATCAGTCAAGTTCTAGACCGGACCGGACCTTGCACCCGTAATCATTTCACAGCGGGGCATTCAAAAAATAAGGTGGATACAAGAAAGCGGTCATTTACTCACCTACTTGAAGAAGTCAGTCATCCATTTTTAAGCCACAGGGACTAATGGAGGCTCGAGTCACTGGGTCACACATTGGAGCCGGCGCCATGTGAGAGCAGCCATTAACTCTACATTTAACCATGAGATGAGAGCTCCACCGGAGGCAGCGGTTCATCGTAGTTCAGGGTGCCCACGCTCTCCCCACGCTCCCTCCTGCTCTCTGGCTCCTCATTGGGAGGCTATAAATGTTTTACACGGCCAAGAGTCAATCCTGAACTGCGAAGGCGAGCCAAAAAAAGGACAGTATCCACACGCATTATAAATGTGATAAACAGACAGAGGCAGATAGACCCCAGACGTGTGAAATATGAGGACACCCACATACTGAGACATGATGCAGACACACTCAAGCACATGAAACATGTGATGCAATATCTTACTCACTCTGACAGACAATACACCGCTCCAAACCCCCAGTGGATATCATTTGCAGGTGCATGTGCCCACTCTCTGTTAAGTTCCCGTCTTAGCCTGAAGCAACACATGAGAGAGAGAGAGAGGGGGGGGGGGGGGGGGGGTCAACCACCAAACAGCCAGAGCAACAACCGCTGTACCCTGTGTGCCAGCGGCCAGGGTAGCGCTGCACCTGGCAGCCCGGCACCTCTGCTTCAAGATGGCAGCACCCGCCTGGGGGCATGCCGGAGTCCAGTCCCCCATGTGGAAAAGCTGATCAACCCCTCTGCCCATGTTGTGCTGTGTGACAGGACCCCGCCGCTAAAGTCAGGTCACTCTGGGAGAGAGGCTATGCTGTCTGCCTGCCTGCCTGTCTGTCTGATACAGTTAGGTGGCTGTATTTTTTAGAGTCAACTTGTTGTGAACTACAGTAACTGTGTGTTTGCCAAGTGAACACACCAATCTGCTGTTGCTGGGATGAGATGCGTTATCCCACCGGTCTTGGGGGCAGAACACGCCCTACGCAACATTCAAGCGCCAGGATTGGCCAGGCAGACGCCCATGCAGACGATATTGATCCAATGAAGTCATGTTAGCGTTCGCAATGTTACATTAAGGAACGCCCATGATTGATTTCAATGTCAGCTATCAAGATGAATTCAGTTGATGAATGAAATTGTTATGACCGTGGATGCAGTGTGTGGGAGATTTGCGATGTGTGAGCCTGAACTGTCAAAAAAATGTGACGGGGGGGTAATGGCTCGCTCCAGGCCAATCCCGGCGCTTGAATGCTGCGTAGGCGGCCACAGGGCATGTTCTGCCCCCAAGACCGGTGGGATCCATAATAACACGGATGAGATTATGTGGGTGGCTCTTATGTATTTCATACCTCTACACCTGTCCAAATAGTCAGTGACTGGAAGTCACGACTGGTGAGCACTCTCAAAAGTTTCAAAAAGTTACGGTGCACGGCGCAAAAAATAACACAGTAAGAAAATATTAAAATAGAATTAGAAAAATACATAGTAAAATGCATATAAGTGAATGCATAGGATAGAGATACTGCAGGTCCACACATGACGCCCCCACACTGCATTACAGTGCAAGAGCATCATGCGTGAACCCACAGCACATCCACCCGATGCACCCCCTAAAGAAAACAACTCAGCAAAAGTTCTTCATTCAAGCCCTTGGGGTGTTCTGTCTGTAAGGTATGTATCCAAAATGCCTCTCTTTGTAACAAGGCCTTGTCTCTGTCACCCCCCCTCTTCAGTGGACTGACATAATATTTTCTTACTGATTTTTGTTATTCTAATATGTTGACTTTCCATCTGTGCTTATTTAACACAAGTGTGGCCATCCAGCCTCATTCTTCTCGTTTGCAAAACATTGCATTCCTGCTGTGTAATATATACAGACTTATATACAAGTATACTGTTTAAAATTGTACCTTTATCTCTTTTTTGATATTCTCTGATGTTTTTGATATTATATTCGTTGTTATTTTATGTTGTGAGATATTTCCAGTACTTGATAATGTAATTGATTGTACTTCCGGTTTGACACTATTTATACGTCATGTCCGTCTTCTGTCAGCACAATGCTGAGGAAGGCTCACGCCGAAACGTTCATTGTCATTGCTGCTTGAAGGTAATAAAATAACCCAAAAGGATTTATTTTGAGTGCTGGTTTTTTGTCCCTCTATACCTCTACACCTGACCTTACACCCACGGGCGCAGTGGAGGGTAAACGTAAAGAGACCGTTTACTCACCTATTTTCAGATCAACTATATCAGTCAATGAGGGGAGCATGGGTAAACTGTACTCACTTTGGATAGTTTACCCACCTCTGTATTTACCACTACACCCCCTGCTTACACCTGCTACTGTATGACTAACATTAAAAAGTGTGTGAAGTGTCATTCCTGTTTGATGTGAATCAATCCCTGCAGCAACCGCAGGTCTGAGGCAATCAATAGCAAGCCCTGGGCTAAGAGGCACATAATGTTTAAGTTGCAAACCAAATGTTCTTCTATTTTGCCATTTTCATTCATTCTCTTCTGTGAGTTCTGGACAAAATTCATTAGCAGATGCGTACTATTCAAAAATCGTCCTGCAATGAAAGTCATTCAAACAAGTGGAATTTGGACACCCTATAAATAAATGTAAATGCATTGAAAAGTATTTAGTATTCATGATATAAAATAACGGCCCTGGTACAGACAAAATTGTGGCGTCTGGTGGAGGCATCTATTAATAACAAAGAAAGTTCTACTGTGTTCAAATTTCACACTTCAATGCCAATTCACCAATCTAATTTACTGGAGAAACACTACAGAAAACTTCAACCTGATACTCCACAATTGTCACATAGTCACAAGTAATCATGAAGTCTGCAAAACTGTTCAAAATGCAATAGGGAACATTTTGCTAATCAAAAGCAGAAAAGCAAAATCAAAAGAGCAGGTGAATTGTTTTTCCCATTTTAGCTACAGTATGATATTCATTTGGAGAAGTCTGTACATAACATATTGGTTAACATCATCAACATTCTCACATACTGTAGTTTTATCTACACTAGAAATCTCACGCTGGGCGGCCTCACCCGCCCTGCAGCTCACCCACCGGCGTGGGGTTGCACATGCAAGATTGATTCATGTATTTAATTGCATCGGCCTCCATTGCAATGATGTGAAAATGAGTTTTGGGGAAAAGCACAGACAGACAGACAGACAGAGAGAGAGAGAGAGAGAGAGAGAGAGAGAGAGAGAGAGAGAGAGACAGACACACACACACACACCCACCCACCCACCCATATGCAGTGCTGATCTAACCATTTGGTTCAGCTGCTAATATTAACTAGGAAGCAAAGTGGCCTGAAATTACTTTATTCTCAATGGGATACATTAAAGCAGCTGATCAGCTCAGTAGCCAAATCAGCTCTGAAGTAAACTGCCAAATGGGCCTAATTAAAACTGCTTATGCATTAGATCCATACATCACACAGACAATGTGAGACTGTACATAATCTCTATGCGTTTATTTTAATTATTTGATAAACCATGGGTATGGCTGTAATGCATTTTTAAAGCAAACACACACACACACACACACACAAAACCTACACAAATAAAAATGAGACTGAACTTGTATGATATTAAAAACCTTAAGTGATTACGTTAAATGAAATGTTAAGTGACTCATTGTTTGCATCACACAGCAGAGACAGTACTGTATTATAGTACAAGATCATTGGATTCTACTACTGTATTTTCCATTCCATTTAAGTGACTGTAATGAGGCAAGCTGTGTTTTCCCCTCTGCCTGTACTGTATGCGATATTTGTTTTCCCATGATGGCGAAGGCATGACCCGCCCCTCTCTGCCTCTGATTGGCTGACTGTACTCGGCTGCTCCCACCTTCTTTCCAGGCGAGCCAGAAGTATCTCAAACGTGAGCAGCAGGTGCAAAACAAGAATTAAATCAACAAGCATGAGATACTTCATTATATGGAACGTTACAATTGCAAACCCTATATCTGAGTTATTTAGACCTACTTAGCCTATTGCACAGACGTGTCATTTTTTCTTGTCATACCAAATTTAATCACATTGTTGCTCTGATTAACTCATTCAGGGCCAATGACGTCTTTGACGTGTTATCAGGAATAGCCCAGAGGGCCAATGACGTGTTTGACGTGTTTTTGTTTTTATTCGTGCAGCGCATAGTTAAAACACTTCCCCAGCCTGTCACATGGTATCAGGTCCCTAGCATCTAAGACAACACGTGAACAAACACATACCAACCAGGTGTTGTTTTGAAATTGAGCAAGAGGAAAAGCAGAAAACGGGTAACGCTTCCTTGTGCAGACAGGAGAAACGCCATTGAAACGCCCCCCGGCGCGCTGCACGAGCTGGAGTCGCCTTCCTCTGTGCCAGCCAGGAGAAAACGGGAGAAAGTAATCAAGAGATGTGTTTGATCATCGGAGGAATGAGGAAATGATTGATCAGTTTGCGAGGGCGGTGAGGACGTGTTGAATAGCCGAGGGGAAAACGGGAACGATCAAATAGCAGAGAGGATATGACAGGGAGACATGGACGAGGACGGGTGTACCAGAACAAATCAAAATAAACACAGGAACAGCTAGGCAGCAGCGGGCAGAAGGCAGTCGCAGCAGCCCGCTGTCCTTCTCAGTTGGTTCATGAAATCGCTGGGCTGCGTGCCCTCCAGTGTTGCTCCTGGCCAATCCCAGCGCCACAGGGCGTGGTTATTGCTTATCCTATGTGGGGTTAGAAATCTAAAAGGGGGATCGTGTGTGTGTGTGTGTGTGTGTGTGTGTGTGTGTGTGTGTGTGTGTGTGTGTGTGTGTGTGTGTGTGTCTGTCTGTCTGTCTGTCTGTCTGTCTGTCTGTCGGTGTGTCTGTCTGTCTGTCTGTCTGTCTGTCTGTCTGTCTGCACACTCACTCACACCGAGTAAACTGTATTGTTGAATGTAAAAAAAAAGCACTTCATGTGTATATATATATATATATATTTATTTATTTTGTCATTTGTGTCCTAACGAATAATATTTACATGTCTGATGTCAATACAGTTCAAAATAAAATAATTGAGAGTGAGTTCTGCCTGAGATTGTGCCCTTTTACAAAAATTGCCTTTTCTCCTGTTTATTTTCTCATGGAGACCTTCTGGGGGAAAACAGGGTGTATATAAATGGCTATAAGTAGAGTACAGAACATGCTAAAAGCTCACTTTTTTTTTCCTGGTGAACCCAGAGACGTACATCTTCATTTTGAGGTATTGCAAATCACTCTGGTGCTAATAGATAATTTACTGTGGGTCTTGAAAGATGACCAACAATTATGAAAATCTTTGGCCTGTGCTAAATATTGGCAGTCCTAAACTGGCCCTGAATGAGTTAAGTAGAAGTACAGTTGTGTACACACTGTATTCACACTGACAATAACACAGAGCATAACCAGAGATCAGACTATATAAAAAACAAACACACATTGGTGTCTTTCATGCATGCTAGCAAGTGAAACTGCTGTCTGTCTGACCATAGACTGTAGAAAGAGACACAGGATAGCCAAGCGAATGTGATTGGATGAACGTTTGACGCTAGGCCAATCACAGGCAGAGAGGGTGCCTCCAGCCTTCGCCATCATCCGAAAAAGAATATCGCGTACTGTATGTATGCATAATGCACGCATGTCAATTCTGTATATCATCAGCTGTAGTCAACCCAATCGCCAGAATAAAATGTCGGCATTGTACTATTCTAGAATCCACAGAAATGTAAGATGTGAACATTTGTGAATGACAATATGTTGCATATCATGTTTACAGTATCCCACTGAGGGTCCTCCAGTAACAGCCTCCTTCGCGCCCGCCTCATAGCCACCGCTACTTCCTGGCTACCGACCCGGCACGGGGCGAAGCCTGCTAGCGAGTTACGGGAGCCTCGGCTCGACTGGCAGCTACTGGCCCGGTTTGGCAATGTGTCGCGGGAGCCACGGCTCGCATCGCCGGTTAAGTTTTGGCAAGTAAAACAACTTGGATGGGTTTAGGAAAGTAAAGCAACTCACTTTTAGTTGGGGTTAGGCAGGTAACAGTTGGGTTAGGCAACAAAGAAGCAACTTGGTTAGGGTTATGGTTTGGGTCAGGATTCGATCCTGCACTCGTGACGACAAAGTTGCATGTCGAACGCTAGCGGTCCAAAACTTCCATCCCTACTCCCTACTTTAATGTACTTAAACCTCAGACTGTTATGACGTTCAAGATCATTAATTATTCACATATGGGGAAGGCTATATTGGATCATGTTAGCTATGCAGTCTGACTGAGTCCTTTATGCAGCACAACAATGACTAAACACAAACAGAAGATGGAGGGCTATGCACTGTTGCAGAGGGGTTTGGCCTCAGAGTACTCATCACCACTTTAGAGTATGGCCATTTACATATTGTTGAATTAATTGCATGAATGGGTCAACTGCAATTATCACATAGCCTATAGGCTACTGGTCTAGATAATGTGCCATACTCCCAGAGTCTATTTTTCAAATAAAAATAGACTCTGGGTTCCCAGATTGCATTTTGATAAGAATGCACTCTCATCTAGACATGAAGTTGTTGACATGTGTGTGGTGACCTGCAAAAACCTTTCACTTGGAAAAAAAACGTGACATTTTCAGTTTTTGATATTTCTATATATTTTAAACTCTCCCCTATACATTTTTGAATGACTGAGATAGCTATAATTGCTTTAATTAAAGATTCCACAACATTTCATTTTCTACATAAACCATAAAAATACTTTCCATTTTCCTTCAGAGAGATAGGAATTTAGAGAATCAATTTATGTGGAGAATGTACAAGAAAGCAAAACGTTGGAGAATGTTTCCTAACACACAGAGAGAGAGAGAAACGTGCTACAGTAAGCAAAATGGGACAACATACAATTGGCTGCAAATGATAACTTTGGCAATGTTGGACCTGTATAATTTGTGTCTTATACCTGTAGTGTTTGGACCCACAGAGAATATTATTGGCTCCAGCTGTCGATTCAAACAGCAAGCTTCCGCTGCTAGGCCTCTTGCTGCTAACGATGAGTCCAAACGGGGGTTTGTCAAAATATCTCCAGAAAAGTCATTTGTTGGATCCACGGGGGAGTTGAGAGTAAACAAAAGTTGCAATGTAATTAAATTACAATTAGCTCTAATTCCACGACAGTTCCACCATTACGCACACTTTCACTAATCGGGAAATCACAGGACTATTTTTCACTGCTGCGGCATACTGCTGAGGGGTGAAAGTGTGCCACTGGTGGCGTGATCTAGTTCTGCGGAAGGTCAGGTCAATTTGGATAAACGTTTGGGAGTGTTTGTGGGAAGATTCTGAGTGCAGTGCTGCTTCTTTCCAGGCTGTGAATGTATACCTTGGTTGTTCACCATATTATTGTTTTCACATATAGCCTATTTTTTGGGAGGTATACTGACATGACATGTATAGCCCTGGCCTATACATTTCTGCTTAGGAATTTCAGATTAATTATGGGATTACAGTGACTTCAATCATCCCATCCAGTGTTACAAGTATTGCTAAGATGCATATCACTGTTGCCAAACAGTCCAATTAAATCAATGCAACTGTTTACTAAAACTAAGTTTCTGTTTATACGCCACTGTAGAAGCAGGGAAATTAATTTACTGTATCTCAAAAACGAGATGCTAACTTGCATAGAAAACATCTAACTTTTGTAACATTTGACCACAAGGTAATAAATAGCCTGCCATCTCCAAACAACTCAGTGACATAGCATTATCCATCCTATTCCCCCTTCTGTCAATGGTCCTATAGCAGTGAGGGATAGCAAAAGTGCCCTTTGCTGCCCAGCTAATTGATCCATGTGGCTGAGGCTCCAAATGGGCCTGACTCAGAGCCAACTGCCACATGGGTTCAGGATTATCAGCACAGCCATAGCACACATCTCTGCCCCTTTGTCACAAATGATGAATTTCAGTTGGCTAGTGCGTGTTTGGTGTAGGTGAGAGGGATATATAGAAGGGAAGACAGTGAGAGTGTTTGTGGGAGAGAGAGAGAGAGAGAGTGTGTGTGTGTGTGTGTGTGTGTGTAGGTGTGTGTGTGTGTGTGTGTGTGTGTGTGTGTGTGTGCGTGTGTGCGTGTACGTGTGCATGTGTGTTTGGCATTCAGCATCCAGGCCAGCAAATTAAGTAAACAGGTTGTTGATTGAGTGCCTTGCACGCACACTTTTGGTGGCACAGATCATACAAGACAGTCATACCCAATGAGAAAAATGTATGTGACTTTTTTCCACAAGCTGGCTTCAACTACAACATGAAAAAACCTTGTCCTTCAGGCGTAGCCTTTTATCAAATCTCAGTGATGTATAATTTATCCATCTCTCAGTGAAAATAAATGTTTTATAGAACTTCTTGATTTTTGCAAGGCCAATTCCATACCCTAGTTCGGCACTCTCTCTCTCTCTTTGGTATCCTTGGACTCAATGAAAACTTGATTGGTGACTCACACTTGCTGACACTTTCTTTTCAGTCAGACGGCAAAGAGCTGGATGCCTCTCAGCCGGTATTCGATCTTAGTCAAACAGAATTCACCGTTTGTCCGTAAGACTTATACTTTGAGATGAGAATCGATCAATTAAGCCTTTGTGTAATTGTATAAAGAAATGTATTAAGAAGAAAGTCCTGTCCTTGACGCACTCAGAAAACACATTTTCCTCGAGCCAAAAACGTCCACACCATTCTTCAGTGTCTCGTCTGCGCTCCTCATTCCTCATATCGACAGCCTGCGACTGAAAAGCCACTGAGGCTCTCAACACCATAACAGAAGCAAGGCTGAGTGTGATGAGGCTGTTTTTCATACCATGTTGCACAGTAAACAAAATCAAAGATTGATGAGTTTCATGCTTGGCATCAGAAGCACTCCTATCTGTGCCTGGACGGGGAGTACAGGCCTAATTTCCTTTTCCTTGCCCAAGTCCAGAACCCTCCTGCTATGGGCAGGAGGCAGGAGGGCGCACTTGTTCGCTCGCGCCAAGAGAAAACAAATGAGCGAGTCAACTTTGGCCGAGCACACCCCTTTGAACTTGCACACCAAGCTTTCTCTATATCTCCATTTCACCATTCTTCCATCACCTCAGCTCCTACGTTTCCATCTTTCCTCTCGGGCTCTCACGACGGCCACCCCAAAAAACTAGCTGCATTTACAGTATGGCCGTACTTACCTTAGAAAATATCACATGTAACAGTTCTGCAGTCCAACAATCATAAACTATATAATTTAGATACTCGACTCCAGAATCAATATCTGTAGCAACCTCAATTCAAGCGGCAGTGGAGAGACTTTCAGGTTTTTGGCACAGGTCCTCTGAGTCCAACCTGCTCCGGTCCGCCCCCTCCATCGGGCCAAAGTTGATACAGAGCCATCAATTCCATTAAGCACTGGGCCTGATACACGCAGCTAAAGCTCTGAGCGCGATAAGACTTGGAGAGGAAATAGACTGAGTTGTAATTCATGATCTGTCACCGTCTCAAAAGTTTCTCTGCCCACCTTCTCCCCATAGATAACTCCAGACACTCCTACTTTGTGACTTCATTACAGCCTGTGGTAAGAGTGAGATAAGGGCGTCTTTTACAGGGGATTCATTTTGTTCTGGACTTAAAAGTACCAAAAAAAAAACAAGGTCGGAGCAAAATACTGAATGTGCTCGCTGATTTCATCTATTTCCACATTACAAACACCTGCAATTAGTTAATTTATAATTGATTTATTCGTTAATTTAGGAGTCTGTAGGTCCCCTCCACTTGCACGATAAGGAATATGGGTTGTGTTCAGTTCCCCATAGTTTCCAATAGCATGCAGAGCCAGGTCTCTGTCTTGCAGTAATTGCTGTCTACTGTGGGATAGCAGAGCACATCCAACACATTCAACCTTCTTAAGAGCCTCTTTGCCAATTCAGCTGATGCACTCTTGCCACCACCCTAATCATAATGTTTCCCGATGAATTCAAAAGATGCTTTGCAGTAAATATTGTAATGACTAATAGTGCTTTCTGACCTATGACCCCCCCCCTCCTCCTCCCCCCAAGAATTAAAATAGGATCAGGGGACCAATTAAGTTGAGGGCTTCTGCCTCAATGTGACTCATGTGATTAGTGGACGTGTTGTCCTTCATGGTCACAGTGTGGGCTGGTCACACGTCAGACAAATGACATTCTTGGAAGTTAGAAACCCTCATTAGTGTTTTACTTGCACCTGTGTTTACCCTGCCTTTTCGACACAAAATGGCCTCCGTGAGAAGGGTCTATTGTGATGTCATCAGTGATGTAATAGATGGTAAATGGTAAATGGCCTGCATTTATATAGCGCTTTATCCAAAGCGCTTTACAATCAGTAGGTATATACATTCACCCATTCATACACCGATGGCGGCAGGCTGCCAGGCAGGGTGCTGGCACACCATCAGGAGCAATTCGGGGTTCAGTATCTTGCCCAAGGACACTTCGACATGCAGAGGAGTAGCCGGGAATCGAACCACCGAAAGCGATTAGTGGACGACCCGCTCTACCTCCTGAGCTACAGCCGCCCCTAATAATAATAATAGTTCCTTCCTGGTTGAGGCTACCGTAAGTGGTGGGTTACCATTATTGGTAGAGAAGATCAGTGTCAAAGTGTGAGTGGCAGTACATGCTATTGAAGAAGAGAGAATGGCATTCTTTTCCATTTCACATATCTTTCCTTGAAAGAAATACTGCAGTCCAGCTAGGAGTGAGATTATTGTCTGCATGCAGGCAGAGTCAATTGAAAATGTAAAATTGGAATGCTGTGTTAGTATGATATTCTTGTTCAAGGTTTGTCGTCAGTCTCTCTAGA
This sequence comes from Poromitra crassiceps, assembly GCF_964638095.1. Taxonomy (NCBI): domain Eukaryota; kingdom Metazoa; phylum Chordata; class Actinopteri; order Beryciformes; family Melamphaidae; genus Poromitra; species Poromitra crassiceps. The sequence continues at coordinate 39,249,989 of NC_139643.1, read as the reverse complement.
TTTACAGAGGAAAAAGGTTGGAGTTGGATGTGGAACATAATGTTCCCCACATACAATACAGGAGGGTATTTGATATTCAAGTCATTTGAGCCTGTGTACAGATCTGATGGATAACAAGTGCGCTCGGGCAGAATTCTATTTAGAATTATGCTCGGCTGCAATAGAGCAGCCGTGGAACTCTGGAACACATATTAGCCTAATATTCTTTATACATGAGTTATGCCGTCATCTCCTAATTTTCACATCATGACATGTATGCCAGAAAGGAAAGATAACTAAGAGCTCTCATCTGTTTCCTGTTTTTGGCAAGTAGTCATAATAATGTGTCTGCATCCTATGGCTCATTATCGCTACTAATTATGTCAGTAAACAAATTCATATTTTACTGAAAATGGACATCAAATAAACAGTGTCCAAGCATTCTGCGTGTGGTTCCTCAATTGCATCATCTTGCTTTTTTTCCTTTTTTTAGGGCAGACACACTTTCCCTACTTTTTGCAGATGGTGATTAAATCTTTAATTGTCCAGGGTAGGCGGGTCTGAGGAGCAGGGAGAGGAAACTGGCAAACTGATTTTTAATTAACCCACTAAATTAAGAGTCACCCAGATACTAAGATAGACACTCCTTACTGATAGTAAAGGTGCGAGCTACTAAGATAGATTCAGTCACATACCTCTGGCTGATCTATTTCTCTCTCTCTCTCTTTCTTTCCCTGTCTCTCTCCCCCCACCGCTCTGTATTACTCAATCAGGAGAGATCATCAGTCAATGCAGCCACATGGCCGCATGTCATAATAGGAGAGAGAGAGCCAGAGAGAGGCAGCTACAGAGCGAGAGAGATAGAGTGGCAGCTACTGTATAGAGAGAGAGAGAGAGAGAGGCAGCTACAGAGCGAGAGAGATAGAGTGGCAGCTACTGTATAGAGAGAGAGAGAGAGGCAGCTACAGAGCGAGAGAGAGAGTGGCAGCTACTGTATAGAGCGAGAGAGAGAGAGAGAGAGGCAGCTACAGAGCGAGAGAGATAGAGTGGCAGCTACTGTATAGAGCGAGAGAGAGAGAGAGAGAGAGAGGCAGCTACAGAGCGAGAGAGATAGAGTGGCAGCTACTGTATAGAGCGAGAGAGAGAGAGAGGCAGCTACAGAGCGAGAGAGATAGAGTGGCAGCTACTGTATAGAGAGAGAGAGAGAGGCAGCTACAGAGCGAGAGAGAGAGTGGCAGCTACTGTATAGAGAGAGAGAGAGAGAGAGGCAGCTACAGAGCGAGAGAGATAGAGTGGCAGCTACTGTATAGAGAGAGAGAGAGAGAGGCAGCTACAGAGCGAGAGAGATAGAGTGGCAGCTACTGTATAGAGAGAGAGAGAGAGGCAGCTACAGAGCGAGAGAGAGAGTGGCAGCTACTGTATAGAGCGAGAGAGAGAGAGGCAGCTACAGAGCGAGAGAGATAGAGTGGCAGCTACTGTATAGAGCGAGAGAGAGAGAGAGAGAGGCAGCTACAGAGCGAGAGAGATAGAGTGGCAGCTACTGTATAGAGAGAGAGAGAGAGAGAGGCAGCTACAGAGCGAGAGAGAGTGGCAGCTACTGTATAGAGCGAGAGAGAGAGAGAGGCAGCTACAGAGCGAGAGAGAGAGAGAGAGAGGCAGCTACAGAGCGAGAGAGAGAGAGAGAGAGGCAGCTACAGAGCGAGAGAGAGAGAGAGAGAGGCAGCTACAGAGCGGGGGAAATGGCAAAGAAAGAGGAAAAGTGAAATGCGTCGCCTATTTGAAGGACCGCCCCCCCCCCCATCAAATCCTTTCTCAGTCAGATAAGGCAAGTCCTCAGACCAGCATAATAATGATGGGGTTGCTGCTGAAGAGACACTTCTGCTGTGGCTTTTGAACTCTCATCTCACTAATTCACATCTATAATCTATAGATCTATAGATCACCCAGCCTATGTTCCCAAAAGGATCAGTCTATAATCTGTAGATCTATCGATCACCCAGCCTATGTTCCCAAAAGGATCAGTTTGGCATTGGGGCATTTGTTAACGTAATTTGAATTAAACTGCACAGCTCATTTGCGGCATCACATTTTATGGTGAGGAAGGAGCCATTTCAGCTCCGTGGACGCCGAGCTTCACATGTTTTGATGGCTGATAATGAAGACTGGAGAGTTGAAATGCAGCCGTCAGAAGCAGGGGAAAGTCCATGGTGGACATGCGTGTGTGCTTCAGTAAGTAAGTCACAGGCTGAGCATAATAATAACTAGGGATGCACGATATTGAATTTTTGATTCCGATACCGATATCGATAACTTCTTGCTCCTCAAGGCCGATACCGATACGATAACCGATAATATATATATTTTTTTTTATACATATTTTTTCCTGTAGTTTTTGTTTTGACCTAACCAGATGTATAAATGACATGAGCATTACTACTATGAACAAAACAAAGCCAAGAGAACAGTTTTGACTCTTCAAATAAAGTGACTATTTATTTTTCAAAATAAATATAATAATCTGAGTCAACTGCAATATGTCAAACTGTCAATGTGTTTCCTTGAACAATAAATGAAGAATACCAACAACTATTTGTGTGTGTGTGTGTGTGTGTGTGTGTGTGTGTGTAGGTGTGTAGGTGTGTGTGTGTGTGTGTGTGTGTGTGTGTGTGTGTGTGTGTGTAACATGTAAACATTTTCTAATAGTAAGGCTCATCACTCTCAGTGGTACAAAAATAAAGGCCTATAGAACGGTTGCAATTAGCAATAAGACAGGACAGTCAGACCTGTCTCTACATGTAAACAAAACAAATTGAAAAAGTGCATTGACTGCATTCCTTTCCTATTCCCTTACAGTAACAAAAAGCAAAGCTACTGAAACAAGTTAAACATTTCTGTAACAAACTGAAAGTGCAGTCCTCCTCACAGTAAGAAAAAGCAAATAACTTAAGGTACTGAAACTTTCTATGTAACAAACTGAAAGTGCATTCCTCACAGTATAACAGTCATTTTACAGAACAAAGGATTGTAATCCATAATATGACAGTGGGTGAACCCATTTTACCTAAGGCATGAGGTTTTAACGGTTCTATTTTTTCTCAATTGAGAGAGAGAGACAGAGAGAGACTCTACTCTTTTTCGACTACTTCTACTTGTTTTAACTCTGGGTGGATCAGTGGGAGATTTTTTTTTATGAAGAGGAGCTTCTCTGCCTTATCGCATAGCAGTCGGTTTCTTTTCTCCGTCATCACGTTTCCAGCGGCAGAAAACAAGCGTTCAGAGTCAACACTGGTGCATGGTGCTGACAGATATTTACGAGCAAGCTGAGACAGTCGCTCGTAACGGGACTGGTTGCTCCTCCAGTATTCAAGTGGGCAACGGTTCAACTGAAGGGTGGGCTCCAACAGATAGGACCGGAGCTAACAATAAAAACATCTTTATTTTTTCAAACGCCTTGTCGATAGGTACAGTCCCCGCCGGTTCCTTCCTAGGCTTCTCAGCTTCTTGAGCCACTTTCGCTTCCTCGTATGCGTTTAACACACCATCGTAGCGATGGCGATGTTTCAGGTGACTTATTAAGTTGGATGTGTTGTAGCTCGATGCCTTTTTCCCTCCTCGTGGAACTTCTGACTTGCATTTATTGCAAATGGCAAGCGAAGCGCTTTCCTCAGAAACTTTAAAAAAGTCCCAAACTACCGACGCTCTGTTGCTCAGCCAGCGTGCACTGCTGTTGTTCTGGGACGTTCAGGACATTACGTCATCACGCTGGAGAGAGGGAGCGCTGGATTTGTGGAAAAACAACCCCTTCCTAAACCACACACAATCACTGATACCATTGTACTGGTAAAACGGGAGGGGCCTACAAAAAAACAAACGCCCTCATCCCAATCCACCCACACCGCAGTTGTTTGACCAAAAAAAATAAATTATATATTATCGGAGCTATTAATAATGTTATCGGATTTATCTGAATGACGTCATAATTGTTGATATCGGGTCCGATACGTATCTGTCCGATAACTATCGTGCATCCCTAATAATAACTGCACATCACACTGATCTCAACAAGTCTAACTTCCAATTGTCTATAGAAACACAGCAGATTTGTTATTGAGTTTGGCATGTCTGTATGTGCGTTTGTGCAAATATGTACTTGCTGTGTTGACTGTGTGTGACCGGCTCTGTCAGAAGAGAGATCAGAGTCGCTGCAATCTGTTCGCTGGCTCCTGAGTGTCCATTCTGGTCCAGACCTGTCCTACAGCCAGGCCTCACTAAGGCTACTGTAGACCTGTCCTACAGCCAGGCCTCACTAAGGCTACTTTAGACCTGTCCTACAGCCAGGCCTCACTAAGGCTACTGTAGACCTGTCCTACAGCCAGGCCTCACTAAGGCTACTGTAGACCTGTCCTACAGCCAGGCCTCACCCAAGGCTACTTTAGACCTGTCCTCCAGCCAGGCCTCACCAAGGCTACTGTAGACCTGTCCTACAGCCAGGCCTCACCAAGGCTACTTTAGACCTGTCCTCCAGCCAGGCCTCACCAAGGCTACTTTAGACCTGTCCTCCAGCCAGGCCTCACCAAGGCTACTGTAGACCTGTCCTCCAGCCAGGCCTCACCAAGGCTACTGTAGACCTGTCCTACAGCCAGGCCTCACCAAGGCTACCGTAGACCTGTCCCTCAGCCAGGCCTCACCAAGGCTACTGTAGACCTGTCCTCCAGCCACGCCTCACCAAGGCTACCATAGACCTGTCCTACAGCCAGGCCTCACCAAGGCTACTTTAGACCTGTCCCTCAGCCAGGCCTCACTAAGGCTACCGTAGACCTGTCCTACAGCCAGGCCTCACCAAGGCTATCGTAGACCTGTACTCCAGCCAGGCCTCACCAAGGCTACTGTTAGTACTGTAGACCTGTCCTACAGCCAGGCCTCACCAAGGCTACCGTAGACCTGTCCTACAGCCAGGCCTCACCAAGCCTACTTTAGACCTGTCCTGTAGCCAGGCCTACCAAGGCTACGGTAGCAGATGCCTGAGACTGTCCCCTCCACCTCCACCCCCGCCTACGCACACAGACACACTAGGGCTGCTCGATTTTGGCAAAAATCATAATCCCGATTATTTAACGCGATTACTCATTGACTTTGGCAGCATCATGCATTCATTTAACTTGATTTTTTTTTTTTTTTTATACTGGACGTCTTTTAACTTTAAATTGAAAAACAAAGAAATAAAATAAAAGTATTATTGTTTTTAAAATAAATAATACATAAAAAATAATAATTGTTTTATCTCGACCATCTTGTTTTCAGAATTGTGGGAATCCAAAATTGTAATTGAGATTAAAATTGGATTAATTGAGCAGCCCTAAGACACACACAAGCCTGGCAGGATGGCATTGATCTTCCTGGGAATCGCAGCCTTGCCTGCCACAGTATAGCTGTGGTGACCAGATTGTCACACACACACACACACACACACACACACACACACACTTCTTACCAGAGATATCAACCCTCTGGTAAGAAAACAAGCATGCACAAAAGTAATTCCTCAAACACAAAAATGCGCTTGATAAAAAATATATAATACGTCGTAAGCCTTATGACAATGAATAGTAAATGTGCTTGTAAACCATAATCTTCTGGCTTGACAACATTATTGTTCCAGATAGGTTGCTTCATCCCCACAAAGTCATAATCCAAATCCAGCATTTTGTGTTGAGCTGGCGAGGGGAGTGAACCTCAGTGAGGGGAGTAGGAGGTTGTTTTAAACAGGCAGTGTGAGGACAGCCTGCCGCAGGGTTTGGGTCATCATTGTGGCCATTAAGCAGACTGTAATGGCCCATGAGAAAGGATGTTCTGCTCTGGCGCCGGGCCGGGCGACCTGTGGATCGCACCATTATCAGGCCGACGGATCGCACCATTATGCTCTTGATGGAGGGGAACTCTGGAAATATTCTGGAGGAGAGAGAAGATGGCGGCAGTGTGCTGCAAATCTGCATGTCAAGCAGGCATGGAAGTGTGCACACATTCAGATTATGGAGGCATAGGTCTAGATTCATATTCAGACATGATGCACCTATGTTTTCCTTCACGCATCAGCATCTACACTGTAGAGCTCAAATCCAGACACATATTAACAGAAACATGTTTGTGTCACTTTGGTGCCTTGACACCACTGCAGTTTTCCCCTTCAATTGTGTTATTATCTCTGCCAGGCAGAGCCTAGAGGGGATCGTGTGTGTGCATGCGTGTGAAATGCGTGAGTGTGTATGTCTGTCTGCAACTAATCTCGAATACTAATATTTTCTGTGCACATTTATGTCTGTATGCCCAATGACCTCTCGTGGTTGCAGTGATTTAATTTTTTTTTTTTTTTACCTATTTTATTGACTGTTTTATACAGTCATTCGAATCACCATCTGACTGATTACTCCTGCAGCCAGTAGGGGGCGCCCATGATCGACAACAGTGGGGCGGCTGGGTTGGAAACATAGATAATGATTTGGAAAGCTACTAGCTCAAGTACAGAAGGTTGTAGCAGTTGTGTTGAAGAGCGGGCTTGACAATTTGAGGCGCGACTCGTGTTAGCTGCAGTGTGCATGCTAATTGGCGGTAAGCTAGGTAAGCTAGCGGAGTGAGCGAGTGGGTGAGCGAGAGTGGCTGCCGTACGCGGCCATCACGGCGGACGGAGGTGTGCTGATCGCGCGGCGCAGAGCTGGGTGAGCAGCAGTATAAAGTGTGAATGTGAACACGACGTATGAGCTAGATTTTGTGATAAAAATAAATTGCAGTCCTCAGCAAACGTGAGTGCCTGAATTCAGATACCCGTAGCGGAGTCTGGCAGGGACCTGCACTCGGCGGAGTGCACTTTTCTAGTTTGAGTACTCTGCACCTGCTGTGTCATCCCATTGTGTTCGCTTCACTTTATTCTAGTATTTTTTTTTCTTTTTTTCTCATAAGGAAGCGAAAGGTCACCTCCATCTGCATGCAGCAGCACACAGTAGCCTAGTGTAAAAGTGAGGGACCAGAGGAGGAAGAGCGATAGACGCCAGCAATGCATTCACCACTTTACAAAAACACTAATGAATGCCATCTCAGCCCCTATAGCTTCTGCCACTTACTTCCTGATTGTCTGTCCAGCGAGGTGACCTCCTGACCAAATTAAATGTGCTTAGATGCCTAATGAGGCAGCTTTCATAAGAAGCCTGGGAATGAAAACAAAAAGAAAGTCATTCTTGGCAACACGAGTGTCCTGTGAAAACACAGTCTCATTTTCCCCACAATCTCCATCTCCTCATTATTTCCTTTACAAATATCCACCACCTTATGTTAGGGTGCTGTTGAAAGCTCTTTTGAAAGAATCTGTCACAGAACAGAGCAAGCTTTTGTGGTTCATACAAATTAGCAGGATATGGATCCCTTTCTATGACATGTTCATATAGGAGTAACAAAACATGATGCTTTCTTTCTCAGACACACAGATACAAAGAAGAAGAAAACGAATCCAATCCAAGAAACTTACAAAACTGAACCCCGCCCCCTTCATTCCTTGACGTTATCTCATGTCCACTGGTCCATGTTTTAGATGGCCCAGCAAGCAGCCAGCAGACAATAACAAAACTCATTCATCTGACTTTTTGTCTTGGGAGTTGGGGAATTATAGCCTGTTATGTCTCTCTCTCTCTCCACATCTACAGTCCTGCTGCCAGCATTAGTCCCAAGAAGCGAAGAGGACCATGCAGAGAGATGCGGGGCAGCCAGTGCGGGACAGCAGCAACCAATTTTGCGTTTAAAAGACATTTACAGTATGAGCCATCTATACGTTAAACGATCTAGGTTTGTGCTGTCAGTGAAAGTTTAGTAGATGTACATAAAAGGCTAACCTAGTTCACATTTAGACAACATTCCACCAGGATATTAGTAATAATTAGGGGTGTCAAACGATTAATTATTAATTAATCTTTGAATTTCAATAGTTAAATCGCCATTAATCACATTTTTATCACATGTTTACAATTCCATTATTGTGCATCAAAACAGTTTTGAAGAGGTAAACAATGTAAAGCAATGCTTACCAGAGTTTATTGATTGGGAATCAAATGAACACAAATAAAACATTTAATTTATGATCTTGGATATAATTTCTTTCAAATCAAAAGAAGTGCAATGTAGACCCATTTAATACAATATTAAATCTACATCTACAGTACAACAGTGTGGGCTTGCAACCATGACTTAGAGGTAGGAGACAACTATAAAGTGTTTTGCATACTGTAATCCTGACTCTAAAATGGACTGTAGCCTGCTGTATATAATTATACTATTTTATACAGTCTATGGTCTATAACCATTCTGTTAGCAGGAATAATATTAATGTATTCTGTGAGATGCATTTTTTAAGGGTTACACTGTTTCACATTGAGAAATATGCAGGGTTGCATACGTGTACAAAATGTACAGCACATTTCAATAAGGTGAATTAACGTTAACAAAGTCCAGTCTGCACTCAGTTGCCACCCATTAAGCAATCTCTAGGCGTAACTGAGGTATGGATTTACCGAGCTTGAAAATGGCATTTGTGAGGTCAGTGACCTTGACCTTTGACCACAAAAATATAATCAGTTCATCCTCGAGTCCAAGTGGACGTTTGAGCCAAATGTGGCGTTACTGAGATAACACATTAACGAGCTAGAAAATGGTGTTCATGAGGTCACATTAACCTTGAACTTTGACCTCTGACCACCAAAATGTAATCAGTTCATCCTGGAGTCCAAGCGGACGTTTGAGGCAAATTTGATGAAATTCCGCCAGGGTGTTCCAGACATATCGCATTAACGAGCATGAATCGAGTGGTTGTGAGATCACAGTGACCTTGAACTTTGACGTTTGACCATCAAAATCTAATCAGTTCATCCTTGAGTCCAAGTGGATGTTTAAGAAATTCCGACAAGGCGTCCTGAGATATCTCCTTAACGAGCTTTGAAATGGCGTTCCTCAGATATCGCGTTAACGAACATCGGAGGGACATACGTACGAACAACCCGAGACCATAATGGCTCTCGCCTGGCCCGGCGGAGGCATAACAAGCCATCCAAAATCCCTGTGGTGTCTTTTTTTATCCATCATCACAGACAGCAGGTAGCAGCAGCAATGCATGGGCCGCTGCGGCAGCTTGACTACAAGTAAGGGTGTGTAGAAGGGACAAAATAGCACAAGATTAAAATGTGATTTAAAAAACATTATGCATTATGCGCTGGCCTTAATCGCATTGCGATTCACACGTTAACGCTTGACAGCGCTACTAGTAATAATAATGAAATTATGTGTAAATGAACGTTGAACGTTCAAAGACAGGAAACAAAGGAATCGAGATAGATACGGTGACGTGCAACAAGTCCCCAGCAGGATTCAAACCACTGATCTTATGAGGTGTATGTCTTAAGCACTCAGCTACTAGAGCTCATTGTATTTAAAAGTAGCTTATAAACCCTTAATTCAGTGGCAGCTGCACCAGTCAACAGCATTACAGCTTACTTATTTCTTATTATTTCTAAGCAACTCCCAGGCATTACGATGTCCTGGAAGTTTATTGTCAGCAGCACAGCCTACCGCATTTTAGCGTGTTGAGAAGGCGAAAAGAGGTCTGACGTTCAGACAGAATCTCAGCCATTGTTTTCAACTAGAAATCAATGCTGAAATCAAAAACTACAATGAAACAGTTTTGAGAAGAAGAGGGCTGCAAATAGCTGATCCAATTGAGAGCTAATGATAATAATAATAATAATTAATTGAATTTATATAGTGCTTTTCAGTGATCCAAAGATGCTGACATTATGAAGAACAAACAGAGGAACAACAAGTGACGAGCAAAAAAACAAAGCAGCTAAACTACAGCTAAACGGACGGATAGGAGGGGGGGGGCATGTTGGGGTTGGGGGGACATGGTGGACAAGCATACCTGCCAACATTGTGCTGTGAAGAAGAGGGAGATTTTCTTCGGTGTCTGTGAATGGCTTATCCTCAACCCACCCTCACCCCATACAACCCACACCACAGATTAATAGAATAAATACAAGGATGTAAAGTAAATTAGTCTTAAAGGATGGCTTTATCGGTAATCAACCCACTTTGTATCATATATATCTCTGTAATATGAGCACATGGGCAATGTTTTGCCTTCTCTCTCAGTTTACCTCACGGAGAATTACACGTAAAACACGTCAGAACAGAGCGCTATGCCAGAGGAGGAAATGGGAGATCTCCATGAGTAAAACGCAGAGAGGTAAACACTGGCCGTGTGCTTATATTACCGAGATTATTAATGATATAAAGTTGGTTGATTACCGGTAAACCCATCCTTTAAATTCATATCTCACAGTAAAAGAAACTATGATACAATTAAATAAAGTAAACATAAAATGTACAAAAGATGTGATCTGCAATTTACATCACAAAAACATTCAAAAGAAATGTTCTTGTGTTTGGCATGCTTAACATATTTGCCAACGTCATTTTTCCCACCGTGTTCGATGCTAAAGTCGGCCCGATAACGCAAACGCATGGTATTTGCTGATGTGGGTAGCGGTTAGAAACGGGAAGGTCTCGCACCAAGTGGACTGAAATGGTGGTAGCGTATCTCTTCTTCTTGGGACCTGTTTCAGCGGAGCGGAGCCCTTTGACTGTATACATATGGCAGAGCGCCTCACCCAAGAGCTTGAGCGAGCACAGTGACGCACCGTACGTCACTCGTCACTGCCTCCGGGTTGGGTTGCCAGGTACCACGACACATATCCTACAAATTGGGAGATTAGCGGGAGAAATTACCAATCAGGAGCACGGCGGGAGAAAGGGAGTGTTTGCAGGTATGTGGACAAGAGGGGAGGGGAGGGGAGAGAGGAAGCAGGTAGGGTGGTAGGTGAGGTTATGGGTATAGGGGAGGTTGTACAGTAGCTATGCTTGGGAGAACAGGTAATGTTGGTTCCAGAGACGGGGATCTGCTCTGGAAAATGCTCGATCGCCAAAGCTGCAAAGTTTGGATGGTGGAATGGTGAGGAGAACAGTGGACGAGGATCGGAGGGTTTGGGTGGGGCGATAGGGGAGGCTACATCATGACTACGGGCAGGCTACACATAGACCATGTCTAAGATGAAAATAACTGTTGACTTTGCTTATATGACGGAATATCATACATCTTGCAAGCAGTTTGGCAAAGACTATCTAAACATTTTCATGTTTGGCTAGAACTTAGAAGTGGATTACACATAGCCTAACTGGACTAAATCAGGACCCTATAGCGGTCTGAGCCATTGAAATGACAGCAATCACATCAATGCAAGAACCTACAAACCTACAAAGAAGGCAAGGTGGCATCAAAATAATCCAATTCATGGGATCAGTGAGGCTGTCCGATGCACCTTAACATGCTTGATAAACTTCCATGGTTCTGTATGGAAGATGAATGATAATACGTGCTGCTAGCATTTGGATCAGCCAGGTGTCAAGGTTGTAGATGTTGTTGAATCCCATCAGGCCATCAGTTTGAATCCACCCAATTAATTGAACAGTAGTGTGATAGCTTGCTCGCTAGTGATCCATCACTGATGTGATTATTCACCTTGATGTCCAAATCTTTCATGTTGAGGTTATGGACTTCCATTTTGGTCCAATAGATCTACATGAAACTGAAAAAACCTAAAACGTGGGCTATATATCAAATGTTAACTGTTCTTCTGAGCTCCACATGCAAATGGTTAGCACAGTTATAATATATAACACATTGGTGTGGTTTGGACCTCTGGTGGGAGGAATAATACATCATTTATTTAAACATCTTTCACATTACCCTTTTCTTACATCCTGCTTTTTTTCAAGGGTATTAACCACATTTTGAACTTCCCTTTGATCCACTGAACGCATTAAATTTTACATACGATGACGCATACGATGATGGTAATGGCCCTTTTATGGTATCTCCGAGTCAAATTTCGATTTACTGCCGAAAAGTTGTTCTTGCAAGACAGGAGACCAAAATCCATCATGCTCACGTTAGTATTCACTCAGCGTGATTGATTTGCATGTCAGCAGCTCAGACATGTTGAGGTGAAACTGCTTTTTCCCAGTGCAATCCCAGCATGCCCTTGTGTTGTGACCTTTTGTCCAATCCATAAATTATTTACTTTTTTATCTCTCTATACAGACTGTTGAAAGACTGGACAGAACATAATGTTCACACTTTTATGCCAAAATGGTATCACGACAGTGACAATCTAATCCCATGTTTCTGAAATGGGGCTACGTAGCTCTAGGGGTAAGTGGAGGTCTAACGGGGGGTGCTGTACTTGGCAGAAAGGGGAAAATGGAAAAATGTAAGAAAAAATCTGGGAAATATTAGTTTTTTTTTAAAAGAATGATACGATTTAAAATGTGAACTAGAACTATAGGGACCCGCTCGTCTGGGCCAGTCGCATGACACCATTTCCTAGTTGAAAACTGCACTGTGTCATTATGTTGCAGGCAACTAAAACAACTTGGTTAAGATGATGGTTTGGGTAGGGCTTAAAAACGGGACACGGTGGGAATCGAACCAGCTGCCTCATGATGACAAAAGACGGACCCGCAGGCCTGCGACATACCTAAACCTCAGACTATCGTTACGTTCAAGACCACTGATGCCCGCAGCGTAGTCTGACGAGACAGGGTACTGTAATCACGTGACTAGCGGTCATGTGACTCGTCACAAGGGCTACTGACCCAACGTCAGTATTTGATGGTTTGGTTGTGACAACGGGTTGTTTATAGGCACCTACAGTACAGTAACACAACTTGGTTAAGGTTAGGGTTATGGTTTGGGTTAGACTTCAAACTAAAACGTTAAATCTGACTTCTGGTTGATATGTAGACTTTGAACACGCTGGGAGGCGAACGCAGCTCTCTGGTGTGTTCCCTGGACCACTGCACCCCTATGCGGCACCTGGCTAATTTGAATGTCACACAACGTGCTGCAGGCACTACAGGTATGTGACTTCCAACTGAAAAATAGTCGTCCTGAGGGTCACAAGAAAATGCAACAAAACAAGTCACCAAAACGCCATCTACCATGAGGCCGGGTTGTTTATGGACAATGCTGTACGGGTTGCACAAATGCCCACACACAAACACACAGACAGTCCTACACACAGTTTTAATGATCAGGCATTCACTCATCTATAGAGGCATACTCAAGCCAGAAATGATTTCCCGCACGTGATTACAGCACTACAAACACGAGCAAATCATCGCTGTCGTGCAGAAACCTCGTATCTCCAAAACTGCAACTTTTCAGGAAATTATCATCAATAATTATCATATTATCATCATTCCGACTTAGAGGCACTTTTTCCGGGGCACGCAGCCTTGCACAGCCGCTGCTTCAGCAGCGACCTCGAGCCCGCTCCCACGCCCACTTAGAGGCACTGATCGGGGGCACACAGCTTCTCACTAACGCTAACATTACTCTCATCAGAAACCACTTTCCATCCACATAGTTTAAATGAGTTTCCAGCCTAGGGATAATTCAAAAACATTGATCTATTTACGTCAGACGAAATCAGAAATAAACAAAACGAAGTCAGAAATAAACGGTGACGTTCGGGTTCTGGTCTGCCATGTCTGCTTTCCGGGTATTTCCTCCTGCCTGGGGGCCTTGAGATAGGGGCGGACCTCAGAGGTTTGACAGTTTGAGGGCGAATGCAGTTACGAGACTTAGTCACAAGATCGTTTTAATGCTTTTCCACTGGTTACATTTTGTAAAACTCAGACGTGAAGGGTGACCAATGGGATTGATTTATGACAATAAATAAAAATGTGGAAAAAAAAGTTAATACGGGGTCTCTGCCCGACACCAACGAAATACAGTTCTGTCATGGGTTTGGTGATTTAGCGCCCCCTCCTGGGACCTTTAAAGGAGCAACGAGTTGCATAGACTTTGAAAGCGCAACTTATGCGTGACGTATCCGCGAGGCTCCATGTGGCCAAATGACGTCACACCAGCAGGTACACGTCCTACAAGGGTCTGGTGTGGTGGCAATATTTTGCCTGGCCGTGCACATCCCACATTTTCTAACTAGTTTTCTAATTTTTCTAACAGAGTGGAGGTTTTTCAAAATACTGTAACGGTCACTCTGCAAGGAGAAACCCGCATGGAGTATAAAAACTCAAAAAGTTTTCTTGTCACTATTCTGTGTCTCTCATTTCCGTCCGACTGTCCATGATACGGAAAGGATAACTTGCGCTTCAGGCAGTCATTTAACTTTTGCCATGTTGCGTTTATGCAGGGTGCAAAGATGAGACTGTTGCAATCCTTCCCTTTGTTTACACCTCCAAAAGCAGGTCTATTATGTTCAGCACAGTATTATTATGCCCACAATTATATGAAGGTCAACAATGAGTAAGTTTGCCAATTGTTAGTTTAGCCTTATCCTACTGGTTGGTACTAGTCATGTACTTTATAGCCTGGCCTCGCAGGTGCCATACTGTAGACTATAGCATTCAATTGCATTTATTGTATTATATTCCCTTTGTACGGCTTCACCTGTTTCATTCCTCTTCCTATTGTTTATGAGGATGCTGCTCAATAAGCCACCACGAGCTTGGACGCGGTGTATTCTGAGTCTATCTTCATTTAAATGGAGTTTGGCAAAAAAGCTCTCACCAGGAAGTGGTTATCACAGGAAAGCCCTAATGTGAAAGAATGGATGAATATTACAATGGATATATATAAGATGGAAAAACTAACTGCCGTTATCAACCATAAAGTAGAACAATTTACCTCAAGATGGGAATGCTGGGTTCAATATATAACACCCATTAGGCCAGATTTTATTTTTTTGGATCCAAGATGAATGTATAATGAAAAGCCGACTCCCTGTTTTGTTTGATTGTTTGTTTTGTTGTTGCTGTTGCGGCTGTTGTGGTTTTGTCTTTTCTTTTATCTCTCTAAAAAAAAAAAAAAAAACTATGGCAGTACATATCTACAATGTATACAATGCAAGTATGTAATGATAATAATCTGTCAACTGTCAATAAAAAGTAAAAAAAAGTGAGTTTGGCTGCAGAGTTGTGTAGGCCTACTCAACACACCTACGCACACATAAAGCAGTATGTTGGCTATACACAAACATGCATATTTGTGCGACTGCAAGCTGGCAAACACAGCCACACCATTACTCAAAACCTATGAATATCAGGCAGCAAAGACAAGGCAAAGGGAATAAATGGCCTCTACAGATAAATTTGATTAAATATTGGACATAAGTCATGTGAATCTGCATTTTTGATGCATCATAATGCAAAATACATTTGCCTTCCTCCAAGGTTTAGATTAAAAATGTAACAGGGTAGGCTAACAGTGTTTAAATGGTGGCTGTCAAATTTCACAGACTGGGCCTTTAAATTAATTGTAGCAGAGGACTGTACCCTAGATGACATGATGATATGAAATTACATTTTAGTCTTTTGTTTTTCTTCTGTTTAGTTCTGTATTTTTTTCTGTTTAGCCCTGTGCCTTTCCTCTGTTTCTTTCTCTACCTGGCAAGGATTCTGTCCCCTGTATAACAAGGTCCACTTGTAACAGAGGCTTTCTTAGACAAGCGGTGTCTGGCACAAAATCGTTTGTGGAGATGTCCTTTGAGATAAACCGGCAGTGACCTACATGGCCTCCAAAGGACAGCTCCGGAGCAACTTTGAGAAGATTAAGTGAACATATTGTCTGCATGTCAAATACACAGTATGGGTTTGGAAACTATGAAATGTCATTAACAATTGATACAAGAAAAATAAATGTTGACAGTAGACTAGCCCCGTTTCTTAACTTCCTCTCAGGAAGTTTGAAATGAAGATGCATAGAAAACATGGAACAAGCTAGGTCAGTAGTATAATGTGGGAAATGACATGCTAAGTGTTTGCACATGTGTCACTGTTTACAGTGATTTTTAATGTACTGTCTATGTCTGTATGTACTGCAGCATTTTTTAGTCTTCTACTCCAAGACAAATGTCTCCCATGGAAGACAAATAAAGTGAACCTTGAACACACCAGTTCCCTTCCGCCCCGACCAACCAGAGGAGGCGCTAGTGCAGTGACCAGGACATACCTTTATTTCGGCTTCCCACCCGCGCAGACACAGCCCAATCGTGCCTGTATGGACGCCCGACCAAGCCGGAAGTAACACGGGGAGCGTGAATCTACGACCCTCGTGTTTGGTAGGCAGGGAAGGAATAAGCTTGCCCAAATCCCTGGCTCCCTGTGACCTGTACAGTGTGTTAATATTGCTCGTGTAAAACAAGCACGACAATGAATAGTTAAATGAAATATCAATGCAGATACAGAGAGATCTTTTGCACTTGCAGTGACCCACCCACAGTGTATAGTGAACCTTTGACGAGTCACGCCTAGGAAGCCATTAGCCGCGCTATGATGCTTGTCACCCTGCATTTGATCAATGCTGGGATTTTAAAGCCTCTTTTAAAATGTCACATCTGCTAAATATCACATTATTCACCGGATTCCGGGCCTTCAAGCTTTTTTTTTTTATGTATCCTAAGCGATGGAAATTCTCTCCCTCACAAATCTCCGGGCAAATGTCACCTGAATGGTAATTCGTATATTGAGTATCATATACTTGGCCATGCCATTTTAAATGTCCTTTTCGAGTGCTATTTGAATGGAAGGAAATATGCCCTGGTAAACATGTCGCTGTCTAGTGCTTTCTATTTAGGCTAAATTACATTTCAACGTACTGTAGGGTTAGCAGCCATACCCTAAACTGATGCCTTCAGCCATTCATTTGGGAATTAACTCAATTAGGAAAGCCAAAAGCGTACGTGATACACTAAGCAACATCTAAAGAAAGCGAGTGGAGCAGACATGACAGATACACTAAGCAACATCCAAAGAAAGCCAGTGGAGCAGACATGACATGCAGCCCCCATAGACCCAACGGTTACTGTCTATTTCCCCCCCCTCCAAGCAGATGAAAGTACATGGTGAAACACTAGAGGGCTCACATGCATTACTATACGGCTCCTCTGTTGTTTCCTGCACATGGGGGGATTTGGTTGGAGACATGTAGCCATCACATAGATAACTGTCCAATGTATTATTGATTACTCTTGATTCTGCCGAAACATCTTGTTTCACGAGCGAGGGCAGAGATGCAGTGACTGACGAGATGGAACATCACATCTGAATTCATAACGCCACGCTGCATCGTCCCTCATGGCACCCGGGTGCAAACTGCGGACAGCGCAAATTCAGATGGAGGGTTTCCAGACATTTCGAGAGGCATTTATGAGAGAGAGGGGAGGGAGAGAGAGAGAGATGGGGAGGGTTGTGTGCAGGACTCTGCTTCCTGATGTCAAAGTCTTACAAAGTTTTGCGTGCGCGCGTGCGTACGTGTGCACGCGCCATCACACCGCTGGGTCCATGCTGCTGCACGTGGCAGCGGATGCGCGCGTGATGTGAAGCCGAGCAGCTGGCCTCCCCTGTGGGAGTCATTAGCACTGAAGCTCATCCTTTTGTCACCCACTCTGTCCCTCACCTCTCAGCCCAACCTCAGGCCAGGCCCATCATGTTCCCCCGCACACCTGGCTCTGCTGCCACCTTCCCTCTGACTCCCAGCCTCCTCTGGCTGCCTGCTACCATACAAACACAGCCAGAGAGAGAGAGAGAGCAGAGAGAGAGAGAGAGAGAGAGAGAGAGAGAGAGCAGAGATGCATGGGGGAGGAGGCAGTGAGTGAGTTCTATCAGCTCTCCACAACCTATTATCAGAGTCCTGGAGTACGCCCCCTACCCCCTCCCATCCCTCTCCTTATATGGTTAGAGATAATAAAGGAGAGCTCACTCTGGTTTTCTTCCTCTGTACTATCCCATGTTACCTCCTTACCTCACTCCTCCACCCAGCCAGCCAGCCCTCGCTCCCTGCCTCTCTGCAGTCACGCCACAGGGAGACTCGGCTGCATGAAGGCCTCCTCTCCTCCCCTAATCTCAGTGTGGCAGAGAGGGTGGAACTGGCTTCCGTTCAGATACACAGGACGCTCGCTCGCTCCTGCCCAGAAAAATCTCTGCTCTAGATTTGCCGCTGAAACCACAACACACGCTGCACACCAGCCTGACGAGTCCCAAACACACGCTGCACACCAGCCCGACGAGTCCCAAACACACGCTGCACACCAGCCCGACGAGTCCCAAACACACGCTGCACACCAGCCCGACGAGTCCCAAACACACACTGCACACCAGCCTGACGAGTCCCAAACACACGCTGCACACCAGCCCGACGAATCCCAAACACACGCTGCACACCAGCCCGACGAGTCCCAAACACACGCTGCACACCAGCCCGACGAGTCCCAAACACACGCTGCACACCAGCCCGACGAGTCCCAAACACACGCTGCACACCAGCCCGACGAGTCCCAAACACACGCTGCACACCAGCCCGACGAGTCCCAAACACACGCTGCACACCAGCCCGACGAGTCCCAAACACACGCTCCACACCAGCCCGACGAGTCCCAAACACACGCTGCACACCAGCCCGACGAGTCCCAAACACACGCTGCACACCAGCCCGACGAGTCCCAAACACACGCTGCACACCAGCCTGACCAGTCCCAAACACACGCTGCACACCAGCCTGACCAGTCCCAAACACACGCTGCACACCAGCCCGACGAGTCCCAAACACACGCTGCACACCAGCCCGACGAGTCCCAAACACACGCTGCACACCAGCCCGACGTGTCCCAAACACACGCTGCACACCAGCCCGACGTGTCCCAAACACACGCTGCACACCAGCCCGACGTGTCCCAAACACACGCTCCACACCAGCCCGACGAGTCCCAAACACACGCTGCACACCAGCCCGACGAGTCCCAAACACACGCTGCACACCAGCCTGACCAGTCCCAAACACACGCTGCACACCAGCCCGACGTGTCCCAAACACACGCTGCACACCAGCCTGACCAGTCCCAAACACACGCTGCACACCAGCCCGACGAGTCCCAAACACACGCTGCACACCAGCCCGACGAGTCCCAAACACACGCTGCACACCAGCCCGACGTGTCCCAAACACACGCTGCACACCAGCCCGACGAGTCCCAAACACACGCTGCACACCAGCCCGACGAGTCCCAAACACACGCTGCACACCAGCCCGACGAGTCCCAAACACACGCTGCACACCAGCCCGACGAGTCCCAAACACACGCTGCACACCAGCCCGACGAGTCCCAAACACACGCTGCACACCAGCCTGACCAGTCCCAAACACACGCTGCACACCAGCCCGACGAGTCCCAAACACACGCTGCACACCAGCCTGACGAGTCCCAAACACACGCTGCACACCAGCCCGACGAGTCCCAAACACACGCTGCACACCAGCCCGACGAGTCCCAAACACACGCTCCACACCAGCCTGACCAGTCCCAAACACACGCTGCACACCAGCCTGACGAGTCCCAAACACACGCTGCACACCAGCCCGACGAGTCCCAAACACACGCTGCACACCAGCCTGACGAGTCCCAAACACACGCTGCACACCAGCCCGACGAGTCCCAAACACACGCTGCACACCAGCCTGACCAGTCCCAAACACACGCTGCACACCAGCCTGACGAGTCCCAAACACACGCTGCACACCAGCCTGACGAGTCCCAAACACACGCTGCACACCAGCCCGACGAGTCCCAAACACACGCTGCACACCAGCCTGACGAGTCCCAAACACACGCTGCACACCAGCCCGACGAGTCCCAAACACTTGCCTCCTTTATAGCTGCAGCGCTGACCCGCGCTCGGTGCCGCTGGCGCATATTGAGATGTAAATGGGAATCATTTTGTCCGGCCATGTCTTTGGTGTTTGCGAAAGAGATGTTTGGAAATGCATTGGGCCACTAAGCGGTGGATTGAAGAGACGGTGGGGAGTGCAGTGCGCAGGTGGCCAGATTTAGGGATGGATGCTGTTCCAGGAATTCAATAGGTCTCCGGTCGGTGGCGTTGTCCCCTCCGCCTCATCTATCAGACAGGAAATGAAGTGGAATTGATCCCAGGGGGGGTAGGGTAGTTTGAGAGAATAAAATACATCTTCTCTGTCACACAGCTGGCTTGGGAATATTGTTGCAGTGCAAAATCCGCATGATTTCTAGGTTGGCCCGCTTGTTTTAATCACCGTCATATACTGTATGTAGCCTACATGTCCGCTTGGGATGGTCGCAGATGCTTCCCCGGGGGACCGTGGCCATCCCTCACCGGATCTGACCAGGGACAGCGAGTGCAGATTGGGAATGAACTCCCAATTATGGATTTTCCCTCCAAATAAAGTGGCTCATTCCCACCCAGCGGCCGTGACCCCGACGCAATTAACCCGGCAATGCATCACACGCGAGGACGTCCACTGGGGATTTGGGGAAACTCGGCCAGCTCGTCATCACCCTTCTGCTCACTGCTCGGTAATGGAAGAGAGGGGAGATGATCTATAGCCTGGTAAACCAGCCTGTCACGTGAACTCACATTTCATTTGGTTCTCCGTGACGGTCTGGCCCCGACGCCATGGGGGGGGGTTTAGCAGGGGCGGGAGCATGGGCGGGCGTAGTTGCCTTGACAGACAACTCCTTCAGCCAATCAGCGTCGGATCCAATCAAACCCAAATCCACTCGGGAGAATGGCAAAAACATATTTTCCGCCGAGAAACTCTGCGGTTGCGGCGATACTCCTGTTACTTGTTTAATTGTTGTTATTGAGTCTATTTCTGCAATAACTGCACTTTATGGCTGTTTAAACTAGACAAACGCTGACATGACTCCTCGAGACGATCAGTCAAGGAGGCGGCCATTACTGTTTTGTTAGTGCAGTGCTAGTGGCGTTCCTGATTGGCCAACTTGCGCTGTCAATCACAGCGGAGTCGCTGATTGGCTCTTCCGCTTCTGCTAAACCTCCCCACTGCCGTCGGGTCCAGACCGCCACGGAGAACCAATTGAAATCTGGTTTACCAGGCTATCGTGTGTCCGCGTCACTCGTCGTTGCACTGAGGTGGCTGGAGTCTTCCCGTAGTCACCGCTGCTACTCGAGACTCGCTGTGTCCTTGCCTTTACCAGCCTGTTAATCACTAGTGCAGCCAGCCACTGAGTGAGAACGGAAAGTGACCCGGACCCCCCCGACTGTGGATGAATGAAAACACCATTGATTTCCTATGGAGGCACAGTGCCAGGCCCAATGCAGGCACACATGCTCGATCAGGTGTTAATGAACATCCATTTTAATCTAATGGAAGAATGCAAAAGCAGAGGGAAGGAAAAGGCGAGGAGCAGAGATGAGCCGAACGAAGGAGAGCGTAGCTTTTTTAAAGTAGTCAGAGCCCCTAAATGTAATTTAAAATGATACAACTCCAATAGCAGTTATGCTTACAAAGCGAATGAGCAATAACTGTGTGAGCAGTGGACCCTCCGAAAGATAACTTCAAAGTGTGTGTTTTGCTGTTCCTAAATGTGGGCTACAGTTTAGTAGCATTTAATTGGTAGATGTTTTGTGTTCAATCTAAACCTCAGCCATCACCTGCGATCTAGAAGACACAATTAGTGATTTGTGTTTTGTCTTAATTGGCACAGCAGAATGTGTCCAATACACATTTGTAGGGATTAAGAGTTCCTGTCAAAGCTTTGTGAGAGGAGATCAACACCTCTCGAGATGATTAGAGCAAACAACCCACTGATATTGGTGTGATAATACTTGTTTTTCATTTTTAACTTTATGTGCTGACGCAAAGTGCTGCAAAACTAAATAATCAGTACGCCCAAATGTGAGATAAAATAACACATAGTTTGGGGGTGGCAATTATCCCTTTACCAGCAAGAGACGGGAGTGCTTTGACTTTGTCACAGGTTGGCCTTATCGCCCTGCAGCGGAGCCATTATCAGGGCGACAGGGTGAAGCCTGTCCTCTCTACACACACCGGGGTCAAAGCAGACTGTCCTCCCCTTGCTCTGGAACCATTGTTAATTCTCTCCCATTTTACACCATTGATCTCCTGCCTCCCAGCCCAAACATCCAGGTCTTTGTGGAGCTGTTAAGCTGCTCCACTACCGGACTTTCTGCCGCCTTGTTGTGAGCGCCACATTGATCCCTGGAGCCCCCTGAACTGCTGCAGACCACGTTAGGAAGAAAGAAGAAAAGTTGAGGCACAAAGAATGGGAACAAACAACAACCTTAAAAAGGAGAATATCAATGTCATTTAGCGTTATATAACCCATTTACTGTGGGAGCATGAAATTATATAGTATTCTAATGTTAATGATGAGGGACAAAGGAAAATGCAATCCCACAATAGCATTTTCATTTTCCATTATTCAAATGCTAATGGCAAATGGCAAATTCAAATCCAATAAAACAATTGCAACCTATTTTTTTTCTTCCACCTGTGTAACATTTCAGTAATAATTAAAATACAATTTCAGAAAGAAAAGACACTTTGAAAATGCAAATGAACCCATTTGAATGTAATTTTCAAAGCCCGGGGGCATCTGGGTAGTGTAGAGGTAAAAGCACTGGCTAATTGGCCATGTCTGCGAGTAGGAAGCAGGTGGGGTATGATTCCTGCTCGCTGCACTATAGCACCTCCTCTGGTCAGTCGGTGCACTAGCACCTCCTCTGGTCAGTCGGGACGCCTGTTCGGGGAGAGGGGAACTGATGGGAATAGCGTGATCCTCCCACGCGCTGCATCCTGCCAGATGAACTCCTCGCTGTCAGGTCAAAAGAGGCGACTGGCAACTGCACATTTATCGGAGGAAGCATGTGCACTACCCAGATTGGCATGAGGGGCATGCATGCCGTGGGCCCAGGAAGGCGGGTGCTGAGGGTGCTGCAGCACCCCCTAGTGGAACAGTGTGTAAAGCATTGGCTACCGGGCTTGACATTAGCACCCACCGAATGCGGGTAGAATCTAACACATGTAACACAGTCACCCATATGAGCCACTTTGGTGGGTGGTATTCTATATTAGAGGTCTGAGTGGCAGGAGCAGCGTGGCGTGGGTGCACCAAGCCGAACGCAGTTGCCTGCATCTGCTCACTATCTCTCCACCTGCCGCTCGGCCCACTCAGACAAGTTAGTAAAACATAAAAAGAGAGATACCACCTCAGTGCGAAGGGTTGAGTTGCCAACTTCAAACACCATCGTAAGGTTTGCGGACGACACGGCAGTCGTGGGGCTG
Source organism: Poromitra crassiceps (assembly GCF_964638095.1). Taxonomy (NCBI): domain Eukaryota; kingdom Metazoa; phylum Chordata; class Actinopteri; order Beryciformes; family Melamphaidae; genus Poromitra; species Poromitra crassiceps. The sequence continues at coordinate 39,226,759 of NC_139643.1, read as the reverse complement.
ATCTCCAATGGTGATGAAACGGCCTACAGGAAAGAGGTGAACGCCCTGGTACAGAGGGGCCAGGACAACCATCTCTCCCAGAACGTCTCTAATACCAAGGAGGTCATTGTAGACTACAGGAAGGGGATGTGGAACGCATCCCCCCCCCACCATCAACGGTGAAGAGGATGGACAGCTTCAAGCACCTGGGAGTTAACACCCACCGGGATCTGACGTGGGCCAGCCACACCACCACTGTAGTCAAGAAGTCCCAACTGCGCCTGTCGCGGCCTCAGGCGCCTAAAGAAATTTGGCCTAAGGCCCAAAATCCTCAGGGACTTCTTCTAACACTTAACTTAAATTGATCAATCTAGGTGAAGTGTTTCTACAGTACATTGTCTCAGTGAGAAGACAGTGTTATACTCATCATGTAGTGAATCAAAGTTCACTTTAGCCTTTCTATTTAAAGCTGCAAACTTTGAATTGATGAACAGTAACTATGATCTCCAACTTGGCAGACTGCAGGTGACAGTTAGGTCGCTCCCTCCATCCTTTCTTTTGCACTGATCTATCCATCCATCTTTCCCTCCCTTTCTTCTGCTCAATCCTCACCCTCCTCTACCACATTCCCCCATACACACATCTTTGAGAAGCAGTGGAAAGTGTTTGTGGGAAATGATAGACTCAGCCAAAAGCTATCCGGCCGAGGGAGTCAATAATTCTAGCACCCCCCCCCCCCCCCCCCCCCCACCCCCATCCAGACGCCTGCATTATCCTAAGCCAAGCATCCGAGGTGTATACCGTAAGCCTCTGCAGTGCGCCTCATGTTTCATAAAGAGATAAGGGCCACTAAAAATAACCATCGTGTGTGCAGAGATAGCCCGAGCATTAGGAGAGGTATCTACAGGGAGCAGCCAGCAAACCGCAGTCTTCTTTAATTTCCGACCACAGAGTTCTAAGAGAAAGGAACCAGGTTCCCGTCGACCTAGCCCCCAGTCAGATACAATTTTAAAGAGAAATGGATTGGAAATATATAGTCGTAACAGGTTTGTCTGTAGACAAAATACTGTTAAGAACAAAGAAGAGACGAATATTTCAAGAGAATGCTGGCCCCCACCCCAAGTATCAGGTAACGGCACACACCCGGAAAGAGTGTATAAAATATCCCACCTGTACAGGAACGTGGATACAGTATATAAGCGCACCTGCTGTCTCCAAGGAATTTCCAGTAGTAGAGGTTTGATCTTTGATCTTGGCATTCTATTATCCTCGCTGTCGATTGATCCTTCTATCCAGATACAGAGACAGATGTTGATGGTTGAACAGATACAGATAATGGTGTGTGTGTACACCTCTCACCTCTCAGTATGCGTACAGCCAGTGCTTCTGTAAGTTTATATAGTACAGCACTGGCGTGTGGTATGGCTCATGTAGGATCATATATCTTACTGACAAAGGACGAGAAGTGTTGTCAACAAGTTTCAGTGCATCTTAGATCCCGTTGTTAAACAGAAATTGATGCTCCGAGGGGGGGGGGGCGGCGCCCTTCTATCCACATGAGGCTCGGGCACACCACGCTGAGTGCGTTTCTTTCTACTGCTGTTTTGATCCGTGCGCGAGGAGTACCAGGAGTACCGCTGTGAGCAGACACATCCACACTAATTGGGATGGGCGTATGTTACCACGCTAACTCTCAGGGCAGGCACGCATCACCTCAAGTTATATGAGGCTTGTTAGAGAGGAAAGTCTGGTGGGAGGGGTGGAGTGGGGGCAGGATCAGGACTGTTTTGGCTTTGAGCAAGTGTCTGTCTATTGTCTATATAGCATCTTCTCTCCCCGCTCAGTCCGTTTTCTGCACAGATTACATTTCTTCTTTTTTTACATGCTCAGGCCGACAGATGGATTAAGACGAGGGAATATGAGAGGCCGCTATGGATAAAGAACCAGTTGCCTTCACTGTGTGAGTTAATCAAGGATCTTGGCCTCAACTATCTCACCTCCCTAGCCCTCATGCGGGCAGATTAAAAGCGCACATTAAAAACACATCAAGGTTCTTGAAAGTGGTCTGACCCTCAGAATGATCCGTTAGCGATCAATTATTCAATTGCATCAGAAAAACCCAAGTGCTGACCGAGCTAAAGATATTCATTTTTCATTAAAAAAAAAAAGTTTCATGGTCTCAGCAAAAAGAAGGAACATTTCTATCTAATTGCTAGATTGCATGATGTAAAAGCTTGGCTTGTGTCCAGCGTAAGCCTGGACACAAGAACTCACTTTGGTCACTTTCAGTACAGGGATATAGAATTGACTTTTTTTTTTATATACTGTACCTCTGCCAATAAGGTTACATACAGACTATATAGGTGCAGTTCGTTTGTTTGTTTGTCAGCAGGATTACAGAAAAGACTACTAGCTCAATTTTCCATGACACTTTGTGGAAGGGTCAGGCTGTAGCATGGGCCAAGGAATCACTTTGGATAAAAGAGGTCGGCGGTTCGATCCCCGGCTCCTCCAGTCCGCATGTTGAAGTATCCTTTGGCAAGTGAGTGAACCACAAATTGCTCCTGATGGTTGGGCCAGCACCCTGCAAGTGGTAGCTTGCCACCATCGGTGTGTGAATGGGTGAATGTAGGCATTGTAATGTCCTTTGGATAAAAGCGCTACAGTCTGCAGTCCATTTATTTAAAGTTATAATCACAAAGATGTCAGTTTTGTTCTCTTTGGCGACACCTATGGCGATGAGCGGTAATTGCAGGTGACATCCAAACGTTTGCATTATCCGTCACCACAGACACCCAGTTTATAAATGCTGTGATACTGAAAATGTAAAGGCTTCCATCAATGGGCCACACCATTGTGTTAACTCAGTTGGCGATAGATAGTGACTTAACAGACATTTATTTCCAAGAAAAATCTTTGAGATGATCACTAGAAGTAGAAAATGGACATGGTTTGCGTTGCATCTCTCTAAATCACGCACTGTTGCGAACCTCTGCATTCCTGTGAGAAGCGGGATACACTGCTGCTTTCCCAAAGCTGTGGATTGAGCACCAATCGTACAACCAATCATACCATGCAGACGCTCGATTCGGCAGGAAACACACTTTACAACCGCTGAAGCAAACACTTCAATCATTTCCTGTTCTGAGCAGCGCTTCAGATCTCTCCCTGACCCTCGCCATCTGGGTTCCTCTCCAGCCGGAGTGGTTATTGAGACATGGCTTGTTTTCCATCTTGGTGCGGAGATATAGATGGGGAAAGATTACTGCAGATACACTCACACCGCCTGCCCCGCCAGTCCAGCATTTCATCTCTCACTGTGATTAAATGGGAGACACTCGCACCTGATTTGTTAATTCATCAAAGGGGTACATTCTGGGATACAGAGGTTGTATTAATCACATTTCGGGCAAAGTTATGTTGGCTCGCATCAAGCTCAAAGAGACATGCATTACGGATGAGTCTTCTGGTGGAGGCTACTGTAAGTCTGTGCCTCGCTAGAGGCTCATCACACTAATATATTACCCCCGTCACAAAGTCTGAGGCGAGAGCGAGAGACTGACTGTGTGTCTATCAGTGGAGACGACGAGACATACGTTGAATGCAGATGATGAACTCGGAGAATCAACCTAAAGATCTACGAGCGCCCTTTTTGAGAAGCAAAACCAATTTGCGATGCAATAAATGGAGTCGGAGATATGAAACCTGCTGATTTGTGAACTTTTCCTTTCTCGCCGCTACAGCTACGTCCTCTTTGCTAAGGAGATTGGCTGGCAGACGTGAATTGTAATCAATCGCGGAAAAACACACACAGCACCTTACTTGTCGGGGCGCTGCTGTTTACAAGGCTTATGAAAGTCTCACGGGAAGGGGGGGGGAGTGCTCGTCGAGGAGGTGGGGGGCTGCCATCTTGTTTCGCCCCTCCGTTGTTGTCTAATTTGTCTCGTAACTACAGGGTTTTATAACAGCCATTAGAAGGTAAATCCCCTTGGCTCAACTTGCCACAGTAAAGCACTGGCCTTCAGGGCTTGATAAATGGACACTCAACACTGGTTATTATGATGAATGGGAATTTCACATTGGAAATGGTGCCAGGTACGAGTGGGGGGAGAAAGAAAGAACAAAATTCCTCCCAAAAGTGCTGCCAATGGCAAATTACACGCTGATGCCTACAGGGTTAGTTGACATTCACAGTATTGGCTGCTATTGGATTGTTGGACGTGCTTGAAGTTGGGCCAGGGTGTCGGGGAGGAGGGCGCTTTGACAAAAATTTGATCCCTTTCCAAAAAAAAAAGTTAGAAAAGGAATCCAATAGCTCAAAGGCCCTGCTGGGAGAGAGGAGAGTCAATAAACAGACCAGGCGTTACCATGGTGCGGGCAGATTAGTGCGGGACCACGCTCACTTAGCCATCAGTACAGGTTGCTAATGCTATAGGCCTT